>NC_059118.1:30799438-31118010 GCF_020740685.1 Jaculus jaculus | reverse complement strand
CAAACGTCCATCTTCCTAATCTAGAAAAAATATAGCTGGGCTGAAGACACGGCTTAGCAGTTAAGGAGCTTGCCTGCAAAGCCTAAGGACCCATGTTCAATCTCTCTCCAAAACCCATGTAAGCCAGGTGCATAAAGGTGAGGCAAGTGCAGTGTTGCACATGCCTACTACGTGGCACAAGTGTCTGGAGTTTGATTGCAATGGCTGAGGCCCTGAGGCACCAATTCTCTCTCTCTCTCCTTCTGTCTGTCTGTCTCTCTCTCTAAAATAAAAAAAAAAAAAAACACAGTAAATGAAGCCAAAGGAATGAAAAATATGAAACCTAATACAGGCATTAACAAAATAACAAATATAATTTTGAAAGGGTCATAAAGTCCAATAGAAAGTTTTCAGCAAAGGCTAAAAAGCAGATAAGCATCTGGTGAGGTTGATGAAAAAGAGAAGGAATAAATACCAGGATCAGGGGTTGATAGTGAAGGAATCTTTCTAGGCTTGATTGGTGCCTCTAAAGCTGAAGCTTTCACTCCTACTTAAGAATCTGGAATGTGCAGAGGAGAGACAAGATGTGAGATCATGGAAAGCTTCAGGATGCAATGAGGAGCAATGCTTTAAGCAACAATTCAACAGAGAGCAGGCCATGACTATGGAAGCCATGGGAGGTATTCCTGTGAGGGCCGGCTGGAACCTTACCAGATTCTGCTTGAGTCAGTAATGGCCAAGAGGACGCAGATGATGTGACAGAAAACTACATTATATGACGTTTCCAAGTTCAGGTTCCAGAGTCAAATAGAGCTCAGTTCACATACCATTTCTGCAATGAATTAGCTTTATGGCCTTGTATAAATTGACAACCTTTCAGTGCCTCTACTTCCTTATGTATGCCTCTCTTACAAAGCTGTTATGAGCATTCAAGGAAATAGGTCCTGAGTTTATGCTCTGCTGCAGCATTACTGAGGATTATTATTTTCACAGCTTCATTAATATAGTTTAATATATCAGTTTGGGCAGGAAGTCAGTACTGAACGTCCATGTACAGGCCAGACCATACAGTACTCTTTATTCCTCTTTCCATTTAGTATCATTTACAGAGCATCTCCATGTCCTAAGACAAATGCCCTTCCAATAGCCTGTCTGGGTAATTCCCAAGAGGAAGGATCACCTGTGATCACTGCTCAGGCAACAGACAGCCCCTCCCCATAGCAGCAGATAATTCCATAAAGAACTATCTCAGACAGTAGAGCACTGGAGAATCAAGAGGAAAATGAATCACAATACCCCTAAGCAACAGCAGTGGGCACTTTTCTGAAATAAACATTTCACCTAAGGAAAGCCAACTGCAAAATGCTACACTGCAGAATAAACAGGACAAATCAAACAATAACAACAAAAATAAATAGCATCAGTTATAACTTTAACCTTAGTTTTCTTGCAAAGATCCCTGGTGCTGGTAGAGGGTCAGAAATGGAGGGGAACAGTCCAGCTGACCAGCTTCAGGGCAGCAGTGCAAGCAAGTGGAGCTCCGGGTGCAGAAGGGTCAGCCCCCATGCCTTCCCCAGGCCAGCAGGGAGCAGAGCTTGCTTTCCACCAGGACAGGGCCTGAGTGGACTGAGTTCAGAGCTTTTCAGGAATGTCCTGCCAACTCCAAGGACCATAAATCACAGAAATGGAAAACAAGAATGAGAAATAAAACCCTTGGCTTCCCACGAACTGCCAGCCACTTTCTTCTGGTTGTAAATAACCACAGTTAAACCAAGAACCCTTTGCACTTCTTGGCAGGGAAGTGCATGAAAACATCTGATGGGAGGATTTTAAATGCCTTCCACCAAATCAACTTAGCCTTCCAGAGCATAGGTCTTCCAGCTTAAGGAGAGCCAGGCGCATTCGCCCCCCTCTCCACACCCCCAGTCTATTGAAGAGGATTCGCAGGGGCTGGTGGTCCTGCACAGCATCCCAAGTGAGGAATCATTCAAGCCTGACGGAAAGAGCAGGTGGTCTTGGAGCTGAGGGTCAGATGCCCTCAGTGTCAGCTCCAGCTCTCACTAGAGAGTAAGTGACCAAGCCAAAATTCAAACCTGCATTGTTCCAGGTTCTATGTGCAAGGTGCATTTCAACCAACACACATCACAGCTGACCCAAGGAACACATCCCAGCTAGTAACTGTGTCTGTATTTTTGGAATTAGGACAACTCTCCCCTCTCCTTCCCTTTTTCCTGCTTTCTTTCTTTGTCTGTAACTTTGTATTTTTACCATATTCCAGAGTCAGGAGCTGCGACTATGGTTCTATCTCAGGAGCAAAGGAATAACAGCAGGAACTGGGGGCATCAGCAGAGCTTCTGATAGAAAGCTGCTTACATCATGGGGACCCCTTTGGAGTCAACCCAAGAATCACTGAAAACCAACATCAAATGACATCAGGACAATCTTTGGAGATCTCAGAGTTTCAGCATAATTTGAAAAGAGAAAAAGAACAAGAGAAATTGAGTCCTCCATTTAGAATAAGCAAGAAATGGGACTCAAACACCCTTCCCAGCAGTCTGGACTTTGGTAATGTGCCTCATTTCATTAGCACTAAGCACAGCAATAAATACTTTGGGAAGAAGGTTTTTGTTCTCCATTCCAGGGATAATTAGATTAAATACTATTAAACTCAAATTCCAATATGCCACAATGCTACCTTATCTTCAAATAAAGTGGGTAGCTTCAGAGAATCATCAGTGACAGCTCATTAAAACTGATTTTTGAAGGTTTTGAGTAGTCACGGATCTGAGTGTCTTGAACTAACAAGCAAACTCTAAGTGTATTAATATAAATTTAGAAGCCCATTTCTGTAAGTAAGCCTTTTCTTCACTGTATTATTGAACTAAAATTATAGATTTCACATATAAAATTGAATCTGTGTCTACACAACCACACTGTTAACAAATCTACCCTTTAGTTTCAATAGAACATACCATGAATCTAATGAAATTAGTATGGGTAGTTTGAATTTATTTGCACTTGTAATTTATGCATATGTTTAATAAATTTCCCTTTTACTTATAAAGTTATAACCTGTGATATTTGTACGTAGTTTGACAGTTACACATATTTAAGAAATATTAGAATAAAAATAATTACATTCAACAGTAAGGGTTGCTGACAATTTCATTTTCCTTTAGTAAGTGGAGTCAATATATTATTCAGTTAAGCAACACTGACATATTGAAACCTTACAAGTAGCATGTGGGTTGTTGTCCATTATTTCAATAATGCCAACAGTGTGTAATTAATCTATTTTCCAAGTATCTTTCTGTGACTAAGTATATCTGGAGGGGGAATTTCTAAATATGGCAACACTGGGTCAAACTGGAGATAAATTTACAATGTTCACAAATTCTATCAAATTGCCCTCCAACAAGAATGCAATTACTCTTTCCCATCTAGACATGGGAATGTCTATTTCCCTATATACTTGACAGTTTTAAAATGTTTGCCAGCATGCTAATATGTTGGGTAAATAAAGAAATTTCTTAGTTGTTTAAATTTACATTTATTTAGTCAAGATGAGATTGGTTATTTTGTCATGTTTATTTGATATTCCTCTTTTCTTGACTGGAGGTAGATGAAGAGCCTAGTAATGCTGGTCTGCTGTATTGTTTTGTGATTTTCTCATTGATATGTTGGCACATTTTGCATATCATCTCTGTCTCTCATGTGGAAAATGCCTGGCTATATTCTTTTTTTTTCTTTTGCTTTACTCCATTTTATTTTGACTTATGTTCAGTAAATTCACTGGGAAAACTTTAAAACTCTTCTTAGAGTAAAATACATCAACTGTCTTTTCTTTGTGCCTTTGTTTCCTTCTAAAACTTTTCTGATTTCGTTATTATTGAATATTGTACTCTTCTAGAACTTAAAAAAAAATTTGCATTATCATTATGACTTTTTTGTTTTTGTTTTTGTTTTTGAGGCAGGGTCTTGTTTGAGCTCTGGCTGACCTGGAATTCACTATGTGGTCTCAGGGTGGCCTTAAATTCATGGTGATCCTACTACCTCTGCCTCTTGAGTGCTGGGATTAAAGGCATGTACCACCATGCCCAGCTTCTTCTAGAATTTTGAAGGCATGAGAAAAATATTAATATATTTGCCTCTTTCCAAACATTAACCTACTTGGGTGAATCATACATTTTTGAATTTGATTTGAAATACAGAGTTATCATGTATTACACAAGAACTCTCATGGTAATTGAGGCCTATGTCATAACCCTTCTGCTGCATCTAACTATTCCTCTATCCCTGTACTAATATCAATCCGACTTTACATTTGTGCACTTATAAAACACTGAAATTTCATAAGGCTAGTTTGCATCCATCAATCTTCTTTTCTCATATTTTCATAGGAATTCTTCTGGGTTTAATTTTTCTAGATCACAAGTCTGAAAACTATTCTTTAAGGGATAGAGAGAAAATATTCTAGACTTGTGTGAAGCACATGGTCTCCACATGTGATGGTTTATATTCATTGTCAACTCCACAGAACCTAGAATCACCTGGAAAACCAGCCTCTGGGCATACCCTCAAGACATTATGTAGATTAGAATAGCCTCTAGACCTGCCTGTGAGGGTTTATTTTTTATTAAGTTAACTGAGGTTGGGGAGATCCACCTTAACTATGGGCAGCAACATTCCATGGGCTGGAGTCCTGGACTGTATAAAAAGGAGAGCACCAGTTTTCATCATTCTCTGCTTCTTCACTATGGACTCAATGTGACCAGTACCTTCAAGCTTCTGCTCCCATGCCTTCCCCACCATGATGAACTATAACCTGCAAGTGTAAGGTGAAATGCACTCTTTGTTCCTTAAGTATCTTCTGATCAGGTATTTTGTCCAAGTAATAAGAAAAGTTATGAAAAACTAGATATAGGGCTGGAGAGATGGCTCAGAGTTTAAGGCATTTGACTGAAAAGCCTAGTGACCCTTGCTCAATTCTCCAGTACCCACGTAAAGGCCAAAGTGGCACATGCATCTGGAGTTTATTTGCAGTGGTTAGAGGTTCAGGCATTCTCTATCTCTCTCTCTCTCTTTATGAGTAAATAAAAGTATTTTAAAGCTATATGTGTGCATATATGTATATGTGCATGTATGTATATATGTATGTATTCATGTATGTATGTACATGTGACAAAAATGGGATTTTGTCTTTCATTACCAGGTCTTATCCCCCATACACCATAGTAACTACTCAACTCTGCTTTTGTAGCAGGAAAGCAGTCACAGACACTACATAACCAAATGAATGTGGCTGTGTACTGGTAAAACTTTATTGACATAAATGGTGGTACACTGGATTTGAGCAAGCCACATATTGCTGAGCCTCGCACTTGATGAATTCTAGTATTGTTTTGGAAACTCTTACCAACCAAGCAAAAAAATTTGGGATGATTGCCAGGCATCCATGATTAACAGTGTGAAAATTAATATCTTTAATGCTGACTCTTAGTATTCAAGAACACATTCTTTCTATTTACTGGTAGCTATATTTGTTCTCCAGTGAGATTTTGAAATTTTAAGGTTCCTGCACATATCTTATAAAATTTAATGTAAAGCATCTTATCTGCTTATACGTTTATTTACATTGATTTTTGTTTCAGGTACCCAGAAATTTGCAGTCTTCCCCAGACTGGGTTGGGAGGTCTTGTGGCATCTGTCTACTTACTGACAGTATCCAAATACTTGCTAGAAAGTACTCTTCTCTGAGAAAAGAGTCTAGAAGTTCAAGACTACTGTTCATTTGCCTTCATCAAATATGAGATCCCTGACTAAGGGGAGTAAAGATGAGAGCGTTGTCACTGAAACAGAACTTCAGCATGGTGATAAGGAATAAACTCACTACCGTGCCAGGGAGTATGCACACCCTGGCTTCTTGGCCTATTCCAGAGCAAGAATGAAGGCCAAATGTACAGCTCAGTGGTGAATGTAGACAGTGCTGCCCAAGGGCTGAGGCATCCGGGAAGGACTGCACAATCTGTTTTGCTCGCAGACCAGGGCCATGGGTTGTCTGATTCCATTAACAACTAACCCTGATCCTTTGCTAAGGCCTGTGTTAGCCACATAGTCCTATGCTGAGGGACAGAAGCATCATGGGCTGGGCCAACTCACAGATTCCTGGCTGAGAAAACATTTAAATCTTGCTTTGTCAGCATATGCTATAAGGCAAGACTTGAGCAAATGGGGAATAGGAATCCATCTGCCTACATAGCATAGGATTCAAGGAGATAATGCCAAGAGCTGAAAGATACTCAGGATAAGTGACTTTACAGTTCAACAACACAGTCATATGGTTCATCCAAGCAGCTCACCTCATGATAGACAGGACGCAGAGGGAGAGCATGGGACAAGACACAATGACCCCCAGAAAATGCCTCCAGTGACCTACACCCTTCGGCTAGCCCCCACTTCCTAAAGCTTCCAAAACTTCTCAGTAGTGCCACCAGCTGGGTTTTCAATACATGAGCATTTTGAATTACACTTTATATCCAAACTATAATCCATGGAACTAGTGCAGGGTATTTATAAGTTCTGTGTTTTAAAAGTGTTCCAGAAGTCAGACATGAAATGATAGTGGTTCAGAGCCCAGACAGCATTAGCCCTCATCTTCTCTCTGTGAAGTTCTAACATCATACTACATGGTTCACATTTTATTTTTGCCACTTTAAGAAAATGACTGTGCTCTTCAGTAGTAATAGAATCTCTCCCATGGGGTTTTTGGGAGGAGTTTTCTTTTGTTACATAGCCAGAGTTCAATAACTTTACATCCCTTCCTATTCTTTTGAAAATATATATATATTGCAAACCAGCAAACCAAGGTTGGGAAGTGAAAGAGTCATCATCCTCTTGCAAGAGACAAATCCAAGTTTAAATCTGGCCCAAGATCCAATTCTGTACCTCAGTATTATCCTATCTTTACTTTCATTTCAATTTCATTCTTGGTTATTTGAGGCCCTAGTTAACCTATGCCCTCAGAACATAGCAAACAAGATGGACTTCAACCCATGTCTGTGAGAAGAGAAAGTACATTACTAACAAATGCATTTAAATCCATGACTCAGGGCTTCTCTAGGCCCATCTGGAAGGAAGGAAGGGAGGAAGGGAGGGAGGGAGGGAAACAAAGGGATGGGCTTGAGGTATATTGCCTATGTGCAGTCTTCAAGTAGTCTACTGTGTGCCAAGATCTGTCCCAAACACCTCCAAGTGTCATGTCATCTATGGTTCACAATGACTGTGACTGGTTACCTGACAGATGACGTGTCTTAGATCTAAAGAGGTAGAATGGATTGTCTGTAATCATGGAGGTGACAAGTGGCAGAGGTGGTATTTGAAAGGAGTGGCTCCAAGCCCTTTCTCTCCAAATTCATGCCCTTCCCCCACCTTGGTATAGCATGTCCCAGAACGAGAGTGCCAGATATTCCAGGGAAATTCTGCCTTCATCATAACTGAAATGTATCTGGCCCTGCTCTGAACCAGTCTCATTGTTGTCCATTAAAATATCCACTAAAAGGTACCTAGATTGAAGTGTTTCCACTGCCCTCTGCTGAGGCGGGGGGGGGGGGGCACTCCTAGAAGAACAGGGTGTATCTATAAAGCCCAGGAAGGAGGTGGAATAGTTAATGGGAGTAAGCACCACCAAAATGATGAAAGCTGCCCCATTTCTCCCAGGAAACTGCTCTCCCTAAAATGACCACTCACAGAAGAGCCCTATGGTCAGAAGGGTTGGAAGCACCAACAAGTAGGCAATTAATCATCAGACGCATTCAAATTTATATCCTGATGCCACCTCTTGACCATGTATGCTCTGGCCAATGTCAGCCTTGTTGAAACTCCACTCCTCTCTGACATGGAAACAATGACTACATCCCTCAACCTTATAACAGAGTAAAGGAGCCCTGCTTAAGAATGAGGCACACCAGGATATGATATTAATACAAAGAGCCCCACTTTGTCATTTGCCTCCAAGACCTCTTCTTTGGTCATGGGGCATAAAGCTTTAGCACCTACGATTAGAATTTTAGTTGTCAAAGGGAGCCTGGAAAAAACACTGTGGTGGAAAGCTACATACCCCACACATGGTAGGCAGACAGTGAGGGGGCATTTGTGCAGCTCACAAATAGGCAGTTGATAGGGGCTACTGGCACTATAGAGGATAGCATGGGGTATTCAACAAAATGTTTATCTGTACTTGTCTGGAGAATAGTAGCATGATGGAGTAGAAAAGTCAAGGACCTTGAAATAAAACAAAGGCCAGACACTGGCGAATGGCCTATTTGTTTAAAGTTTGGCTCCTCATTCTGTTGAAAGGTAAGCGCTACGTATCTGTTGATGAGTGTTATGCGGATGACGAATCATAAGAGCCTGAGAGTCACTGCTTTCCCTCTCTTTATACCATGGTTGAGCAAATCACATAATATTAAACCTTCTGTGGCACAGTAAAAGCAGCCAACTGAAATTTAGAATTCCCATTTTAGTGACTAATAGGTCAAGTGTTCCCTACTCCCAAGACTGTATACACCAACATTCTTTAAACAATTAAAGCAGAACAAAATGGTGCATTTTATGGTTCCTTGGAGTTCAGCCTTTTAAGTCCCAGGACCTTCTGACCTTCTAGTCTACAGATAGTTCATGAATTTTATAGAAGCCAGGTAATACTAGTCTTGAGCTAGAGAAAAGGTGAAGTTGGTTCCCAGAGCATCTCACTGTGTTCCTGGCTTTCTTGCCCTCTACTTTCAGGATAGCATATTGGCCTAAAGTTGTAAAGTTCCCAACATAAGACCTTTATAAGACTCAACCTTCTGATTAAGACAAGAAGAGTTCTTTCCTTAAAGTTACTGTTATAATTTACCCTTGTTCAAATTTCTCAGGTCCTTTCTCATGGATAGTCATAAATTTGGTGGCAACGAAGTATGGAAAGACTGGTTCTCCAGACAGCCAGGAAGAGGAAATACAGTGGCAGAAGCTATATAGCCCTCATCCTCACCTTCCACAGGCACCTGACTTCATGCTGACCTTCCTGGGCCAGTGAGCTTGCCCAGGCAAGCATCTTGTCCCATTTACTCTTCTGCTCCAGTACCTAAGTTTCTTTTGATCCTTCGCTGAGGATCATTTCTTTGGGGTTTTAGAAAATTCAGCAAATATGATTTTAACAACAGATATTAACCAAGTTGTTTTAAGTCAAATCAGAAAATGTATATTTTCTCAGAATGTCAGGCATCTCAAAGACTTCCCAATGTTTCAACTTACAGCTGTGTTACCTTCTTGCACCTTCCTTATATTCCCTTTCTGATCTTTAGTCTTGTTTTGTGCCTTTCGCTCCTATTTTCTTAATTGTAGCAAAGAAGAGGATGGTCATTGTATTGGCTTCTTCAAAAATGTTTATATTCACTGATAAATTCAAGTGCTTTCTATTTTCGAATATGTTAATTCCAACTATATTTATGGTTTGCTTCTGATTTATTCACATTTCTCTTTTCTAACTTCCTGTGTTGGCTATGTGATGTAAGTTCTTCTCATTGCTTATGAAAGCATTTGAAGCCGTGGATTTTCTTCTCACACAATTTTGGTTACATTCCATAAGTTCTGGTAGATAACATTGCTCTATTAATGGCTTGTAATTAGGTTTTTGAATTTAATTTGTACTCAAAAGTCATTTGCAAATGCTATATTTTTCCAAGTTGTTAGGTTTTATCTTGCATCAACTTTAATTGTAGTGTTACACTACAATGCTGCATAGTCCAGGGAGTCAGTCTACATCACTGCTGAAAGACAAGGAAACTGGCACATGTGAGGCCAAGGGCTCAGCCTCAAGCCCCAGGGACAATTAGCAATGAAACAAAGAAAAGAAAAGAGAACCAAAATCTTTTGCCTAAGTAGATGCCTCCAACATCTTTCTTTACTAAAAGGCACTGCATAGCTGCTGGTGGCCTTTCTAGGTCTGACAAGGGAAGTGGTCAACTATTTTGAAAGGGTTTTAGGAATAGAGACCAGAACTAAAACAGCATGCTCAGGCTGTCCTTTTGTCTGTTTGAGACATATTTCCAGTCTGTCCCACACTCATATCATAAGGTAGCCACTGGCCACCACAGTATCCTTCAGATCAGGACCAAAAGAGCAAGAGCCAAGATCTTGGGTTGCAGCATGGGTCTCTCTAAGTGTGATAACAGATAGAGAGTCCACAGTCAGGGGTGTCAAGACGGAAACAAATTCCCACATGCTTTGAGGGTGACACGCCCCGATCATGTTATATAATCCTATGAAATTACTGACGTTGTTATCACCCTCCACATATAGACTGAGACACAGAAAGATTAGGAACTGCAGGTCAGAGTTCATGGTACTGGGTGGATCCTCCTAAGACAGGGTGGTCAGATGCTACTGGGACATGTGGTGGAGATTTAGATATTCCTCATCAGAGGGTCATGCAAAGAGATTCCTTAGCAGCAGACCCTCTGTTGAAACATTTCACTTTGACATGTTAAGTTCCACTCTTTTAATCTATGCCTCTTGTTCCCAAAGATGAGAGGAGATTGGATTGCATTTGCCTCTCAGAGACTGGGAGGCCGTAGGCCATAGGAACCGCCATGCATAGGAAATGTTAAGGGTGGTAGGGGCTAGAGAAGCAGAGATTGGGGTGGGGAATCCCTCTTCCAGCACCTGAGGAGAGGGTGACTTGTCACATGCAGAAACAGACACCACTGATGTGTCAGGCTGGGTAATCCCACAAATAGCATCTCTTTAGCATTCCTGGAAGTTTTTAGAGAGGGTCCTAAGCTTTAGACGGGAAACAGGGCCCCATCCTCACAAATCTCATGGCCATCGAAGAGTCCCTCATTATGTACCAAGGTCACAGCTTACAGCACATTATAGCAGGCGAACTGTGGACTTAGAATCTTATGTGTTAGTAAGTACAGGTGTATGCATGCATGCGTGCACGCACACCCCCCCACACTCCAAAACATACTTTCTGTATACTACAATATCATAATCTAAAAATATTTGCCACCTCTTTCAATATAGTCTTCTTTATAATCCAATTATATTTTAGTAATTAAAACTAACTATTATGAGAAGGACCTCATAGATTTTACCAGACAGCTATAAACATTCTTGGTTAAAAAAAAAAATGTTAAGAACCACGGTTACAGACAAGGAAACATGTAGAGAGAAGTGACTCAGCCAAGGTCACAGAGCAGAACTGGGGCAAGAACCGTACTTTTCCAACCTGATAAACCTATTGTGTGTTAATCAAAGGTAGGGGGCACTGCCTGGGTGGTAAGCAAGTGACTCAGAGGCATGCGATTCATGGCGGCTGAGGAAGCGAGGGAGCTCCTCTGAGGGCGGGGCAAGGGGAGATGCCTGTGCAATCTCCAGTCCTGCCCGCTCAGCCAGTGAGGGCCTCAGAGCAGCAATTACAAATATTTATTATTTGTTTCCTTGAAGTCTTCTCACATGAAACCAAGTAATAGATTAAATGACCCTCCAGTGGCCACACGAGACAATGGAGGAGCATGATTTGTCTTCACACTTAACACCCACAACATACACCCACGCTCTTTATACCTGCATCAGGGCAGTTTCAGGTGAACGAATAGCTCAGTATCATATCTTGGACGGGTGGGCATGCTTACCTACAAAATAGGAACCCCTCAACCTTGCCACGTGAGACTTACTGAGAGCAACAACTTGGAAATGGAAAGGAGGCACCCCTGAGTGGACAGTGTGCATTTATTTAAGGAAGACAAACCAGGCGCTATGCTCCATGACACACAAACTGCTCCCCGCCCCCGCATGACCACTTGGCTCACGCTGAACCCACACGTGGAATTACTTCTCTGCACTCCACCATCACTAGGAGACGTAACAATAATGGGTAGCGGTTCCTACAGTTGGGAGAGTGCTAGCAGGCAGCAATGCTGAGTATACGGGAGGCTGCTGCCTAAAGAACCCTATTAAACACCATGTCTGATGTGGTGAGCCCAGGTTTCTGGGGTACTTGAAGGAAGGAAGCTTTTAACTAACTTGTGAAGTATAGGAGCAAAAAGGTTTCAGACAGACAGCACATGCAAGGTTCTGTACTAGGAAAGCCCGCAGACCATGCAGGCCTTGCGGGATCTTGCGCCTGTCCTGGGCAAAATGCACGTGCATCATGCCCTGTTCAGAGATGGCAACCACAATGCACCCGGGCTTTCTCAAGGAGGCAAACTTGACCTTGATCAATATTTTATTCTTAGTTAGCCTACACAGTTTTAGGTACAAACACGGTAGTTTCACGGTTTGTTTTAGTTGGCTCTCCTCTCTCCTTTTGTTTTCCCCACTCCACTCCCTCTTATCCTACCCCTTATGTTCACACATCATGCATGTCCTTATTTCCATTCCTCCATCTCCTTCCTTGTCATCTCTTATTACCTGTTATTGGTCACGAGTCTCATGTTTTAGGTTTTACAATGCCCCCCCTTTCTGTACACATACATATAAACGTTACAGGTTGGGGTTCCTTGGTCTTAAAGCCTGGCAGGAGGTCTAGTAGACAGCAAGACATGGGGAGGGTGCTTTTGATGGAAACAAGACCCAGAGAGCATGATGCAGAGTGCTTCTTGCCTCCAGTTGCAGGACACCTACCCAAGCCTGGGAAGGAGCAAGGCTGGTAGGGTGAGGAGAAAGCCAGGGCTGACCTAACCATAAGCTCCTCCACAGCAACCTGATGAGATGCGCTATCCGCAAAGGGAGGAACAACAGAAGGGAGCTAGCAGACCATGTCTGCAGTGTTGGGCAGTTAGCTCTTCCTCTCACTTGCAACATGGGCCATGAGGCCTGCATGGACACATGCTCTGTACCAGCACAGGACTGATAAAAAAGACAGGTGTTCATCTGCACCTATTCTCCTGCCTGTCTTTTTTTTAAAAAAATATATTTTATTTATTTATTTGAGAGAGAAAGAGAGAGAATGGGAACTCCAGGGCCTCCAGCCACTGAAAACAAACTCCAGATTCATGTACTCCTTTGTGAATCTGGCTTATGTGGGTCCTGGAGAGTTGAACCAGGATCCTTTGGCTTTGCAGCCAAACGCCTTAAATGCTAAGCCATCTCTCCAGCCCCTCCTGCCTGTCTTTTAATCCCTCCCATATAAGTTTCTGAGTCTTTACCTCCCCTACTGATTACAGGGTGAAATTTGATCCAGAAAATTGAGACACTTACCATGCCCATGGGGCTTGAGGAGGCTGGAATCTTTGAGGATGAGCAGAAATCAGAAAAGCCTTAGAGAATCTTGGGCTAAGAAGGCGTGTCTCATTCTATAGCCCTTGGCTCAGGGCTCCCCTCTACGAGAGCACTGAGGCCACCTCTGGTTATGTTCTGTTACTAAATGGTCTACTTTTTAGCAGCTGCTCACTGTGAGCAGAAGGCACTAGCCCTACTTCCCCAGCTGCCCCTGGCTTGGCTCCTGACCTGGCCATGATGGATGCTTAGGACACAATGACTGAATGAAAACAGCAGCATGCCCACAAAGCCCAGGCCCAGAGCAGCAGTTGCACGTGTGAAGCCCAGGGGCTCCTATGTGTCACCACCACTGAGTCTAACGGCAGCTACCTGCAGGCTGACCTCCAGCCAGCTACACTGCATCTCACACCGGGCTGACCACCGGTGATGGACCCTGGTGGTGAAGTATTGCTCTAACAACCAGGCTCCCTCAGGCCCCACAGCTCGGTCAGCTGTGTCCACATGTCCTGCCTTGCTGGAGCTCAGGATGCTCAAGGACTGCCTGAGTGTGGCAGAGCAGGCTGGCCCCTGTGGCCCAGGGCTTTCCCTAGACTCTACATGTTCCACATGCTGGGAACGCCAAGGCTGCCTTTGCCTTTGCATGATTCATGCATACTTACAAAAAAAGTTCCCCATCAATTTGGCAAAGTAGCATTTGCAGTTATAATCGTGGGCAGCCTTCCTCTCCCAGGGATAACACGCCACTGATGACTCTCACTACAGAACATATCTGGAGGACTAGACTTTCAGCTGTCACAATGTGTAATTTCTTTGGAACCACGTGATCAGCACAAATAAGGCATAAAACACCTAGTATATATTTTATTCAAATATTATAAATCTCAAGTAAATAAGCTAATCAATAAATGGGTTAACGAATAGATAGTTCTCAAAAAATGAAGTACAAATGGTCAATACAGCTGTAAAGAAAATGAGCAACATCCTTAGCCATCAGTGAAAAGCAAATCAAAATGACATTAGCATTTTATCTTACTCCAGGCAGAATGGCTATCAATTAAAAACAACAACAACAAATGCTGGTGAGGACTGGGGGGAGAGCAATCCTTGTCATTATACTGTTGCCATGAATCAAATTAGTTCAACCACTATATATAACAGTATGGAGACCCGTTTGGGGAAAAAAAAAAAATCCCTGAAAATAGGTACAGTTCAGCTATATCACTCCTGGGAATGCATCCAAAGGACTCTAAGTCAGTACACCATGGAGATGCTCACACTTCAGTATTTATTACTGCACCACTTGAAATAGGAAAGATATGAAAACAGCCGAGATGCCCATTGTCTTCCATAGCAGGCAGGTAGGTAAGGCAATGAGGTAGATATAAACACTGGAGTTGTCTTCGCCTGTCAAGAATGACATCACGTCATTTGTAAGAAAGTAGATGGAACTGATGATCATTCCATTAAGCAAAATAAGCCATACTAAAAAAGACAAATATTAGGGGCTGGGGAGATGGCTCAGTTAGTCAAGCACTTGTCACACATGCAAGAGGGCCTGATTTTAGATTCCCAGCACCCACGTAAAAGCCTAGCATTAGGGGCTGGAGAGATGGCTTAGTGGTTAAGGCATTTGCCTGCAAAGCCAAAGGACTTTGGTTCAATTTCTCAGGACCCACATAAGCCAGATGCACAGGGTGGCACATGCACCTGGAGTTCCTTTGCAGTCGCTAGAGGCCCTGGAGTGCCCATTCTCTCTCTCCCTCCCTCCCTCCCTCCCTCCCTCTCTCTCTCTCTCTCTCTCTCTCTCTCTCCCTTCCTCTTTCCCTTTCTTGTGCTCTAATGTAAATAAATAAATATTTTTTTAAAAAGCCTAACATTGTGATGCACAGCTAGAATCCAAGTGCTGGTGAGGCAGAGACAGGGGACCCTGGGCCTTGCTGACCAGCTAGTCTAGCAGAGTTGGTGAGCTCCAAGTTCAGGTGGAGACCCTGTCTTAAAAAAAAAAATAAGGTGAACAGCAGGAAGGCACCTAATATCAACTTCTGGCTTCTACATGAATGCTTACACACATGCATGCACATCTGCACATATACATGCACCCCAACATATGAACATACACACATATATGCCATACACATATACATATGTAAGAGAAAGAAAGATATCACACACTTTCTCCCATATGGGGGATCTAGATTCCAACATGTATATGACATGGAAGTAGAAGGGGATGCTATTTAGGAAGAGGAAGAGCAGTGACAGACCAGAGAAGGTAATGGAGGCTGAATACAGAAAAATATATGATATACTTATACAAAAACATCGTAATGAAACATTTGGGACAATGAACATATGGTAATACCAACAGATATACGGCAATGCAAAAAGGAAGAGTGATGGGAAAACTCATCAGTCTCATTTCACCGATGAGAAAACTGAGGCTCAGCAGATTACCCAAGGTCACAGGGCTAGGGCCTGGCTCCATTTCCTCTTACACTCTGTGTTAGGATGGTATTCTGAGCCTCACCCTGAATGAGGTCCTCCTGTGTTACTCAAACTCCACGATTTTTGTTGTTGAAAACCTTTCTTCTGATAATTTGGTTTTTAAAACAAATGATTCCTTTACAGTGCGATTTGGAAAAGCAGAGAATCAAGGACCCAGGCAGACAGCAGGGGGCAGGGAACGAACCACACGGTGAGCATGCTTTCCTCACCCGATCCTAAGCATTTTAGAAAGTCAAGCTTCCCCACTGTCCAGACCCCTCCTCCTCTCCTGGAAAATTAGGACATGTCTGGCAGGAAGGCTCAGTAGATAAGAATACTGTTGTGCAAGCATGAAAACCTGACTTTGATCCCCAGTACCCATGTAAAAATCTGAGCATAGCCACACATTCCTATAACTCCAGCACTGACAGGAAGATCGACAAAATGGTGCGCTCCAGGTTCAGGGAGACTCCCTCTCAAGGAAATTAAGCAGAAAGACACCTCTGGTACCTGTGTGCATTCAAGTGTGCATGTATGCACAAACATACACACACACACATACACAAATACATAACTTTTTTTAAAAAAAAGAAAAGTTGGAACAATGAGGACTAGATGAGATGAGAAGAGATGAGTACTGATACGCAGGCCTGGGGAGAAGCCTGAGTGGGGGTCTGTGATGGTTTTAGGACCCTCTCCACTGAGCTGTCACTGAGCTCTCATGAGCACTTTTACATCTACTATAAGCATGCTGAGCCCTGTTCCCTACCCATCAGCCAGAAACAAGCTTACCACATTGAACACAGATTCATGGAACCCTCTTGTATTACAAGCATCCAGGCCTAGAAGGGCCAACATATCTATCTCTCTCTCTCTCTCTATCTCTCTCTCTCTCTCTCTCTCTCTCTCTCTCTCTCTCTCTCTCACACACACACACACACACACACACACAGAGTGAGAGACAGAGACAGAGAGAGAGAGAGGCTCTATCTTCATGGTCTATGACCACTGGGAATGAGCTAACATCAAAGACATTTATCAAGGCTAAAGAAAGATACACTGTGTGCATTGTTCCCTTAATCTTCCTTCCTCCAAATCTGTGAGACATGCAGCTAAGGAAACTGAGACACGGAAAAGTTAAGAATTACTGTAATTTGCAAAGGTAGACAGCAGCAGGTCTGGGATTTGAAGACAAGGATTCTGCCACCAGAATCTACAACTGTATTCCACTGTCTGTGTCTTTCGCTGCTAGTGATACAACAAGCCATTTCCCCTTGTCCTCCACAGCATCTCCTGGCTTCTGGCTCTCCTTTCAGGCAGTCCCCCTGCCTGATCTGGGCTTTCATCCCATCCAGAAACACAACATCCTCCCACTAGCCTTCCAGCATTGCAACTATGGACGGCCTAGCTGTGGTGCAATCCCTCTCACCTCCACTCTGCCCCACATCCTAGCCCACACGTCTCAACAGCAGCTAAAGATGTGACTCTGCCTTGTGAGGCCACAACACACAGACCTGCATGCAAGCACGCTGCATATCTCCCCCTGTCCCCAGTGTCCAGTTCAAATAAACCACTCTCCAAAACAGTGGATCTAAAGTTTGAGGAAATTGCTGGCCCTTTCAAGTGGCTAACAATGATAAAGACTGTTCTTCCCAAGGAAAATCATGCTAGCATTTCCCAAAGCTAGTTCATGAACTTTCCTAGGGTAAGCCGTTATCACGAGATCCTGCAAATCCCGTGAATGTTCCTTAAACACAGGATGCATCTTTGATCTCCCTCTCAGTGTTGGTTCATGCCCTTTTCCCATCCGCCGTGCTTCTACTATCCTCCATGACATCCCAGTGAGATCCTACAGGCTGCTCAAAGTCCAGTTCCCAAGTCTCTGGCTCAGACAACAACTTCCTGGAACTTAGGACCACATCTCATTTCCACCCACCCAACTCACGTCCTCTGTGGCAGGAATAGTGGTTGAGTCAGCTGGCCACCTCTCCCCCATACTAAGCATAGGGCTCAGTAGCTAGCGAGTACACAGGTTGAGTTGTTGAGAAAGTGAAGAACTGGGGCAGGAATCTTCAAGAGCAGATGAAGAATTCCAAGGTGCTAATGAAATGGACTTTTATCATCTATGTCCTGTTAATAAGGCTTTGCAGAGGGTGAACGTCTGAAAAATTCCTAGGTCTAGGAAAATGACTGCTTGTGCCATTTGTTAGAAAAAAAAAAAAAAAGCATTCATTTCCACTCATTACTGCCATTCCCGAGTTCCCACTTAAATCTCGATTCCTCTAGTAATGTTAACCTGGTTTACAGGAATGTATGGCTTGGAAATAAGGTCAGATCCTGATAATTAGTTGTGATCCATATTTTGTAACTGATAATTAGTGCCTAGCCCCAGTGATAATTGGCCTCTACATTTTTGGGAGGTGGCATATTTTAAGAGCACAAGGTACTCTTCATGTGCTCTGATCTTGTCTCTGCTTTGTTAAGAGGTTGTTAAAGTGAGCACTACAACCTAGGAGAAAAATGAATGCATTTGCTCTCAAGGATGCAATTAAAATGGAATGTAAATATGACTAATGAGGCGATTAGCTTTTCTAGAAATGTTATGCAGGAAAATCAATCCCTGGGTTGTAACATTTCCATGCTGAGAAATTCAGTTTGATGGCATGAGTGACCAGAGAAATCTAGAGCCCATTTTTTTTCCAATTTGATTTGTCCAGCTATGAAACATTTTCTGTCACAAATGCTTCCAACAGCAGCTGCCTCATGTGCACTGTTTCCAGCAATTCTTTTCAACGTGGCACCACGAGAATGGCATTAGCTCAGGGGTTAGGAGTGCTGGCTCAAGCTGCAGCCACACCAGTTACCATGGAGTGGGTTTGGATCACCCATGCCGCTGGCCTGGGGCTAGGCTCCTTCATCTGCAGCTGGGGATGATGACCTCTGACCCACGGGATGAGGATCCTGTGTGCTAATTAATACACGGTAAGAAGAAGGAGTCTGTGTGTCCCAGAGAAATGGCAACTAAAGCTAGAGTACAGAGGCGTGAGAGATCACTCAGTCAGCAAGGGATTCTAGAAGGAAGCAAGGGGCTTCAGCCAGGGAAATTCAAGAGAGAGGCTCACAGGCTCCACGTGTGTTCCAAAGTCAAGTCATGTGCTTCTAGACACTGCTGGCATGCTTGCAACAACCAAAAAATGAGAATCAAGCAATTTCTAAGATGCTGTTGTAGGAGCCCAGCATTGTTCAATCCTATAAAATACTCATATACCCCCAAATATGTTGTTAATAATTACTCTGAATTCCTTCATGAGTGGCCTTCTATCAGCTGAGTTGGGCTTAAGTGCACACTTGTGGGTGGCCATAGTTACAGTGCAAATATTATGCAGTTCACAGATGTACTGAAAGGCCTGCAAGTAAGATCCACAAAGCCGCCCTCTACTCTATTCTATTCTCACTTTGTATCCAGAAGTTTCTCTCCATTCTCCTAACAGGTCTATCGGCATCTATCCAAGTATGTGGCCCATGAGCCAGGTTCTCCATCCTGGCTGAGGATAAGGAGCATGGCCCTGTACTCAGGAAAACTAGGAGACCAATAGGCAGAACAGATGAGAAACAGACAAGGCTAACACAAAGGGGCACAGTCACCTCCCTTAGAACAGGGGCCAGCAAGAGGCCTAGGAAAGGCTTCCTAAGGGGGTGGTGCTTAAGGTGAGCCTTGGTTACCAGCTAGTCATCCAGCCAGAAGTAAGCAGTTACTTATTAGGTATCTACTGTGTGCCAGGCACTATTGTAGGGGCTGAATCACTGAATAACACCATGCAAGGTTCTAAACTAAGCAGCCCATTAGTGGCTCAATCTTCCACTCACATCAGTGTCTATACTATAATCTTCTGTCTCTCTGAAGTGACTTAACCCCATGTGGCCCAGCCTTCCCAGTAAACAAGTCATTTCCCTTTGTGGTAGTCCCCTCCCCAATCCAGCCCAAAGCCCTCAGCGCTCTCCAGGTCAGCCTCATTCCAGATCTCTTCTCCTGGACGGCATGTTTCCCTGGGAACACTGGCCTTGGTGGGCCCAGCCTGACAGGTGCCCAACTATTTCACAATGTGCATCTTGCATTCCCGCACAGACGCTGTGAACCTTTGAGCTGGGGTTCTGCTTCTTTCTTCTTTTATGCTTTAGTGTGCCAAGGACAACTGCAGACACCAAGCAGGCTGAGAGATAGATTAACTAGGCTCTGAGAAAGAGAGGCTCCCTCCTACTTGTCACCGCCTTCCTAAGAGTACACTTTGTTTTCTTGCTCAAGGAGACAGGAGAAGAATAGCAAGTCTGGGCCCCTGCTCCGTGTGAGACTTGTGCTGGGCGCTTTGGCTCTGTCCCTGCTTAACTTCCCACCTCGGCTCTGGAAGGATGTTGCATGTGCAGATGCCAAGAATTAAGGAGGCGGGTGAACATGCCCACAGCCCCAGTCCATAAATGGCAAAACTGGGACTTAAACCCAGCTATGAAATTCTGAGCTCTCAGCTCTTCTTTCTCCATCAAGCCTTCTCCAGAGAATGTTTGTCCTCTTCCACCTCAAAAGTTGTGGCTTAAATGCAGTAATCTGGGAAGATAAATAGAACTTGTTTGTTGTGTGATGGTGACTCAAAATCAGGTGACAACCTAAGGCTCCCTCAAGGGAACGGCAGGCACCTCAGAGCCAGGGTTTAAGTAAATAAGATAAGCTGCATAGGAAAATGGCTTCCAGACTGCCAGACATCTCTGGGTAGGCTTAGATAGGAAGCAGCAGGTGATGAAATGGAATGAAATTCTGAGAGGGGAAAAAAAAAAAGATGAAAATGGAAGTTTTACACATGGCTGAGCTGCCTTCCTATCTAGAGGGAAAACCCAACATTAATAAAGTAGAAAACCTTCAACAAAATCAAAACCCATTTTTCTGTCAGGCTCAGAAACAACAGTACATAAACCTACAGGCATATCCCAGGTGTGGTCCAGAAATAGACACGTTTCTGAGAAGTTGGGTGGAAATTAAATTTAGGGTGAACTTGTCGCTACAACCCAGATGAGGCAGAGTTACCTCTGCCACTAAGGAAATGAAGAGGAGTGGTAGCTTGATTGATGCCAGCTTTGGGCTTTCTCCTTAACAAGCTACACCCCTCATCCCACCCCAGAACAGAATCACACATGGCAAGTAGATGTTTTTCCATCAATACAATCGTAATTGGACCAGAGTGTTCAATAATTTGTCCTCTTTACCTCCCTCCCTCCCTCCCTCCCTTCCTCTCTCTCTCTCTCTCTCAATCTCCCTCCTCCCTCTGCCCCCACACACTTACGTGGTGGCTTTTGCTGCTGACAGACCCACATGCATTCTGTATATTAGTGAATAGGTGTGGGCTTTGTCTCTTTGCCTGTACCAAATACGGGTCTTTGGCACAGTTGGTAAACAAGTGAGTGCAAACATGGATAGGTATTGTTTGGTGGCTATGGACAAAGTTCATGGGGTCAGACAGATTTAGGTTTGAAAATCACCATTTACTCACTGTTTGGATTTGAACTAACACTCCTATTATCACTGAGGATTCACCATCTACCACTGGGAGGAAAGAAGATTAGGATGAAGTAGCCAGGCATGGACCTACCATCCTAGCTACTCAGGAGCCTAAGGCTAGGGGAACACTTGAGTCCAGGAGTTCAAGGCCAGCCTGGGAGACATAGAAAAACCACGTCTCAAAACAAGATGTTGAGGATTGAATAAAAAGAGAACAGGAAGTCCCGAGCCCTGGAAGGCACATCATAATTGCCTGGCAGCCTTTTAGTGCTCACTCTCCTTCGATATGGCCCATCCTTGAAGGGCTACCTGAACACTGACTTCACCAGGAAACCCTCCGGCTCTAACAGGTCTCTAAGGACCACTGCCTCTGTGAGCTCTATAGGATGCTGCTCAGCCCCATCTCCTTCATCACTGACTGCCTTCTTCTAGGAATCCACATATGCTAGGCTACCTGAGGACTAAGGCTAACTCAGAGCAGAGTGGTAGTAAATGCATACCTTTAGTCAAGGTATGCCAACATCCAAAGGAGCTTGGGTAACAAAAGCTCCCAAAGTGTGCTGCGTCTCCATTGTCTGCTTGGCAAGGCTATCTCACTCTATCCCTGACATAACCCCTGAAATGGACGTACCCACTCTATGTCACAGAGGAAGGAAAACTCGAGGAGGAGTGCAAGGAGTTTCCCCAGTGACCCCCGCCCCTAGACCTAAGGGGCAGGAGTGGAGGTAAACTGTAAAGGAGTGAACATGGAAAGAAGAAAAGAAGAGTGAGGAGAGATCGACCCCAGAGAGTCAAGCATGGGAGAGAAAACTCACCCTTCCCTCACACTCCTTGGGAGCTGGCCCTGAACAGCTCTGCTCACATTCCTTCTCTTCACACTCGCCACCACGCTGAGGCAAGTGGAGCCTTCAGGACCCTATAACCTTTTGTTTATCATGTTTACCATAAAAGCTAGCAAGACCATAACCATGGCTTTGACCTCTACCCCACCCAACTGACCAGAGAGTATATCCTCTGACACAAGCCAGTAATTCCAGAGAACAGAATTGGAACTAGATTGCTTCCCTCTAATAAAATTTATGATGTATACAAATTCAATTACATCATCCTGGGTGCGTGTAGCACCTAGAGAACCAAGGACACCTACACACATCCATCTCCAGAGTGCAGAGTCAGTCAGGGGTGGGAAGTTACTTCCCAGCCAGAATCCAAAGGACAGCAGGGCATTGGAGAAGCTTCTGACTGGGAGGAAAAGTCTCCTGAGAGGATATCTGAGTCCAGGTCCTACCTGTCCTCCCTGTACCCGGAGTGACAGGGAGCCCAGGTGAATATGCTAGGATTTGGACTACCAGCTCCACCATGACCATGGCTGTGCTCAAACGTATAGGTCCTTGGTTGGCAATGATTCATTTATTTATTTGAAAGAGGCAGGGCGGGAGATGAAGGCAGGGTGGCCTTTAGATGCTGGAAACAAAACACACACATGTGCCAGTTTGTATAGCTAGATTACATGGGTCCTGGGGAATTGAACCTGGGTCCTTTGGCTCTGTAGGCAACTGCCTTAACCACTAAGACATCTCTCCAGCCCATGGCTATGATTTCTTGATGTCAGCTTCCCTCTAGCCTGCACGGGAGTGGGAAATACCACAGGTCTGTTTATGCGAGAAGCTTCCTGTTTATTCCTCTAAGAACCTTTATCTGTGTAGATCTGGAGTTTCTAAAAGAAGGAAAAGAAGGCTCAGGGAGGTTAGCTGACATGTCTAAGACCATACAACATGTAACCTGACAAGGTATACTTGGAACTCAATTTCCCAGGAAAGCAATTCATCTTTTTACATTGATCAACTGTGCAGAGGCAGATTTCCTAGAAGATGGGCTATACTACAAAACAGAAGTACAAGGAGGCCAAGACTATTCTCAAGAGGCATTTACCAATCTATTTTATGTTGGTAAGAGATACAACTGGCTAGAAATAGGTGTGTTTTTCTTTTTGTTGTTGTTTTAAACCAATGGACCTTTTCCTCCCTCCCACCAGGAATGCCTATGATCTGGCAAGTCTGGCCAACACAGACCTAAAAGAATCATGTAGAATGGAGGTGGAAAGAGGTGTGGACCAAGTGATCATTTAATACCATAAACATTTGAAGAAAACATAGACATGTTCCCCCACTTGGCCTGTAGTTGGATCAACAAATTTCTTTCTCTACCCTCTGAGGGCTTTTTTTTTTTTTTTTTACCTCAAGCATGTCTTCTAAACTCTTAAAGCATGTTATTCTACCAATGCACTGTTGCCCAAAGTAAAGACTTCAGAGCAGAAGCAGCCCCTGGGAATCAACAGAAGTGCACACTTCCAGGACTCCATCCCAGATCTACTGCAGTAGCACCACCAGGGCTGGGATGCATGGATGTGTGCTTCTCAAGTCCTAGAGAGGTGGGGTTATTCTGATATAATTTAAGATCTGGTATTCCCATCCAAGACTCATGTCCAGGGGCCCTCCCAAATATTCTGAAGGACTTTCACAATCCAAGAAACCAGCCACATTTCAGATCAATGGAACTACTATCTCTGGTGGAAAGGAGATGACATTGAGGCCTCAATATCATGTGAGTCTTCACAGGTGGTCCCAAGGGCAGCCAGGTAAAGAACCACTGCTCTGGGAACCTCACCAGGCGTGGAGAGCTGGTGGTAAGACCTGAGGAGCCATGTGAGCGGGAATAAGCCCTCTTTAGGCATTTGCAGTCAGCAGAGAGCCCCACCATCCTCCCTCACCTGCTGGTGCTCAGCAAAATCCCCAAGCTACCAGTGAGGGGGCAACGGAGGGAGGGATCTGCTCAGAGGAGGCACAGCATCTATGCCTAGGATGGATTAGGGACAGACTGAAAGCAGGAAGGATTTTGACTCTGATTTTAATGGGCTCCCTAACTGTCTGTGATATTTCATCCAAGTCTGATTGTTTCACATTTATCGGAAAAAGTCCTGAAGGTCTGCAAACTTGTGCAAATTGCACATGCCACAAGACTGATGGCTTCTCCCGACAGCTTCTCCCTGACACATTTGATGTTTCAACCCCAGTTCCACCAAAGACCTTGATGCTGTTCACACCATCACCTGGTCTTGGACTTGGACCAGGCATTGGGAGCCTTTTACCTACTCCATGGAGCTAAAGGAAATGCCAAGGACAAGCAGATGAGAGGAGCTGAGCAGACCTGTCCTACCCCTCAATGGTTTCCATTACCCTTACCTCACCCTGATCTTCGTGGAGTTGTTGTGTCTGTTGGTCAAATGGTGGCAACTTCTCATAGGTTAACCTAAAAACCCGTACTTCTTAACTCCCTCTGATCAGCTGCTCTGAGTGGGCTTAGAGAGACACTACTCTCTACATAGGAAAAGAACAGAGTTCTGAAGAGCCTCAGAGAATATTCCACAAGGATGATGATAGTTTGACAGTCACCAATGCTTATATAAAGTACCTCATTTAGGTTACTCCATCCAATTCTTAAAACCCTAAGGTAGGAAGCTTATTGCACCCTTTTTGCCAAGAAAAAAACCGAGGCCTGGTACTTAATCCAGGTGTTTGCTTTGGTCAAACTCAGCCAGAAGCAAGTGGAGTGATCTGAGGCAATGCAGTCTGCAACAGCTAAATCCAAGTGCAGACCAGAATAATGAAGGTAGAGAAGAGTTCTGAAGGTGCAAGAGGGAAATAATCTATGCCTGTGTTCTTAGGAAAGTAAAAGGAGATGTTTCAACATCTTGCTTGCACAAAGTTCACCAGTGTCTTAAGGTTTATGCTGCTCCTTTATATGACCCTATAAAGTTCTTGTCTTAGCCATGGGACTCTGATATGATTTTCTTGAAGCAATATGGTTTTCAAGAAACTTTTGAGGCTCACAGGCCATGAGTCATCTCATGCAGTGTTAAGCCCAAAATTCAGACACCTGGCCTGGCCTCCCTGCATATCAGCCACTTCTCTGCAGAAAAAGGAAACATGCCCTCTGAGCGAGACTGGGCAGATGAAATATAAAGATAGCATGAGCCGAATGTTTAGGCTCTAATAAGCATTTAATAAATGGCTAGTTCTGTTCCCTTATCCTGGAAATAATACTTCTAATCTGGAGACTATAACTGGTGGTTTAAGAAGAAAGGTTAAAACTGTTTATCACACATTGATTTTCTGTACTTGGTATTAGAAATCTCACCTTAAAAGATGGTTTTCTTGATTTTATATTTAAGTTCAGGATTTCCCTGGAAACAGCCTTCAGGAAAACAAGGAATCAGTCGAAGGCTGAGGGATGAGTATTGAGGCGATTCTTTTTTTCTCTTCAGATATGGTCATCCACAGTGTGTATGCATGCCCAGTGTGTCTTCAGTAGGGACACCATGCCTGCCTCTGGCAGAATTAACCTCCACTCACCACGGTGATGGGTCCCTTTGGCTAAAACTTCAGAATGTCAATTGCTGGAGATTTTTAAGAGATATGGTCCAGCGGCCAAGGTCCAGCATAAGCAGTGCTCAAGGGAGCTACAAAGAGCGGTGGGGCTGGCCATCATTGGAGGAAACAAAGGCATTAAGGTTGGTGGAAACTGAACAACACAAGACATGAATATGAGAGAGCTGCTGCCAGCCTGGGCAGGACAGGAGTGTGGTCTTTGCCGCCGGGTGTGCGTGTGATGGGGATGGGAGGGCCATAGGGGATCACAGGGCAGCTAGAGAGCCTCAGGATAGTGAGCCCGGAGTTAGATCGCTCTCTCTGTAGCCTGTTCAGAGGCCTCTGCTAGGGCAGCACCAGAAGCGCAGCTCTGCATCCTCACCACTGAAAGAGCAGAATTCTACTTGGCTGAAGGGAAATGTAAGCCTCAATTCACCCAGCCCAAGTTCACAGCCAGTTCTTTTCTCAAGTGCTGTGTGACCCTAGACAATTCATTTAGGCTATTCCCCCCCCCCAGCCCCCACTTAGAATCCTTATTTGTAAAATGGCAATAATAGTAAGTTTATATATCCAATTAATACTGTTCTGGAGACTAAATGAACATATATATGCAAAATACAAATAGTGCCTGACTCCTTGAGTGGACACTGTCTTGGGTTAGCTGTCTTTTGTGTTAGCAGGGCCATGATTTCTGAGAGCCATCCTGTGTATTAATAAGCCTTTAGGAAACCCTCAGTCCCACTGCTGTTCATCACTGACCATTGGCCTGGTGTCTGAAGTTTTACTGCAGATCACTCATTCATTCACATACCCACTCATTCACTAAACATGAATATTCTGCATTTCCCAAACTATGGAAAGCCTTTACTAATCACAAATTCTTTTTGTATTTATTTATTTATTTATTTATTTATTTGAATATTAGAAATAGAGAGACAGGTAAAGAATGGGCATGCCAGGACCTCTAGTCACTGCAAATGAAGCCTAGATGCATGAGCCACCTGTGCATCTGGCTTATGTGGGTACTGGGGAATTGAACCTGGGTTCTTAGACTTTGTAGGCAAGCAACTTAACTGTTAAGCCATCTCTCCATCCCTAATCATGCATTATTAAAGCTTCCATATAGAATATTTAAGTCAAAACATCAGCTTTCTATTCATATAAATAATGATGACATATTAAATAAGTTTTTAAACTCTTTTGATCAACAATATGGAGCCATATTCCTTGTTACTTCCTTTTCTCCATCACCATGGGAGCAACAGCCTGGTTGTTATTTCATACTTCATATTTAAATTTTTTATTATTATACACTTTTTATGTCATTGTATCATTATTCTAGGCAAGTTATAATCATTATTCCCTTTCAGTGGTGACATATAGCTTAATTGTTAAATTAATTTGTAGTAGAAGGGAATTAAAAGAGAAGTGCTACTAGACATGGTGGTGCATGCCTCTAATCTCAGCAGTTGAGAGGCAGAAGTAGGAGGATCGCTGTGAGTTAAAGGACAGCCTAAGACTATATAGTGAGTTCCAGGTCAGCTTGGGCTACAGAAAGACTCTACCTCAAAAAAATAAATAAAATAAATAAAAAGAAAGAAAGAAATGCCATGCAAACACAGAGTGCATCTAGAAGAACATTACAGTGTGATATCATCCCATTTGTCAAGTTTAGCTCTCTCATTATTTGTGTTTTGGGTGGCAGAATAAAAACAATTAATTGTCCTGAAGCCTTCCTCCTATGCTTGATTCTAGCCATTTGATCACTGTGAATGATCAATGACTTACATTTTAAGTCATTGATCCACTTTGAGTTCATTTTTGCATATGGATATCCAGCTTTCCTGGAAGGACTGTCCTTATCTGAAAAGCATTCTTGCTGCCATTGCTGAAAGTCAGCTACAAAGACATCTGATAAAGTTCCCGGTTTTCCATTTTGCTGCACTGCTGTATGCGTACATATGTTTTAGCTATTACAGCTTTGTAATATGTTTTGAGGTTGGGTATTCTGCTAGTTCCAGGTCTGTTCTTTTTGCTCCATACTGCTTTGGCTATTTAGAGCTGATGAAAATTTTAGGAGTGTTTCATATGTTATATGACAGAAAGAAATAAACTAGATTTATATACCAACACAGATAGACAATTACGACATGCAGATGAATAAGAAATTTGCACAGTAATGCATGCATATATATATATATATATATACACACACACACACACACACACACACACACACACACACATACATACATACACATATGTACTATATTTATGTATAATATATATTGTAGTATCACTGCTAAAAACTTAAAATATACCACAAACACTAATATTGCTCATTACTACATGTCTATATCTGTAAAGATATATGAAACTGATATAAATCTAGTATTTCTTATCAAAAGCATCAAGGGGTTAAATGATGGTCAAAAGGGACATAAAGTCACTAAAACTTTTGGTTCCTTTAAAAAATATTTTTAAAGGAAGAAGTGACTTGAAGCCACATTGCTTACAATCTGGATAAATACAATATGAATGTTTTCTGTCCTTTCACTTTATTTCACAAGTATCTCACCATACATGTTCATATAGAAGATACTTAAAGTGACCTAGAGGGACAACAGAATATTACCTGTCAATCAGAAGGAATGAAGCACTCACCACATGTTGTGTGGTGTGTATCTATCCCTGTTTGTTCACGTATAGGTTTGTGCAGGTGCATGTACACCTGTGTGCGTGCGCATTTGGAAGCCAGGGGTTAGCATTAGGTGTCTCCTGCAGTCATTCTCTACCTTCCCTATTGAGACAGGATTTCTCACTTGAACCCAAAGCTCACTAATATGGCTAGTGTATCAAGCCAGCCTGTCCTGAGGATCTCCTGTGTCTGCCTTTTGAACACTGGAATTACAGGTGGCAAGCATTTACATGGGTGCTGGGGAATCCAATCTCAGGTCCTCATGCTTGTGTGGCAACTGCTTTATCCACTGAGCCAACACCCTAACAACACAATGTGGTGGGTCTTGACAACACCCTACTAAATGAGGAAGGCCAGACACAAAATGTCATGCAAGAATATGATTGCATTGATGTGAAATACTCAAAATAAGCAAACCTCCAGACTGAAATTATATGAATGGCTTCTAGGGTTTGGAGGATGTGGAAGAGAAGCTGATAATGGGTACCAGATATTTTTAAATTAGTGCTTAAGAAGCATAATTCATCAAATAAATGATCTTATACGCTAATTTATATGATGTGTCATTTATAGAAAATGTTTTAAAACTCCACTGATGGTCACACTACTCTTGTAACTGTATTAGAGTCCGCTGAATAATTTTGAAGTGGTATGGCATACGTAACTTATGGCATATGAATTCTATCTCAATATAACTGATATATATTAAAACATTATTTCATATATTGAAGATTCACAGCTGGGGTATGGATGAAAAAGGGATAATGGATCATGTTTGGCCAAGAGCAGCTCCACCCTCTTTCCCATCTAGGCAAAAAATGTCCCACCCATTCCACATAAGTCATGGCAAATGATATGGGAAACACAGTGGAAAGGAAAGGTCCCTGCTTTTGGGCAGGTGCTTCCCCTATGTGTTGAGAGGCAATGCCATTGATAGCATTAATTGATAATGACATGCCTCCAGGATTCAGAGAAACTGGTCAAACCCAAAATGGGGGAATCACATTTCAGACAGAAAAAATGATGCACACAAAACTTGAAAGCAAAGAAAACGGAGAGTTTTGGAAGTGCAAGGTGCTTGTGAAAGCTCTAGTAGAAAAACATGAACCTATGAACCTGAAGAGATGGTCAGGGGCACAGAGAGCCCCTGATGAGGCCTGTCTCCTAGCCCCTCTGTGTCTTGTGTCCACTTCGTAGGAAACAAAAGAAAGAACCTGCATTTCCCCCAAGGAATATCATCTGCAAAGGCTTTTCTAAGGCAGGGATGAGTTCTTCTGTTGCCCCAAGTTTTTGGACATGGAGAGAACAAGGCTTCTAGAACCTTCCTCTACTGTCCTTTCTGCATCTTATAAAATAATGGCCTGTTTCTGTGCACCAAATTGTCAGGAGTGCAATGTAGTAAGCTATCTCAGCCATGAGCTGTCTGGACGTGGCCAAGTAACCTTCACAGAGGTCCATACATGGTCTTAGAAGCAAGTCTAAATAAACTAGCTTTAAGTCAGTTAATTAAAGTTAAGATCATAGTCTGTATGTCTCAAGATGACAGAAAATTAGCAGCTTTGGGTCCCCACTGCTCTCATGATTTAATGTGATGAATAGAAGGGTGGGACACTGTGGGGAGAGCGCACAGAAGCCCTGGCAGGGGATATCTCCAATCTTTATTACTACGCCTGGGTTGCACCCAGGCATCTGATTTGGAGGGCACTTAGTTCCCTCATTTATCACCGCTGTCTGCAACATGAGTTTGATGTCAAAGCCCCATTTTCTTTCCTCATCCTCCCATCATGCCAGACATGACTGATTCACTGAGGGGTCTGCCTAACAGCCAGATCCACATGCTCCACCTTGTAATCATGAAAAATACTCTCTCCCCTCCACCATGGCTGTCACTTGCTGTGCATTATCAACAGCCTCAGAGTCAAGGCTTTATTCTTTTTCTTTTGCCACTGGGTTCAAACTAAATAAGAAGTAAAGGCACATTTCTAAAGAAGTGTCCCATTTTCTTTAATCTCTTCAAATTGCTTAGCTACTCGAACTTTCTTTTCACCAATGGGAAAAGCCAGCACTGAACAAAATAGTCAGGCTTCTGGCAGAACCAGGGTGAGGTAGGCTCAGGCTGCCTGTGAGGAATGTTAACAGGTGCACATGTGGGACATTAGTCACTGACCTTCACCTTTCAACTTCTGAGGCTTCAAAAACAATACAAGAAAATGCTGCCCAGGATGGGGAATCTGCTTCTGTCTACAGACACGCCCTGTAAATGCTCTTAAATGATGACTTGCATGTGCATGTATAGAAACATATACAGACACATGCATACATGCATGCATTGTACTCAAGCCCCAAGGTAACTATATTTAACCTACAGAATGCAAAGTCCACTGCTTTAAAAAAAAGGCATTTTCTCTTTATATCCTCACTCAGGATATTGAAGGACACTTTAGTGATGTATTTGTATGAAAAAGAGGAGCTGAGGAGAACATGGATTGAACAGCATCATCACCTGTTTCAAGGTGAGAATTGCTTCAGCCATGTGTAGGGAGTCATTATTTAAGAAGACACAAAGCTGGGCCTGGTGATGCAAGCTTGTAATCTCAACTACTCTAGAGGGTAAGACAGGAAGATCACAAGTTCAAGGCCATCATGGACTACAGCCTGGAGTAAGTTAAAGGTCAGCATGGCAACTTTATGAAAGTTGAAATTATTATTTTATTTATGAAAATAAAAATGAAAAAGTGGTCTGGAAATATATCTCAGTGATACAATGACTGTTGCAGTCAGGTTCCCACTGCTGGTAGAAATCAACTGACCAAGCGCAGTTTGTGGGAAAATAAAAGCGATTATTTTGGCTTACAGACTTGAGGGGATGCTCTATCATGGCAGTGGAAAAGGATGGCATGATCAGAGTGTGGATATCACTTCCTGGCCAAAATAAGATGGACAGTAGCAACAGGAGAGTATGTCAAACACTGGTAAGGGGAAACTGGCTATAATATCCATAAGCCCACCCCCAAAAATACACGGCCTCCAGGAGGTATTAATTCCCAAACCTACATCAGCTGGGAACCTAGCATTCAGAACACCTAAGTTTATGGGGGTCACCTGAATCAAACTACCACAGTGACAGATACTGACCTAACATGTATTAGGCCCAGCAATGAAATAATAGGGAGAGATGGAGGAAGAAAGACACAAAAAGAGATGAGGGAAAAAGGAGCAGCTACAGAAAATGACTGCTGAACAAGTATGGCAGAACCAGATGAGGCAGATTCACATACTAGCAATTTAGTTAAAAGCTTAGTAAGCAATGCCATAAGATAAATAAACTTGCCTGGTACAATGCCTGACTTACAGACCATAGATAATTAATTTTATTATATGAAATATTATTTAACACTAGAATTTTGATATATTAAAACAGTTTAAAATGAGAGAATGAAAGGTTAGATTTATCTAACTCAAAATTATTTATCCACAGTCCAACAGTTTTTTTTACATGTAAGTTGTTACAGCTCTTAACCTAGTTAATGTTATTCAATTCTATTCATACTTTATGTTAAACACTTTGCAATATACATTACATACTTACACTTTACACACACAGTGATACATAAATCATGGTGCATTATACAGGACTTTCCCATGGAGCCTGGAGTCCTAGCTAGCCCTCAAGTTGATTTCAGCCCTACAAATTACTTGGTGGAGATAGAGAGACACCAAAGCAGTGTTGTGGGGAAGGAAACTGATAGTGTTTTTATGAAAGTCCCTAAATCCGAATTAGTTGTGGCAATGCCATTCATGATTATATGATAAAAACAAAACTTTATTTTCCAATTGTTCCCCATGCTTTTTAAAATTCTTAGTACTGATAATGTAAATGTTAATATGCAAATAAAGGAAGTACAACCAGGGAATGTCTAAGTGGCTAGGAGTAGAGAATTAGCTCAAAGATCCAAAGGAGGAACAATGGAGGAAGCAGGAGAGAAAAGCAATTTGGCAAAGTGCATTAAAGCCTTAAAGAGAACTCAACACTCAATCTGAAAATTCTGCATTTATCTTAAGGAATTAGAAATTTAAAACAAAAATTATATGCAAATGTATCTATCACAGACACATTTACAACATGGGAACATTAGAATGAAAGTATCAGATAAAAGGAAATTAGTTAAATATAAACGTATAAACAATAATGGACTATTACACAACTCCTGAATGAATAAAATAAGGAATGACTAAATAAATTATAGAGTGAATTAATGAATGAATAGTAGTCCTTAAGAAGAGAAAAGAAATGTGTAAAAGCCATCACCACCATATATACAGGGATAAAAAGCTCAGATTGTCAGAATCAATGAAATTGAGTAAAGATAAATTCATTGATATATGTCATTGTGTAGGGTCTTAAAAATGGGTTAGACTGTGTGAAATTGCTAACATTAAAGCACTTTAATAATGTCAATTTCACACAGTATAAACTAATCCAATTTTCTTAGCTCTATCCAATGCAGCGACTACACACAATGAAAATCCCAGTAGTAATGAACCATTACCTCTAGTATAAAAAAAACACATTTTCTAATAAAAGAAAGAAAGAAAGACTCTATAGGGAAATGAATAGTTCAAGGTCTGGGGCAGAAGATGAACAAGATGAGCCTGGGATATCTTGCCATCATAGAAAGCAAGGATGTCAATAAAAACTTTAAAGCTGTGTCATAGCACACAGGTAACAACCTGGGGAAGCCTCCACTGAATAAGGGTGAGACAATTTATACCTTACTGAAATGGCTTGTTTGAGTCAATATTGAACCAAATAGCTCCAGCTAGCTAAAATGGACTGAAAAACATGAAATATGCTAAAATCCATGGATTCAAACATCACAGAATATGTTATCTTTGAAACATAATGATTAAAAACTCTCCTTGTTTTAAAAACTAACAACCATATGTAGTTAGTAAAAGGAAATTTATCTCAATGAAAGTATGTCAGCTAATAAGTGAGAGGGGTCACAAAATTCTAGCACATCAATACTTTGTAGCTCCCAATGAAGTGATAGATTAGACAATGACCTTCAGTCACTGCCAACATCACAAAAATGAAGGCAACTGGGCATTGCATAGCATCTGATAGAACAGGTTACATCACAGAACCCAGCAAGGCTCAAGAAGCTCCCCAGCACTCTAACATAGAGCACAGTATATGTGAAACTGCACCATGTGGCTGTGACGTCAATTGTGGGAAATTCCACAAAGTAATTGAACAAATAGATTGTAATGAAAAGAACTGAGAGAGGGGGGAGAATTTGCATTAAGATGCACTTAAGTGCCAACTGTAATTTATGAATTTGTTTGGATCTTGACTTAAACAACCTATAAAACATTCATGAGGGCTAGAGAGATGGCTTAGTGATTAAGGCACTTGCCTGTAAAGCCTAAGGACCCATGTTGGACTCTCCAGGTCCCATGTAAGGCAGCTGCACAGTGACCCAAGTGTGCAAGGTTGCACGTGAACACAGGGGTGCATGCATCTAGAGTTCAATTGCAGTGGGTAGAGCCCTGGTGTAGCAATTCTCATTCTCTCTCTCTCTCGCTCTCGCTCTCTCTCTCACTCTCTCTCTCTCTCTTTCTCTCTTGCACTTTTTCACATAAAAAAGAACAGCCTGTTGGGCTTGCCTTAAAACAAAACAAAACAAAATTATGAGACCACTGTGGCAAACTGAACAATGACTATGTATCTCATAAGCATGAAGCTTTACTGTCTTCTAGATTCAAAATTGGCACCTATGCTATATATTTAGTAAAACAAGTCCTTGTTTTTTATAGATCTAGGATCACATATTTGTGGAAGTTGTGTGATTCTGAAAGTTGCTTCAAAATAGCTCCACGGAAGACAAGAGTGACAAGTCAGGACCACTGAGCCTGGGTGACAGATACATACAATTTTAACAGTGTTTGGCTTCTTCTCATACATACTTGACAATTTCCAGACTTTTAGATAAACTTTACAGGCCTAAAGAATCTTTGAGCTTTTAAAAGGTAAAAACTATAATTTGGAATGTTAAAAAGTACCTTTGATACATTTGTTTTTAGAAAAAGGATACAAAAAATAGCCTACACTGTATAATTATAATTTGTTATATAAATACCTATAACCTAAAATGTAGGTCAGAAATTAATGATAATGTGTTAAGTATTGGTGTCACTCTGGTGGATGATTGATGTCTTGCACTTTATCTGGTGCTAAACCTCTTATAAGACACATGTAGTATCCCATGTCTGTGACCCGAAAATTGGGTTTGTCCAGAGCACTGCATCCTGTGATTTGAACTGTTACATTATGTTTCTGTGCATAACAAGAAACAAAAGTGAAAGCTTGAAACAAAAATATATGTGTTGCTGGGTACGGTGGCACACTCCTTTAACCCCAGCACTAGGGAGGCAGAGGTAGGAGGATCACCTTGAATTCGAGGCTACCCTGAGTCTACATGGTGAATTCCAGGTCAGAGTGGGCTAGAGCTAGACCCTGCCTTGGAAAAACGCGTGTGTGTGTGTGTGTGTGTGTGTGTGTGTGTGTGTGTGTGTGTTGTGCTGGAGAGATGGCTTAGCAGTTAAGGTGCTTAGCACCTGCGAGGCCTAAGGACCCAGATTTGATTCCCCAGTGCCACGTAAGCCAGATACACAAGGGGGCCCATGTGTCTAGAGTTTGTTTGCAGTAGCTAGAGGCCCTGGAGTGGCCATTCTCAAACTCTCTCTTTCTCTCTCCCTCTCTCTCTCAAATAATTAAAGTATTTATTTTTTTTAATCCAAGTGTTTCTAAATGTTCTGACTTATGCTCAGATTTTAGGTTTTGTATCTACATAATTGCATGATAGACAATACCCACAGGATGTCATTACTTTTTTTCAAAGAAAATATCAACTAAAATAATAGAGAGCCATGTCATCTGATTTCTCAGGACAAGCACTTGACAAGGCCACAGGGTTCAGTAGGACTGAGCACAGCAGTCTCAGAGCTGGTCCTTATTTAAAGCAGCATAAATCACTCCATGGACTTGGGCTGGGCTGTAATTGTTTTAGTTAATGGGATGGAAACAGTTCTAAATGAGACAGAATGTAAGTAGAATGCATGTGACTGCTTATGCTTTGGAAAGTAAGTGCTCAACCACTCACTCACCAAACTCCATCCATCATGGGACTGATGCTGAATACCTGGCAAAGCTCTGGGAAACAAGGAGGGACCAGCATATGAAACTGTCTCCTGCCTCACAGAGTTCACAGGTACCTGGGAATGACCCAGTGTATCATTGTTAGTGGTGATGACTCAGGAAGGGAAAGAAGAGGCTACATGACAGGCCCAACCCCGCATGCTGGTGGTCAGAATGAGGGTCATAGGAGCAACTGAGGAGTGGATTGAGGGAAAAATTCACTAAGTAGAAAAGAGCTGCCTGAGATAGTATTTTCCTGGGAGTATGAATCGATTTCTCTGCATATACATATGCATTCATATATATGTAGATATATGTTGTAACCTGGACTTCAGACTAGCAATTCAAAACATGTTTTAGGGGCAAGAAGAGTGAGTATCTTATAGGTCTTAAAGGCAATTTTAAAAGCTTTTTGTCCCAAGCCAATGAGGTAGTTTAGGTACATGGCTGATGAAATAGTAGTGATGGTTAATGTCACAGAGAGCAGCTCCGCAAATCTAGTCGATCATGGAGTCTTCATGCATACACTTAACTCATCTGCATCACCACCCTATGAGACAGGCATTCTTGTTACCCCACAGAGCTAGAAGGGGCAGAAGAAGGCTAAATAACATACATAAGTTCTCACGGGTTGTAAGATGTAGCACACTCTGATCACAAAGTCCATCTTTCAGGAGTCCACGGTGGTGCATTGCCTTTCTGTGTCCACACTGGTTGCCATGTTGTAAATGGACTACAGAGATGGAGTGAGGAAGAAGATGGTCCAGCAAGCTATCCAGTCCTCCACTTCTTACTGTCCTCTGTGTTCTATGCAAGGACAACAGTACCATGGAAACAGGACCTACAACTCATGGGCCATCATTAGAGACTTACTGACTCTCTTGACTAAGTACCATAGTGTTGGGACCAGTTAGAATTCTGATTCAGAGAATCAGTAAAATAGTTCCTTAGCTGATACTGGCCATTGAAAGGACACTTTGGATTTTAGAATTTAAAATTCTGAAAGAAAAATGTTTACTTCAGAAAAACTAGAATGGATATATGTATGAATATGAATACATATGTTCTTAGAGTATGTCAGAGAGTCTCTCCACCCCGTAAAATAGGGTAAAGATAGGCTGCCTGAATTCCTACACTGGCCACTAGGGGCACAAAAGATCCATCAAGAGTGGACCCAGGGACTAAAGAGATGGCTCAGCCAGCAAAGGCTCTTGCCTGCAAAATCTGATAGTCTGGGTTCATTCCCAGTACCCACAGAGAGACAGATGCACAAAGTGGCACATTTATCTAGAGGCATGTCTATTCCCTCTTGCTCCCATTCTCTCTGCCCCTCATTCTCTCCCTGCTTGTGTGTGTGTGTGTGTGTGTGTGTTTATGTATGTATGTATGTATGTGTATATTTATTTGTATGGGTACACTGCTTCTTGCCCAGAATGGGATATTTAAAAGCTTCAATTCTAATTTGTTTTATTATTTATTTATTATTAATTTTATATTCACCCCAATAGTTTCATAAGTAAAATGCCTTTCTGCTTTCTGGGGGGGGGGGTAGGACTTAACTCTATTTTATGGATGGGAAATGTGTGTGAATTGGGTCTACTTGACCGTGAGTCTCTATGTCACACTATTGAAGGAGGCTGGCAGGGGAAAAACTGATTGGTATAAATGCATATCAAACACCAAGTGATGCCCTAAACTCCCTCCCTGCTCCTCACTTTCCTGGTCCTTCTCAGGCTGGAATTCCAGCTGGAGGGGTGGGGGAGAGTGCTGTTATAAAGGAGGAGGCAGGGCAGGCTCCCTATTCCTGCTCATTCTCCAGACAGGGCGGGACTCTCCAGAGGGAATGTCTATGCCAAGGCAAGATTCAACTCCTGTGAAACAGTCCAAGGATAGGACAAACTCCATTTCAAACCTGGAGTCCAATTTAGCTCCAAGGACTCCCGTGGCCTCTGGGACCTTGTTCTTCCCTCTTTCTCTGATGGAATGATGACATTCCTATTCTAGGTCAATGACTAAAATATGAGACTTGCCATCAGATGCCCCACCTGAGTGCTACTATCTCCTTCCCTGCCATAGACACCATCTATGAAAACCATTTGCTCCTTTCCACACTGCAAATGACTTTCCAGTTAAGCATTCATTCAATCGCCTCAGGCTGTCACCAAGAAAATTACTTATTAATTTCTATGCACTGCAGAGCTACAGCTAAAACAAATGGAAAGCTGACTAAGAATTGTCAGTGTTAACCCTCTCCACTAGCATTGTGTTTTCTGTCAGAACCTGGAAATGTTTGTAATGTGAAGCCGTGTACATTTGATCACATTTACAAAATGCAAATTTACTCAACAGTAATTGAAAACATTCATGGGTGAAATATTGAAAGTCGCACCTTTTCAAGCGGTCCAAAGATGAGACAATTTTTCCTCCATGTTGCAGTAAAGCTAATTATTTCATGCTCCTCATGTCTACAAAAGAATAACAGCTCAGTTGACTAGTAATCGTTTAGTCCTTATCCTTTAAGAATATGAAGAGTAATGGGGCGCTCTCCACAAACATGTAGTTTTATCCACATTGCACACATGATCATCTTGTAATCTTGTATAAATGTGATCATTTTAATCACTCCCTAGCTCATCTGAGAGTCTGGGAACACTGAAGGATAGCTGTCTCTCATCTTTGACCCAGCCCATTATGTGTGTGTTAAACCATGAAATTCATAGTACTGGTACTGAGTAAAGAAATGAAGGTACTGCCTGCAAAATGGTAGCAGTATTGATATTTATTGATGTTCCAAAGCTCACTTATTAGAGTTTTATATCCATGTTTAAAATATGCTAATGAGGCTTGGGGATTTCCTCAGGGGTAAGAGTGCATGCTGTATAAAGCATGAGGACCTCAGTTAGATCCCCAGTACCCATGTGATATTAATGCTGGGCACATACCTCAAACCCCAGCACTAAGGGGGATACAGAAATTAAAGGATCCAGGGGGCTTGCTGGTCAGTCAGTCTAACTGAAAGACAATGCAAGTTTCAGATTCAGTGAGAGGTCAAGTCTCAATGAAATGAGGCAGAAGAGTGATACAAGATGATACTCGACATCTTCCTCAGTCTCTACATATTTGCACACAGGGCACACACACATACTCATATATTAAATAAACAAACAAACAAATAAATGAATGAATGAATAAATAATGCAATAATAGCCTCAGGAGGAAAAAGTTACTAAGTGCACCATGGGAATGGGGGTGGGAAGTCACGCCTGGCATCTGAGCAAGGTAGAGCCGAAGAAAAAGGCCCTTTCTTCCTGAGGCCAGCTCTTGGCATGTGGGAAGTATCTGATACAATTCTTTGACACTCATTGTGAAATTATTGTCTTCAGAGGGCACAAAGACTTATTTCAGCCAATCCTTCCACCATAAGATGTCTCTACTGTCTATGCAAGAGGAATGTGCAGTATTAACTGGTCTCCTCAGATGTCCCAGAGCACACTGCAATGTTCATATACTATCTACTATGCACCAGTCCAATCACAATATTAAAAAAAAACTGAGACTGTTTTCTTGAAGCAAGTGTCACAACCCAATCTTAAAAACAAGGAAACTTAAACTCAGAAAGGTCAAGGTTCTCCCACCGGCTTACTATCTGACACGTGGGACCGTCGGATCCAGTGAGGACCACCTCGTTCCACTGTTCTTGCTGTGCCCCGGGGGCCAGGCTGCCTGTGCCATCTCCACAACACTCTGCACTCTGCTCATATACCAACTCATTTCTCACAAACAAGCCCAGAGAGGCATTTTGTTACATTCAATTGCCATTTTGAAAGTGGAAATGGGGGACAATGAAGTCAAGGGATTTGCCCAAGGTCACAGACCCGGCTAGCAGAAGCTATGACTGTGGGTCCCAGCCCATGCCCAGGTTCAGGGTGCAGGAAGGCTGTGCAGTAGTGTACAGCCTTGGCATGGCTCAAGACCACCCAGCTAACGTATTAACTGGCACCAGAACTTATTCTTTCTTGGTACAAAGGAGAGTAGAAGAATAAATTTTAGGAGGCCTCATATAATGTCTACATGTGAAATGTTTTTTTAACAAATTAAATTTTTCCTTACAACAAAATTTACAAATTTCTTCTCCCCAGTTAGCAGATTCATTTTGAGCAGATAAAATTTTCCTGACCAGCCTATGAAATACATCCAGGGGTGAGACCCTGCTTGTGTCTCTTGGGAAAGGAAGTCAAAGGTCCCTCCCACTTCTACCCGTGCTTCACCATTGATACAGGGTGTCACAGTGTCTCCGACTGAGCAGTTTGGCAATGCTCAGCTTAGTGAGGGTTGGGGGTTCCAGAGCAGGAATGACTTGTCTGCAGTCACAGTCTACTATACAGGGGCTAAGGACACAAACCCTGAAGCCTAGATGGCTCATTTGAATCCTGGCTTTTCCTCTTAGTGACTAGTTGATTTGGGGCAGATTAGCTCAAGCATAATGAAGAGCTCTTGGAGACACAGGAATCATCTCCAATGCATCTCAAATCCTGCAAACAGCCAGCTACCTAATTTCTCCCTAAAACCAATTTTGGGTCATCCTGCCTCATTGAGTTGTAACAGTGAATACCCTTGCTCTACAGAGCCTCTGCATCTGCATTCTCTCTATTACACTAAATTTCAAAATAGGGGTGCTGTCTTTGGTCTCTAGAAGGGCCTAGAATAAGGAAAGTACAAAGATCCATCAACATTCCAACTTCAAGAGTTGCAACAGAACTTGCATCAGGCTCTCAATATGGGAGGCTAGTGAATCACTGAAACCTATTTAGCTCCTGAGAGTGAGACAGCAGTGCTTCAAGGGCTTGGTGTGCCAGGACATAAGCCCTATCTCAATGACTATCCAAACCTCTTCTTCTGTATCTGGACAGTAAGACTTCAGGTAGTAAAGCTCACCTCTCTAAAACACTTTCCCGCGGCCACCTGGGTTAGAGAGCCAACACCCGAGTCATCCTAGGGCTATGGCGCCATTGTTCTCACCACTACTTGAAAACACCATATGGTTCCTCATTAGAATGAACTGAAGGGAGACAGAACAAGGCGGTTCTCTTTATGTGTCTCCAGCAAATCCACTTTTTGTGTGCATAGCATGACACATACAAGCCAAGCAAGCCTAAATTGGCTTCCTAGAAATCCTGCTGCCTGGGTTTCAGCTGTATATATTTAGGGCTCTTACAAAGCCAGGAGTGTGCATTGATGCCCTTGGCAGAAGGACATCCTAGCCTTCTGACATGGTACTGCCCAGACTGTCCACAAGTAATTAAAGCATGACGAGGAAGTGCCAAAGTTGGTACATCTCCCTAGCAGCAGGGCAGACATGAAAGGGGGGAAGGAAACATGCCCATTTATGTGAGATTCCTCTTTCCTTCAGCCTAATTCATGCCACAGAGCTGTTCCACGGCTTCTCTGACTTTAACAATGTGTCCCACCGATGGGAATGCAAGGCAGAAGATGCAATTTATCTGCCATTTTGGGTACTTAGTGAAAATGTTGTCAAGTATGCATTTTTTAATTAACAATTCTAAAAGTGTACTAAAGAATTCTTGTTTCAGTTAAAATCATCTCCAGTGAAGTGATGGAACCATTTTTCTGGCTCATAAAAGGTTCAGGGTACCCGAGTCCTCCCCACCCTGTGGCCGTTTATTTAATGGTAATACCTTGGGGACTTCAGATTCTCACTCTGAGGGACCTTTTTCTCACTGTATACTGAGTAGCTTAGCACCTGCCTCCTGGCCTCATTAAAGACCAGGGAAATGGGATCATACCCTTCCCCTGCCTCTTTATAGTTTCCCAATGAGGAAGTTCACCAGTTATCCAGTTTACCCAGGAAAGAAGAAAAACAGGTGCAGGGAGTGTTATCCATGTTGGGGAAGTCTACCACGTACTAGGCACATAATTATCAGGAAAGTTACCCTAAGTCCTCATGTTCCCATCTGTACTGGACAAGACACTGTCTATCTCATAAGATGGCTGTAAGGGCTGATATAACATGAGCTATGGGGTGAGATATGGGACATAACTAGCATCTGGCTACACCTCCATGGAGGAAATGGCAAGTTCTTCAGTGTGGTCATATGGATTACCACTTTTCCCAGCCAACAGCTCCTGACAATCCTTGGTGCTGCCAATTATAGTGGTAGGCAGTGTGTTTTAATGAAGAGAAAATGTGAGAGCAAAGAGAAATGCTAAGAGAACCCGAGGAAATTGTGTCCTCTTGAAAATAGCTCGACGATTTGAAACTCAGATTCAGAGTAAGTCTGTTGCCTTCTGGCACTTCTGAAATTTAGTGATGGCTTTGACTTGGATCTCTGGAGATCTCTGTGTTGGACTAACACATGATGCAGAAGGACCAGCAGATGGAGAATGGAAATAAGACGTCATCCTACAGGGAGCTGAGGGAAGGGTGATGGTGCCAATGCAAGAGATGAAAATACTCCTAACATCTAAACCTTGAGGAAATTTTAACTGAAAATTGATCAATTATTAGATGCCCAAATTACAGCTGTCCCTTATCTTCAAGCACTTGGATCCTGAGCAACATGTTTTGTTATCTACAGGTATTCTCATGACCAAGTTTCTTCCTAAGGGGAGAGTTTTATGCCGCCTTCATTGTGCTTTCTGGGAAATGACTTCAACTTTCAAATACTGAAGTTAAAAATTCACATGTGGGACTCTAGCCTTGCAGGCATGGGGCAGACATCCCTGTGGGTAGTTTTGTTTCTCCCAGCATGCCTTACAGATCTAAATTTAAATGATAATTTAAGAATACAGACATACCATATGTAGACCAGACCTTTAGTCATAAAGCTATTATTTTTGCTAACATTAAAATGTAAAAAGATAGTAAAAGAAACCAGAAAGGATAGAATTGATGTCCCTTCAAAAATCCTCTAATTATTCCAGACAATTCCTACTTTTATTCTGGGCAACAAGAGAAATTTAGAATATATTTGATTCTCAGAAAAAAAAGAAATGTTCCAGACACTATAAAGTTTTTGAGGAGGCAGGAGAATGAGGAAATGCACACAACTTTAAGACAGAACTTTTCAGCATGAATATGGAAGCGACATTACCAAGGTTGTAGTGTGATCCCAGGACAAAGGTCACAGCATGCTCAGAACCATCCCCACCATCACTCCCTCCACGGGGCTCACTCGATTCACCAAACTACCTCACACAGAAGCCCCACACTCCTCCATTGCCAACATCCTAACAGTGTTGGTGTTCCTTTCCTGTTTAGCACAATAGGGCAACTGCTGACTATGGCTGAAGTGCCCCTGCATCAGCAGTGGGGGAAGTAGGACTGAGGGTCAGTTGGCAATCAAAGTCAAGGGGTCATACATCAGCCCAGCTCTCCCTGACTCTGTCCTCGGACTTCCATGTTGGTAGATACCAGCCCTGACCATGTTAGTAGTATATCAGTCTTGCCTATTTCTTCTGGTTGTGTCAGCTCTGGAATAGTGATTCTTGAGGGGGGGGGTACACTAGTAGAGAACATGCTGGGGTGAGGAGGAATTTCCATGTCGCCATTCACACCCCACTGTTAGCTTCCCATACTTGTAACCACACACGGCTCTGCTCAAATCTCTATTTCTGCATTTATATTGGAGATAATCACCTTGGGATGAACTTCTATTCAGTAGACACATCTTCACATGCCAGCCCTCCCTTCCCTCGTTCCATGCTCCACACTTGCCATGCAGTCCACACTGAATCACAAGGAAGTTGCACTAGTGTTTAGGATCTGTGTAAAGAGAAAGACACCTTGCCCTTTGGCATGGTAGGAGGACAGGTGAGTACACAGGCACACACAGTGTCTTGTAGGAAGTTCTAAGACAGGGTAGTGCAGTCCCATTTCATTTGTTGAGCCTTTGGAATAAAGATGAGTCAGCCCTTGGTTCTCAAACATCTCTGCCTATGAACTGTGAGAAGCACTAAAGGAAGAGCCTACCGGCAGCCACATCAGCCATCCAGTTCACAGGACTACATTGCAGTGGGTTCTAAGGCCCTAAGGAAACTTCTGAAGAGTGGAGAGCAAGTCACCTCTCCTCCTGTCCCTATGACCAACCAACCAGATGCAAGTAATAGCTCAATATCTCAAGTACCACAGCATCACGTGACAGAGAGAGGCAGAGAAAAGACAGCCCTTTGTAGGAAGGCAAATCTTTTTGCCTGTTTAGTTTTCTTTCACATTTTCAGAGCCCTGGAACACATTTAGCACATACATACCCCCACGCAGCCCTGACAGGGTCTACCGATGTATCTACAAACACTTCCATACACCATTTATTTTACCTACTGATATATCATTTCTGTCTGGAAGGGAATATTGGGTATGGTCAGCTTTTATGTTCCAGGCACTTTCCCCTCTAACAAAACCCTTCTCTATAAATCTATGGTCCACAGCATGACTTTAGAAAACACCTTAATAGTCTTCAACTCCAATGTTTTCCATAGCAATGTATCCGCATATCAAGAATCTGAAGCATGGAGGCTTGAATTCATCAAAGAGAGCTCATCAACCCCTTGAGACAGGGTCAGAAACATTCTTCATCTGCTCTTGACCTCCTGAGGAAGGCAGGGATAAAAGGGAGACCCCAAAGAACAGAAAGACTCATCAACACTCCCAACATTCACATCTTCAGGATCCAGCAGGGACAGGCTGGTGGGAAGGGGGTGAGTGAAAGCAACCATGGCCAGATGAACAGAGTGGCACATGCATCTGGAGTTCATTCGCAGTGGCTGAAGGCCCTGGCACACCCATTCTCTCTTTCTCTCACTCTTCCTCTCTCTCTCAGATAAATAAAATAAAATAAAATAAAATAAAATAAAATAAAATAAAATAAAATATTTTTTTTAAAAATTAGCAGCTTTAGGTTGTAACACTAACATAAACAGCTGTGCTGATCTGAGTTTTTTGATGTGTTTTATCTCTGCAGATGAGGAAGCTGAAGCTTAGAGTCTATACCTGGGTGAAGGTTATGGAGCCAGACAGGGAGCAAGTCCCAATTCCATAGGGGGCTGGAGAAATTGCTTAATGGTTAAGGCTCTTGCCTGAGAAGCCTAAGGACCTGGGTTTGATTCCCCAGTATAGATGTAAACCAGAAGCACAAGGTGGCTCATATGTCTGGAGTTCATTTGCATTGGGTGGAGGCTTTGCTGTGCCAATTCTCTCTGTCTCTCTCTTTCTATCACTTTTTGCAAATAAATAAAAATACTTTATAAAAAAAATTAGCAGCTTTAGGTTGTAACACTAACATAAACAGCTGTGCTGATCTGAGTTTTTTGATGTGTTTTATCTCTGCAGATGAGGAAGCTGAAGCTTGGTGTCTATACCTGGGTGAAGGTTATGGAGCCAGACAGGGAGCAAGTCCCAATTCCACAGCCCCCACACTTCTCCAAAATAGCCACTTCCCTGCCTGCAATTCCATCATGTCTGTGTGTGGTAAGACCTGCTCTAGATGTGCATAACTTCAGTGCAGGTCAGCATACCCAGAAACTAAATTTTGCTGAGGAAATTTCTAATGTACCCAAGATACTAAACAGAAACAAAACTACTTAAGGAACAAGATTGGGGTCACATTCAAAGTTTCCGCTTTTAAAAAAAAAGAAAGAAAGAAAGGCCAGGGAAAAGTATTTGAATACAGCAAGCTTCCTGGCTAAGGAAACCTAAAACAAGTTAATTACCAGCTCTCCATGAGCCTTGATCTCCCATCTATTAAATTTTAGAAATTGACTGGCTTTTTCCAGTTCTAAAATCCCCTGTGTAGTTCAAATAATTATGTACACAATCACTGCTCATACTGAGTACAAATTCTTGGCACTGAGCACATGTATTTGACAAAAAATGTTATAAACTATGTATTAAGTAGCAAATGTGTGCCAGGTACTTAATTTGCAATATCTTTGGGGTGAGGAAAATCTCTGAGTCAGAATTATTGTCCCCATTGTATAAATGACAAAACTGAGGTTCAAAGTGTTCAAGTAACTATCTAGAGCTGAGGTTTCAGTCTGTAACCCTCTGCATTCACAGTTTGTATCACCTCACCAGCCAGAATGCCCATGAGACTGAATGTGATGTTCTGATAAGCCATCACAGAGACTGGCTGTGTGCAGCAGTCATCCACCTCCAGACTACTGTCGGAAACCTGTGGTATCTTCTCGTGAGGAGGCTCCCTGGGGCTTGGCTGAGGCTGCTTGGGGGTGGAAGAAAAGCATTAATGTCTGTCATCCAGAAGAACCTTGCTTCACAGGGTAAAGGACACCAGGCAGCTGTCATGGGTGCTGCCTGGGTTTGGGTCCAGGACCCTTGGAGGAAAACAGCCCATTGTCCAGGCTGACCCTATGTGGGAGGGACAAACAGAGAAGGCAGCATGCCTTGGCAGGATGTCCCATGTCATGGGACATTCCTACGTCCACAAGCATACCTCATAACATCTTGTTAGTAGTAGCAAACTACTAACATATGGCATATGATAAGGCTGATGATGGGCAGAAAGTGTGGTAAGGGCTTCACATAGATATCCCCTCACTGAATCCTCATAACTGTATTAGGTTATATTTATTCCATTTTGTAGATGAGAAGACTGAAGCCCATGTTGGCTCTGTGGTCAATGTGACTTCTAAATTTCTAAGTGGGGCCTGTGGGAGGTAATTGGGATTAGATAAGGTCTTCATCCATGATGACTTGACTCTTGTCTCTCTGTGCGATGCCTCCTACCATGTTAGGGTACAGCAAGAAGGCCCTGGCCGGATGCTGGATCCATGCTCTGCTACTTCCCAGGTTCCAGAAATCTGAGTCAGGGCTGGGGAGGTGGCTCAGTGGTTAAAGGCACTCACTTGCATAAATACAAACCAAACTTCTATTCTTTGTAGATTTCCTAATTTGTAGTGTTCAGTTACAAAAGCAAAGTCAAACTAAGAAACTATGTCATACAGTTATCAGGGGCATGGTTCAAACCGAAGAAGATTGACTTAGATGTTTGAACAACTAACCCCAAGTGGGCTGCCACACTCCCCTCTGCACCCGCTTAACTCTCTGTGGGCTGTAGACAAGTAGGGAAGGAGGTGCTGAAACCTGGGGGAGGCCCTGGAGCCCCAGGCCTGGTGCTCGGCTAGGGCCATATCCAATCTCAGTGTTTCGGGCTAAGGCTTTCCTTTCTCTCAGGGCCAGCCTCCTACCAAGAGCAAGGGAGCTGAGGGCAGCAGGCCTGGAGGCAGAAGAGACATGTAACATCTACAGCGAGCCTCTGGACAAACAGTCTTCAAGGTGCTCCCAAGGGCCCAGCATGAAGGTGCCTGGTGTCAGGTGGAGCTCCTCTTGGGGCAGTAAGCCCAGTCCCAGAACCCAGCATGGCACCAGCATGGCACCTCTGCCCTGGCCCTGCTGAGAGAATAGGAAGGCAAACTCTTTGCAAATCAGAGAGACAGAGTAGCTCCCTCCATCAGGATTTTGTGATTTGTTTTATAAATGCTGGGACAGGAAAAGCAAGGAGCATCCAAAGCAAGCATCAAGCTGCGGACTGAGGAAAAGCATGCTTCCTGTGTTTGAGGGGTCCTTACCCACTCTCTAGCATCTTTCCTGTGTTTGGGGGTCCTCACCCACTCTCCAGCATCTGTCCTTGTTTGAAGGGTCCTCACCCACTCTCCAGTTTCTGTTCTGTAGACCTCAATCTTAACTAGTGAGGTTCCCCTCATCTGTCTGCTCTCAAGCTCCCGACTGATCTCGTAGTTTTGGCCACAATTGAGACCTGAAACGGCAGGACTCACAGTTCACGAGACCCAGGACTCTCTGTCGTGTTCAAGATGTTGGTTCTCCTTCACCTACTCACCACATTTCCTACATTGGAAAGGCAAGGGAGGGATACTGAGAGCTCCAACCACAGCTGGGGCTCAAGCAGGGAGCAGGCTCCTCTTTATCATTAGGACTCCTTCAGGGAATCAGATTCTGCCTGGAGAGACACTTGATATTCTTACGTGTCTAGCCAGGCATCACATTAGGCACAACATGATCCAAGATTCTACAAGTCACACTGGCTTTTGTCTCATTTTGCAGAGAGTCTAGTACTTTGGCTAGCACCCACTGTGCCCACTTCCAACCAGTTCTCTGCACAGTAACGCCACAGACTGATTTGACCACAGTCACTCCCCTAGGGCTAGGGGCATGGATCCATAGTTAAACATGCAAAGCCTGGTAGCCTGGATTCAACACTCCAGCACCCACATAAAGCCAGATGTAAAAAGTGGCTCTAGCATCTTGCATAAATTGACAGTAGCAACAGACCATGGCATGCACACATAAGCATACACATGCACAATGAAGTCACTCCCCTCCTTAAGGAGCCTCAGCTCTACCAACACTGCCAGTAAGGCCCATAATAGTCCTCACTGAATAAGTATTGGCTAAGTCATTGTGCAGCTTCACCTCCACTGCTGGGCAGCTCCTAACTTCCATTTTAGCTTCACACTTGCCTTGCCCTGGATGCCATGTGGTCTAGACCTCTCCACCTCTCCTCCCTATATTGCTTCCTACTGGCCATAATTGGGCATAGTTGGCTTACCTCTTCTGCACAGTTTGTTTCCTCCTCAAGGCTGGGTCTTTAGTCTTTGCCCCAGACCCCATACATATCATACATGAATTCTGGTACCTACCCATGACACAATGTTGAGATCTTTTTTACCTGTTTGTCCCTGCTGATTTCAATGCTTTGAGAGTAGGAGCTGTGTACAATTCAGGACCCAAGGACAAATTGACTCTGTAAACATTTAGGGATTTATAAATATATAACATACTCAGGAAAAACAATCACAATTTCAGTGATGGTCCTGAATTTTTCCAAGTTAAATTGCTTGACTTAAACATCTCACTTAAAAATGACCTTGAAGTCAGGCGTGATGGCACATGCCTTTCATCCCAGCACTTGGGAGGCAGAGGTAGGAGGACTGCCATTAGTTCAAGGCCAGCCTGAGACTCCTTAATGAATTCCAGGTCAGCCTGAGCTAGAGTGAGACCCTACCTCAAAGCAACAACAACAAAATGACCTTGAAACCCTTTTTCTCCCAGATCACAAATGAATCCTTGAATCAGTGCAGAGATTACACCCCACTAGCCACAACAGCAGGTGTGTGCTGTGAAGCAGCTCACACTCCATGCCTGGTGTCTGAAACTGTGTCACCCTGAAGCGTGGACTACGTTGGGCAGAATGGAAGTCTGGGAGGAAGGCAGCTGCATGGACACTTATCCAGAGTACAGAGGACAGCCTTGCATGGAAGGCAGGGAGTGGTTCTCTCAGTGGCTCCCCCATGTACACCCTCTGAGAACATTTGAGCCTCTGCTTCTGTCACTTAGCCCAGCAAATTGCCAGACCTTCACTGAGAGTCACCTGGAGATTGAAGAGCCATGAGCAGAGCCTCAGCAGAGCACTTCTGTGCTTCTCTGATGTCCTCTAGAGCTCTTTGGATTTCCCAAGCTGACCACCAGCTACAAACTACTCCCCATTCACCACTGTTCAGTGACCCATCACCCCAGTTTGGACCCACAGTTCTCAATATAATTTTCTGGATTACAGAAGAGAGGGCTTCATAATGTTTATCACCCCCCCCCAAAGTAGTCTTAGTATTCTCCAGACACAAATTAAAATCTAGCCCCAAAATACAAACCCACCCCTCTGCATACAACCCACCCAGAACCACATTGTAATATTGTATCAGGCACACATCTTGGCTCTCTCATGAGGAAGGACGATTCCTATAGAACAGACTGGGCGGTGTTTGAGAACTAACCACATGGTTACACAATAGTGCAGGAAAACTACATCCTGGAGTGGCCCATATGGTCTGGTGGTCCTGACTCTTATTTCCCCCTGTCACTGGGATATACCTGCTTTGAACATCCACATCTCCAGGGTTCTGTGCTCTTCAGGCCCTGTGGAAAGTTCCCATGAGCCCATAGGAGCATGAGTGTGCACAAAAGAAGGCAGTAGTTAGGGATACTCAAGAGTGTGTAACAACATCATGGCACTCAGGAGACGTGGATGATCCACAGAGCTAAGAAGGATGCTCTCCCCATAGGCGGAGACCTGGGAAAGCCATGACTGCAGGAAGCACAGAGGGCCCACGGGGAGAAGCACTGACTCACATCATGGAAGTTTTCATCTCACAGGAGAGTAGGTTTTGTCTCCAATTTGTATCTAGATTGTAGGTGAAATGAGGGCTGGGTAGAGAAGGGCACACACAGTCATTTAAGTCATTTATAGTTTACATTTTTACGGCACAGCAGAGAACGGCATCCGCTTTCCAACTGCAATTAGTAGACAGAGCAGTCTGCCAAGCCTCTGTGTAAATTGTGCCTATTAAAAGAGTCTACACCATGCAATGATTGATCAACACCAAGGATTTATTCACTGAACTAACAGCGGTTTTTACTTTTGCCATTACCCGGGGTGATCCGTAACAATTTAGATAATGTACCCAGACAGATGCATTCATAACCGGGTGTCACAGCCCTACCTCCAGGACGGCCGGCATAGAGGAGGAGCTGCTGAGTCAGGGCAGAGGGCCTGGAGCTCACCTGGCCTTGGCTCTCCCACTGCAAGGAAGCCCCACACTGAATCCGAGGGAAAGCGTGGTACAGAGGTACTGCCTGCCTCCTTGGCAGCACACTGAGCCTGTCTGCAGACAGGTTTTCCTCATTCACATCAGTCAGTGGGGGTAAGCTAGCTGTTTTAGAGGTGGAAGTAGAAGGCTTGTGAAGGTAAAATGGTAGCATGATGATGGCCATGGGGAGCCATCACTGTTCATAAGTGCACAGGTGTGAAAGGGCTCTGTCTGAGCATGTGCGCATGCGTGCACACATACTCGCAGAAGATCCCCCTTACATGTAAGAGTGAGCCTCTCCCCTTCAGCACAGGGTCTTTCTGTATTTGTTTTCCTTGGCTGGTAGCAGATGGTGTTTAACACTTTTGTTGAGCCCTGATGACAGGTGCTGACATTCCTTCTCCATGTTACCGGTCTGGTCTTTGTGTCTGTGGGCTCTGGGGAGGTACAGCCCAGAAACAGCACAGGCCGAAAAGGCCTCCTGATGTTGTCCCATGGAAGATCTGCTCTGTGGAAACACAGCTCTATGCCAGCTTCCACCCCACACACCAGTTGTTCCCATTTCCAATCTATGCTCTCCAGCTCCTTCAGGATGTCTTAGAGGCACTTCCCAATGCGATGTGCCACACAGAAAACTCGCTCTCTGCCAAAATCTACTATTTCAATCTTCTTCACCATCAGGTAATAGCATCCTACCACCCATATACCCAAACCAGGACCCGAGCTTTCCCTGATTCCGTCCTTCATCCTTCACACATGGGGGCCCACTTCCTACGAGTCCTTCTGCTTAGGTACTGCCTCACGCTTGCCCATTCTGTCCATCCCCACCTGGATATATAGGCCCCAATGCCAGTCTCCCTACATAGTCACCACTAACATCTTTCTAAAATACAAATCCAATCATGTCCTTCCTCTGCTTTACATTCATCGTGATGCCTGCCAAAAGCAGGCTGGAGCCCAAATGCTTTGCCTGGAAGTATGTCAGACAAACGTTTCTTAAAAAGACCTGACTATGCCATCTGTAGTAGTCTAGGTTCTCCAGAGAAATGGGCCCAACGTGTGTGTGTGTGAGAGAGAGAGAAGAGGGGAGGGAAGGGATAGAAGAGAAGGGAGGAGAGAAACTGAGACTATTTGGGAGAAATTGGCTCATGTGATTCTGGAGCCCGGTGAAGAGCTGATGTTACAGCTCAAGCCCAAAGACACCTAAGGACAAAGGAACTACTTCTTGTTGTCCAGTGAAGGTCAGTCTTTGTTCCATTCAGCTTTTAAATGACAACACACAGGCGCGTGCGCACGCACACACACACACTCACACAGAGCCTGCTTTACTTAGACTTAAATACTAATCATTTCTTTTAAAAACACCTCACAGAACATCCAGAATAATATTTAACCTAATATCTAAGCACTCTGGCTCAGCCAACTAGGCACATAAAATTCACTCTCATACCATCTTTATTCTGTCTTCAACTTAAAATGTTTCCAATTTATGCTTTTTTGATCTTATAATGGTAGAAAATCAAGAAGACCTCAGTAGAAACTATCATTCAAATTTTAAAGTCCGCTCCTTTTCTAGGCCGGCAGTAGTGGCATGGCACTCCTCTGCAATGCTGGGCAGCAGCAGAACCACAGCTCCCAGCAGTCTGCAGTCACGAATGTAAGCAACCAGACTCTGCAGTTGGCTCTGTTGCCAGTGTATGATATTCTACAGATTAGGTGTCTGCAAAGCATGCTCAAGTTGTGGTATTTTCCATTCATGATGGTTTACTAAGGAACATATATAGGTATCATTTAGGTGTTCTTAATGAAGCCCAGTAACTCCTGCGTGTGAGGTCCTGTGCTGACACATGGCAATGTGCATGGAGGAGGATGGAGGTCCTTCACGGCAGAGATCAAGTGGGAAAAGAAAGGGATGAGGTAGCGGGCCATGTCCTATAGTCACTTTCCATAGCTGGCTTTCTACTTAGATTGTTAGCTTCTCTCGAGGGATTCGAGGCAAAGAATCAAGAGAAAAGCCCTTAAGATGCCCCCTCACCTGGAGGTGCTGCTCTCTACCTAAGACCTGGAGCTAACTTCCAGGGAAGATAAAGAATGCTGGGACATGGGCTGGAGAGATGGCTTAGTGGTTAAGCGCTTGCCTGTGAAGCCTAAGGACCCCGGTTTGAGGCTCGATTCCCCAGAACCCACATTAGCCAGATGCACAAGGGGGCACATGCGTCTGGAGAGTTCATTGCAGTGGCTGGAGGCCCTAGTGTGCCCATTCTCTCTCTTGCTCTGTATCTGCCTCTGTCTCTTCTCCCTCTGTCTGTTGCTCTGAAATAAATAAATAAAAATAAAAACAAAATTTTAAAAAAAGAATGCTGGGACATATGAGCTCTAGATCCCCAGAGATGTACAACTCCTACTCAGCACAAGGAAGAAGGTGGCATTTCAAGGCCATCCAGGCAGAAAGTGGAAGCTCAGCCTAGAAATGAAGCCATCCATTCCACAAGCTAACTTATACTTTCTACCCATTGTTCCTCCCCATATTCCTCCCCGAGAGCCACCGCTTTGTACCCTCAGCTGCTCTAGGGAGTGAGGGCCACACGTTCTGCCCTAGAGAGTAGGCTACATGCCTAGACATGGACAGGCCTTTAACTCCCTAAGTTCAAATGCCTCCCCAATTCTGTATAAATTCTTCATAAAGCCAGTGCCACAAAAAGAGCTCACATCAGCAAAGACAGCTATAAATATTGCTGTTCCCAGAGTTAGGCAAAAAAATGTTCTCTCAGACCTGAGGACTCATTTAGAGAAACATCATGCTGCAGCTGCATGGGGTTCCATCTGTGATTAGGTGACTATGAGCAGAATCATTAAGCAGCTAAAAACATCTTCCAGACAACATGCGCAGCAACCAGAGCCAATCTCTCTGCTGCTATGGCTGGAAATAAGGAAAGAATGATGTCTTTTTATTCCCATAAAAACTGTGGAGGAAAGGGATGCCCTAAAGTAATACTTGATAATTTTAGATCCACTTCTCGGGCTCAAAAAATATAGCACTCTACTACTTCCTTCTTTAAAAATAAAAGAACTGGGCTGGAGAGATAGCTTACCAATTAAGACCTTCCTTTGCCTGCAAAGCCAAAGGACCCAGGTTCAATTCCCCAGTACCTACATAAGCCAGATGCACAAGGTGGCAGATGCAGAAGGTGGCATATGCATCTGAACTTCGTTTCCTTGCAATGGCAACAGACCCTGGCATGCCCATTCTTCCTCCCTCCCTCCCTCTCTCTCTCTCTCTCTCGTTAAAACATTAAGAAAAGAAAAAAGTGGAAAGAGTCAAAAGTAGATTGTGCTTAGTCTGATCTACAAAAGCATGATGGCTGCTTCTGCCTATCTTGGAATTATTTAAGAAAGACACCTCTGGCATGAGCTTTGTGCTCAGAACTATCTCAAAATGAGGGCCTAGAATGGCTCCCAAACCCAGGCATGGCTTGAAACACTGGTCTGTGACTCTGATAGCCAGAAGAAAAGGCTAAGTCCTAGCTGGGGTTTGTACAGGAGGATATGACAATGACGACCACTGCACTCCATGTCTCCATGCCATGTGTTGCCTCTGAAATGTCACCTCCACCCATGCTAGGAAGTAGTCACACCTCCTTGGGGATCTGGACACTGACGGCACCACCGCTCAACCTGACTGTTCTGCGCTCTGTGCACAGCCTGTCTATGCTCCACTCGGCTTTACCCACAGCCAGGTGATGAAGGGAAGCCAGCCCAGCTCAAGACTCGTAAGAAGCTCTTCAGGAGGGAGATGGAGTTGAGACCACACAGTCAGTGCCCCCACACGTTCAGGGACAGGAATATTGTCTTTGTATCACTTTTCCAGCTCTAGTGTACTCCAGGACACTCTTGCAGCAGTGTCTCTCCAAACCCAACATCCTTGTCCTCAGAACTTCCATATCTGGTCCAATTTCCAACACTTCCCAACTACAGCAGTTACCTCTTATTGCCAGAACAATACTCCTGACAAGAAGCAGCTCATGGAAGGTAAGGGCTTATTTTGGCTTATAGTTTCAGGTGAAAGTATCATGAAGTAGGGGAAGACATGACAGGAACAGACAGCTGGGTATCATATCTTCACAGCATCATGGAGGAAGTAGACACTGAGCTCCCTAAGTATAGCAAGCTGGGCTGGGCTATAACAACCTGTCCACTTCACCTCCACCACACTGCAAGAATTTAGCTTTGAGTCCCCCATGTCCCACACAGTGACCCTGGCCCCTACCTATCACCTCATTCTCAGTGCTTTCATGGGCTCCTGCTCTCCCCACTTCTCCATTTGCTCACCTCAAGTTGGGTCAGTTGCCACTTGTGTTTTAGCACATCTGTCCTGGATGCTTACACAAGCAGCCATGGAAGACATGTCCCTTCCTGACAGAGTGTTGCCAGAACAAGATCATAAAAACACGGGCTGATTCCAGGGCGAAGTCCACACAGACTTGCCAGCAGTTCTTTACATGACTGGAGGTTTGCTTGGCTTTCAAATCCTCATCTGCTCCAATATGCCCTTGTGGGTCTTAAGTAAGAAGAATCCATTTGAGCAAGAGAACTAAACAGCCTCCTGTGCCATGAGCAAGAAAGCCTTTCCACTCTGACAAGGTTCTGGGGTCATCACTCGTCCTGTTAATCAGAGGCAGGCTAACTTATCAGTGCACACACTTGTGGACAGCAGCCAAAGCATTCCTTTCATGTCTAAACCAAGTCAGGTCTCTCCTCTACTCAAAAGTCTATGACTCTACCTCCCCAATTCCTTCTCATTCAGAGGAAAATCCAAACCCTTACAGTGACCATGAGTCTAGCATGGGCCTCACCAAACCATCCCTCACAGCTGTCCCCGCCATCTCTTCCTTTGCTGCAGCCTATATCTTCTTCACTGTTCCTCACACAGGCCAGGCCCATGACCTCCTATAGATCTGTACCCTTGCCATTTCATCTGCGGAGTGCTTTTTCCACACCCACATGGCTCCCTCCCTCACCTTCTCCAGCTCTTCACTTGACATCATTTTCTCAATGAATCTATCCTGAGTCCTACATGTAAAATCCCATCTTCCATACTATCAAAGGCCCAAAACACCATCTCCCTAAACTCTACACCCATCTATGACCCTCTTTACCAACTGTGCTGACTTGTAAGCTTAATAACTTTCATCACCATCTAAGTCCAGACACACCATTGACAGCCCTGCCTGACATGGAGGGACAACAAGCCAACAGCATGCCCAAAGTCTCAGTTGTGCACTGGGAAACAAGTACCCAGGATGACAACAACAGCTTTCCATTCAGAAGGAGCCCAGGACAGAGGGAGAAAGGAGGGTGGCTAGCTCTGGTTGATGTAAATGATAGCATCCCCTAGGGACATGGAAAAGTACTTGGAGAGGGGGTGTGGCATAAAGCTGAGCTCCAGCCAGCCATGTAGAGGAAGGCTCAGGATACAGTTGACTTGGACATTCAAGGCACATACAGCATCAGCCCCCATCTCAGCACAGGCTGGTGACATCTGAAGAGTCAGCATTTTGCTCAACCAGTGCATTTTCTACTGCATCTCAGACTCTCTTCAGTTATGATTTTGAGCCTGCTGCCTGTGACAGGCCTGTTCTGCTCTTTATGTTCAGAATATTTTTAGTATATTGCAGTTAAATTTTCCTAAATTAAACTTGAGACCTAAGCACTTGGTTGCCTATAATGTACCCTACTGTGTTCATAGAGGCAGTTTATATATTTGGGTTGAAAAACCCTCAGGAAAGAGATATTTCAATATTTGGCACCTAGCACCTTGTTTATACATCACCCACATATCTTCACATCTCCATACACTTCTTTCAGTTCCCACCATCAGATACAACATTCAGATTCCCAGGATCCAAAACCAAGAGCAGATGCAGCGAGGCCCTCCCTCAAAGCCTGCTCAGCCTGTCTACCGCTCACCGCTGACACTGTATCCAACCAGACCAGGTTCCAGAGATTTAGGCTTTCCTGGATTTTTCCTCACTCACAACTACATTCACCAAGTCCCAATGGGGCTCACTCTGCAGCAAGTCTGGGTTTAATTCTAGTCATGCTAAAGATATGTGACAAATATGTGCCCAAAGGGACCTGACATTCCTGCTGGCACTGCGGTCCTCCACACTCCTCGCGGGTGACACTCCTGAGGAGGCTCCCTCCCCTCAGTGAACCCTTGGCTTTCTTCCCACTGACAGGCCACCTGGCTTGGCGGCATCTTTGTCAATAAAAACCTGACCTATCATCTGCTGGGACTAGGCCAGCACAATGTTCTGCTCTTTCTCCCTAGGCTTGTAACAGCCATCTCCTGATTCCACATGCACTGTACCCCAGGCTGCATTTCCAAGCCTAGCAAGAAGCTAGTCACATGTACCTGGGAAGCCCAGAATCTGCCCAATCTCACCCAAGTCTCACTTGCCCCTACATGTTGCTCTGTTAGTTCAATCTTCCACCCTCAGTCACCAAGCTGAGCCCCATGGGATCCACAGGACTTGCTCTGGCTCTCCCAATGCCTGTGTCCAAGCCTACTCGCTTCCTGGCTCACTGAGGAGGCTGCACAAATTAATGACTCTTCTTCCTTACAGCTGGAAGTGGGCACTGTGAATGGAATTCAGCCTGCTTGGGAGTCTGGGATAGTTGCTGAATATATGGACAGAGAGGCCATCCCTGCTTCCTTTAGTTCCCCTTCTCCCTACTTCTCCCAACACTGATCCTGCAGCCGGGAGACACTGGAGGACAGCAAACACATGGGCTAAGACTTGAAGGAAGGAAGAAAACACTGGGGATTTTGATGGCATTTCCACATCTCAGGAGATGGACACAATGCATACTTTGACTGTTTTCTGTTGCTTGCGGATGAGCACACTCTTCATGATAAAGCACCTGGAGTCATTCATTCTCCTTCTACTCCCTCCCTTGCACATAGACCCCTGACCTAATTAATTACCTACCCATCTTTTTCTTATCCCTTCATTCCTCTCTTTTGTTGGAGTTGTTTGGCAGGTGCTTTTGAGTACCACTCTGGACAAAGTATCCTCCATGTAGAGAAAGCACTCAACCACAGGAGTGCCCCAGGTTCTATCTCCATTCCATGTGACTCATGGGCCACACTGTTGGCTCTTCCTACAGAGCCCTCACCTTCTTCCAGGCTCTGGAACACTTCCAGAAGGTCAGCTTCTCTCCACTAGGGCTTGCGGTGCTATTGCAGTCAGGTTTGCATTGTCGGCAGAAACCACCTGACCAAGAACAGCTCGAGAGGAAGCTCTATTATGGCAGGAAAAAGCAGTGGCATGAGCAGAGGGTGGACATCACCCACTGGCCAACATAGGTGGGCAATAGTAGCAGGAGAGTGTGCCAAACACTGGCAAGGGGAAACTGGCTATAACACCCATAAGCCCACCCCCAACAATATACATCATCTCCAGGAGGCCTTAATTCCCAAATCTCTATCAGCTGGGAACCTTGCATTCAGAACACCTAAGTTTATGGGGGACACCTGAAACAAACACCACATTCCACCCATGGCCCCCACAAACTGATAACCATGCATGATATAAAATTCAATGCATTAACCCAACTTTAAAAATTCCTATAATTTTTTATCAATCTCAATGATGCTCAAGCATCCCCATATTCCAAGGTCTTTTACCTGAGCCATAATGCAAAAAAAAAAAAAAATCCCCCCAAAAAACACAAATGTGACACAGAATAAACACTCACACTGTAAAATATGACATTGGGCATAGCAAAGAAATATTCAACCAATACAAGATTTAAACACAGCAAACTTCAAAATCTGTAGCTCCAAGTTCAAAAACTCTAGTCAGTATCAAATCTCCAAGTCCTACAATTCTAACCAGCAACAAGTCTCTGTTGTTTCAATTCTGCCCCTCCAGTTAAGCTACTCACAGTCCTAGAAAATTTCATCTGCTGCTGTCTGGATAAATGTATATACTATGCTTATCAAACTGCCCAGTAAGCACTTCTCTTAATATTCATACCCTTATATTAATGTTACTCTCATTTTGGGTAGAGAATCTTCTCTTTTCAGATGGCAGTGACCTTGGGACAACTCAGAAGGTATCACAGTGCTAGAAAGAAGTGACTGGAGTACTGAGTAACATCTCGATTACACCTTCCAAGGTCTAATGCAGAAGAGGTGGCAGAAAGAATGTAAGGGTAGGACTCCTTACAACATGCTCCCTCCAGACACAAAATTGCCTACATATCCATGACCTCACAGTGCCTGACACTACCTACACAAGACCATCATAATAGGAGGAAAAGATCATGGCATCAAATAAAAGAGAGACTGATTGACATGGGGAGGGGATATGACGAAGAATGGAATTTCAAAGGGGAAAGTGGGGGGGGTGGGAGAGTATTACCATGAGATATTTTTTATAATCATGAAAAATGTTAATAAAAATTGAGAAAAAAAATTTTAAAAGAAAGAAAATTTTACCTGGTATCGACAGCTTTCCTTGGCAGCCATCTTGTGGTCCTGGCATCTCCACTGGGTTTCCATTGCAACCCATGGTTCATCCTCATGGCTCCATTGGGTCTCCATACAGGCATCTAGCAAACCTGCTTCACACTGCCCATGGCCATTTCCAAAACACAAGAGCATGTGGAAAATTCAATAACCCTCTTCTTCCTGCATTTCTTATACTCCATAATACCAGGTAGGGTGCCAATTTGCTATTCCAGGGGGAATAAAGCAGACTTTGAAGGACAGGACACTCCTTAAGCACTCATGCCCCTTCAAGAGTCTACCTTCTGCCTGCTGGCCCAGTTCAGGTCAGCTGGCCCAATCTCAAAGATTATAATCTCTCACATAATTGCAGCTGAATAGGCAGAAGTTTCAGCCCAAAGATTTCATTTCTGTGCCATATCCCTCTGCTCACAACAGTCCATTTCTATGCAAAGCAACCCTGCACAACTTCTCAGGACACAGGCATAACAGCATGCCTCTCACACAACCTTCTTCTAGCCTAGTCCAGGCAAAGGTCTTTCTCACCCTGACATGCCAAACCTCACAGTCCATAGTTCTTACTGTATTTAGATCGTTGAACTCTGACCAAAATAGTCAATCAAGGTGCACTTACAGAACTGCAAGGCATCTCTTAGGCCAAGGTTTCAAATCCTTCCCACATTCCTCTTAAAAATCAATTCCAAAAGGCCAAAGCCACACAATCAGGTGTCTAGCAGCCATCCTACTTTCAGTACCATCTTTACTGTTATAGTCAGGTTCACATTCACATTGCTGGCAGAAATCACCCTACCAAGAACAGCTTTTGAGAAAAAAAAAATGGTTATTTTGGCTTACAGACTGGAGGGTATGCTCCATGATGGCAGGGGAAAGTAAGGGCATGAGCAGTGGGTGGGTATTACATCCTGGCCAACATAAGGTGAACAATAATAACAGGACAGTGTGACAAACACTGGCAAGGGAAAACTAGCTATAATACCCATAAGCCTGCCCCAACAACACTCTACCTCCACGAGGCATTAATTCCCACATCTCCATCAGCTGAGAACCTAGCATTCAGAACACCTAAGTTTATGGGAACTCTTGAATCAAACCACTAAAGGTGTCCTTCATGTCTCCTCTCCAAGATGATCTCTGATCATTCTGCCCTCCAGAGCTGGGGTCCACGTCTTCATCCCAGTTCATAACCCATACCCACAGCCTGACATCAAGACACTAGGTTCAGCCCTTCAGCTGCACCCCCACCTGCTACATGGACTCAGCAAATCTCTTGCTGGTGGCAGCAAAAAAAGGTGCCCAGTGGTCAAGGAAGTTAGAAAGGATCAGGGTTACCTTTGAATTCAAGTATCGTTTGGCCTGTGGGAGGGTCAAAATATTAAGGCAAGGTAGAAATAGCCACCAAATAAGCATGTGCTATGTGCTAATCCCAAACCCATCTGTGTGCTGTTTGTTTCATTTCGCATTCAGGTAGTTTTATAGAGAATGAGTTCTGAGGTTCAGTAGTGATCTGAAGTCACACAACACAAAGACAAATGCGGTAGGAGGAACTGGTATGGCCTACAGTGTGAGGCTGTATGTCCTTGAGATAGAAGACAGACAACCATCACCACTTAACCTCTGACATTAGCTCTTCACCTCTTCTGAGTGCCTTTCCTAAAGCCAGACATCCCCAACATCCAAGTGTAACAGACCTGGCTCTATGTTCACCATGCCTGTCATTTTGTGAACAAACTACCAATCTTGGGATGATGGGTTCCTGGAAGCACTGCTCACTAACAAGCTGCCAGGTTAACAGCACCTTGGCTGAAGCCCAGAGACTTACGGTGGATTCCTGGGACTATAGAAACAACCTGCCGTTGAGGTCAGTTCATGCCCCAACTATAGCAGTGACCTGTTCCACATACACAAGGGGACGGGGCTTCTGCAAAGATCAGACTCAACAGGTCCAGCTAGTGTGCCCAGTAACCACTGCATGTGTCAGGCCACCCAGAGAGTAGGACAAATGCACTAGGATAGGAAGAATCCTTCATCTTTGAAAATTGATGACTAAGTAGTCAGATTGGGCCACTTTGCCAAATTTCTACCTGAACACTGACACCAAACCAAGGGCAGAGGAGCCTGCCATGCTGAAGACCTCACAACCCAGTGAGATGTTGCAAACAATGGATTTGTCTTCCTCTCCCTTCAGGTTTCCTTGGGCCCAGTGTACAGAGGACCCCCATTCTTATTAGGCACAGTAGAGGAATATTATCCACAGAACATTGTGTAGAGTCGTCAGGACAGAGAAAGGTGCCAACCTGGAAGGCAGGCAGGCTATGCCCCCTCTCCACCAAGGAACAGCTGCCAAAGAATGAGCCTGGCACAGAGGAAGGCCAAGCTAGAGTTTCTGGCCACATCATTAAGCACAACTGCAGCAACACCTGAAGCCAGCCCTTCTTCTGGAACCTTTGATGATGGGAGAGAGAATTTTCTCCTCTTGTTTTGGACAGAAAAAGTCTCCACACAGAACTAGGAGTAAATCCAGGCCTTCTAATTAGCAGCAGGACACAGAAATCTCCAGAAAGATAGAAGGTAATAATCAAATAGACCTTGGGTTTCCAAACCTAGTTATTTCCAGTCTTTCAACGAAACAAATTGGCCAATCTTGACAATGCTACTTGACTGGAAAGATAGTGGTGAGCAAAACAGACAGGATGGTTGTTTCTGGGGATCTTACTAGTATGGAAATAGTTGGTGGGCTAAGGCTATGGTAATAAGAATACAAACCTACACTGAGGAAGGGTCAGGAAAGACTTTCTCTGGATGTCTCATTTAAATTGATACTGAAGGCCAATCAAATCCAAGACTCAAAAAGCAATTCTGGATAGGGCAACAGCAGGTGAAAGCCCATTGCTGAGACTGCAATCTTGTTACCAGCAATGCACAAGCAATTGTGCTTTTTCTCAGACATGTGTAAGTGGATTCCACATCTCCTTTTGTAGCTGAGGAGGAAAACATGAAAGTCCTTCAAAACCAATCAGGTAATCATGCAAAGAAATATTTACAAGGACTTTTGTGTCAGTAATGTTTATAGCAACAAGAATTTACAATAACAGGAACAGAAAATGACAATAAGATGTGTCAATAGGCTCTTGCTACTGAAAACATTGCAAGAGATACTGCAAACACACATATTGATGTGGAAATGCACCTTTCTAGGAGAAATACGAAGAGGGTGACTGCACGTATTGAACACAAAATAGGAATTCAATAAATATATTTGGAATGAACGGCAAATAAATATGTCTGAACAGATAAACACCAAACAAAATGTTCACATTCATTTTATCTGGGTGACGGGATTATTGTTGATTTAAAATTCTCTTCTGTTTCTGCCTATCTGAACTACCTAGTTTTATTTTTGGCATAATTCATATGAGTTACTTGCACAATAAAAGGAAATACATTTTTTAAAATCTACCCAAAGCAAGCAATGATTTACCAAGGCCAGTTTTAAAGATCAACACTTATAGTTGTTAGAAAATGGAACTTCAGGAAAAAAAAACAGAAAGTTATGTGGCTACGTGAGGGCAGTGGATAGAAAATAATCTTCTGGTAAGCACTGCTGGTAAGTCTTCCTTCAATGTCACAGCAGAAACTTGTTTAGCACAAGTCCATCCCACATTTTTTATGTGTTCAGCTAGCTGAAACATACACATTAGTTAAATTTTAGTAGAGGAAAACAATTACATTGAGGCAAAAGTGAAGTCAACAGGCTTATGTTTGATGGTGCCAAAAAATTAAACTGAATAAAGATTGATGTGGGCCAAACATCTAAATATTTGGGAAAATCTGCAAAACAAATGCCATTTGGATCAATTTCTGGGGTGACTGATTACACTGTCCATGTTTTTCTGATGTTTTAGTATAATAGCAACTGTGGTCTCTAATCAAGCCAATGGCTGGGCACAAACACAGCCAACTCTGTCATTGCCATCACTAAAAGCATGTGCTGGGCAAATAACACTACTGATTCTCTGATGTCCTTTTGCAGCCAAATTGTAATCCTCTGATTGTTCGTGTCATTAGAAAAATTCTGTTAACTTTGAAACTCTGGAAACCGGATGGAGGCAAAGCATGGGCTCTGATCCATGCAGCTCTGAAGCAAGTGGACAGCAGGTGCTATGGAGACTGGCCAAATGGTGGGAAGTGGGCCCCAGGGAACCCTTAGAAATTGCAAAAACAGCTGCCCTATCCCACATCATCTCCCAGGCCCTGTCTATACAGGCAGGATGGTTTCCCTTCCTCCTTGACAATGCCTCATGAACCAAGCTACAAAATCTTTGCACGTGAAAGGCACTTACAGGAGACTAAAGAGGGCATTAAGTTCTCCCCCTCTCTCTCGCTCTCCCCCCCCTCCTCTTTCTTGCTCTCTCAAATAAATAAATAAATAATTTTAGAAAGGGCTGGAGAGATGGATTAGTGGTTAGGGTGTTTGCCTGTAAATCCAAAGGACCTTGGTTTGATTGCCCAGGACCCACGTAAGCCAGATGCATACAGTGGTGCATGCATCTGGAGTTCAGTTGCAGTGGTCAGAGGCCCTGGTTGTGCCCATTTCTTTCTCTTTTTCTTTCTTTCTCTCTCTCTCTTCCTCCTCTCCTCTCCCTCTTTCTCACTCTCCTAAATAAATAAATAAACTTTTCTTAAAACAAAAGGGAACATTAAGGCAGATTGCAGGAGGTAGATACAGGCTTGAGATACTAATAGAAAGAGGGCTCTGGATGTAGCTCAGTGATGGAGTCTTTTCTGTCATGTACAAGACCCTGGGTTTGATCCCCACCATTGCAAAGTGATGGAAAGGAGGCTGGGGACATGACTGTCCAGGACCCACAAAAACAGAGGCTCCAGCGCCTGAGGACCAGTAGCTGTGTTCTTGAAAAAGCACAAGCCATCACAGACAACTCTAACCTCTTTTAGACAAGTCTGTAATGATATAATATGGATTTCTTGGTGAGCCAAACAGGTCCAAAATGATAGGAATAAGGCATGTCACTATACCAGAGCTGAAGCAAAAATAAAAATTTTAACACTGATTATGTATTGATTCAAATTTTACAAATGTATTTTTATTTATTTATTTGCAAGCAGAGATAGAGAGAAGAGACTGACAGAGAAATGGGCATGACAGGGGCACCAGCCACTGAAAATGAGCTCTAGATGCATGCACCCCTTTGTACATCTGGCTTTATGTGGATGCTAGGGAACTGAACCTGGGTCATTAGGCTATGCAGGCAAGTACCCTGACCGTTGAACCATCTCTCCAGCCCCTTGAATCAAATTTTGATACTTTGTTCATTATGCTATTGATGGACATCATGATGTTCCAAAATATTTCATTTCATTAGCCAGGCGTGGTGATGCATGCCTTCAATCCCAGCACTCGGGAGGCAGAGGTAGGAGGATTGCTGTGAGTTCCAGGCCACCCTGAGACTCCATAATGAATCCCAGATCAGCCTGAGCTAGAATGAAACCCTACCTTGAGAAATCAAAAACAAAAAATTTTGTCTTGATTTTTGAGGTAACTTTATTGTTGTTCTATCCTTAATTTCCTTTACTTTTAAATGCTTTGCTAATTTCTTCCTTGTCCTTTAGATAGGGTTAATAATGTGAGTGTTAATAATAAACCAGACCCTATATTTCAAGACTAAATTACACAGAATCCTGGCAATACTCTGACAAGTATCGAAGCATAATCTTATTTGACAAATAAGGAAACTGAAATCCAAAAGTAAATGAAATAGAAAGTACCTCAACAGTCAAAACGAGGTAAAAGGAGAGACCCAGGAGACAATGAAGAGGAGCAGTTTGGTCTAGGAAATACATCCACCATGGACCACCAGGGAGCAGGGACATGGAGAATGCATGATGAAGCACTTTGGAGATAGCCAGAGACCTAGCTTGGAGTGCAGGGGTCCAGCAGAGGCTCTAAGTGATTTCCAGGGGCCTGTGAAGACCAGCTGCTTTCCTCAGCATTTGCATATGGACTAAGGGAACACCTCCCTCACAGACTCCCAAAGGTTTCACATATGGGTGGGTGTTTTCAAAATCAGGCTTTGAATTTTTCATAAGATTATTTTAGATTTGTAGAAGGAAAATTATTATGAAATCTGTGGCCAAAAGTATTTTTTTGCAATTTCATTTCTTCATAAAGAATAAAACAAAGTATCTCACACATACTCACAAAATAGCTAATTTGAATGAAAGCCATGGGTCAGCTTCTTCATCTGTTCATGAATATCACAATCTCATTAATGCTTAGGGATCCATGGAAACCCCACTGAGAAACCACAAAGCCTCAATGTGGATTGAACCATGAGCTATTTTTTTTTTCAAGAATGTGTATGTTATATTGAATGTCAATATGCCAACTCTGGCTCCCAAATGATAATTGTGTTAATATGAGCAGTAGCATGAATGAGCTGAGACACTGTTAATGCTTAGGCTGATCAAACATTAAATGTTGTTCAGACTAAGCGCTCAAGAATGAAGACTACGGGTTGTCACCTTGCTACTCTGTATGGGTTGGCACCTTTCCACATCTCTGCGAACTGTCTCATTCACAATAGCCTTATTCTGTTTGCCACACGCTTTGCCAGTTGATGAAATTAACCGAAGTCCTTCAGTGGACAGAAGACACATCCCATGACAAGATCTGCTTCTTCTCCTATTCAAACCACATTAAGTTCTCTCCTATCCGACCTTCTCCAGCACCTGTCAGTACCTCACCATTTAATGTTTAATTAAATGTCATCCTATCTCATTAAGAATTGAGAATATTTTTTTCTCTTTAGGTACTATTAGCTGCTAGTATTAACAGAAGGAATTGTGTTTTACTTACACACTCAGCTGAGAGATGGAACACAGACTAGGCTAGCAGGGAACAGACTTGTCTGAGCCAAATAAAGGCAGGTGAGACTTTGTCTGTGAGCTCCAATGGGCAGAAAGTTGAAGACCTTGGGGCCAAGAAGGAATATTCAAGGCACTTTGTGAAAATAGAGAGATGTTGGACCAACCTAAACATCGAGAGAAGCCAAGATTATCACAGAGCAAGTACAAATAGGAAGAGACTGAGAAAAGGGGAACCAAGTATCACAACACAAATTTGAAAAGTCTGGAGTGAGGAGAACGGCAGCAATCCATGCAGTATGTGGTGAAGGACCAAGGACAGAACAGATGTGAGAGTGACGACCAACCATCATGGGATTCTGTCCTCTTACAGTAGACCGCCATGACTTCTTCCATCCCCAGGACAGTATCTGTACTGCTTAGTTTCTTCACCACTGCGTTTCCTGGGGCTCAGCTTAAGCTCCACATTCATTGGTTATGGTGATATTCAGAGACAGCCACATTCTCCTTCCCTAACACTCTCCTGCTATCCATATAAGATCGAGGTCACCGGACATAACTACATTCATTTATAAATCATAGACTTTGGTTCCAATAGATCAATAAAAGAGGCATTTTACATTCCCAATATCCAGAGAATGGAAAAACAGTGCTGACTATGAGACAGAAATGATGCTGATTTCTGGTGCCCAAACCTGAGCCTCTGCTTGAATGCTACATAAGCACTCTACTGATGAGAAATCTTCTTAACACATTTGGGAAAAAATTTTTGCATGTGTGTTGGTGTGTGGTGTGTGGGCATATGAATATTCAGATTTGTGTGTGTGGAGGTGCCGTGTGTGAGCCTATACATGCACATGTGTGTGTGGATGCTAGAGAACAATGTCAGCTGTTGTCCTCAGGCATACTGTCTACCTCTCTTTGAGACAGCATCTCTTCTTGGCCTGGAGCTCAGCAGTTAGGCTAGCCTACCTGGCCATTAAGCTCCAGAGGTTCAATCATTTCTGCTTCCTAGTGCTGGGACTACAAGTGTGCCCCATAGCATTCAGTATTTATGTGACTTCTGGGGAAGGAACTCAGGTTCTCATGCTTGAGGCAAGCCATTTTCCCTTGTGGTTTTATTTTCCTTTTATGGCTTGTATCTATGTGTGTGGTATGCATCGGTGGGTGTAGGTGTATTCACACATATGTGGACATTTGCATGTGTGTGTACGTGGATGTTCACATCTGTGGTCTCATGTGTGTGGTATGCATCCACATGTGTATGTGTATTCATAAATATGTGGGCATGGGCATGTATGTGTACGTTAACACCAGGTGCATGTGTGTGTGGTATGCAACAACATGTATATGTGTATTCATACTTATATAGGCATGTACATGCATGTGTATGTGGACATTGGTATCAGGTTACATATGTGTGGTATGCATCCATGTGTGTATGTGTACACATACATATGTGGACATGTGCATGTGTGTGTGGGGGTGGATGTTGACACCAGATGTACCTGTGTGTGGTATGCATCCACATGCATAAGTATATTCATACATATTATGGACATTTGCATGTATGCATATGTTGACCTCAGTATACATGTGTGTGTGTGGTATGCACCCATGTGTGTATATGTATTTGTACATATATGGACATGTGCATGCATGTGTATGTGGACATTGACATCAGCTGTATATGTGTGTGATATGCATCCATGTGTGTATTCGTGCATATGTGGACATATGCATGCATGTGTGTACGTGGATGTTAACAGCAGGTGCCTTCTGTGATTGCTCTCTGCTTTATCTACTGAGGTATAGTACCGTGTGCTGACTTGGCTAGCCTGCCTCGTCAGACTGCCTTAAGAATCCCCCGTCTCCACCACTTGAGTACAGTGAGCACAGGCGGCTATCATGCCTGCCCAGCATTTAGATAGGTACTGTGGAGCTGAACTCCAGCCCTCATGCTTGTGAAGTGAGCACTTTATCCATTGAGACTTCTCGCCAGCCCCACACCTGTGATTCTTATGTATTACTCAGCACCAATAAGCGCCACAGAACACTAAGAAATGCATTCACCAGGCTGTCTCACCAAAAGGCCAGAGATGAAAAGTAAATGATTACAAGAAGTCGTGCACATTGGATTCTTCCCATATTGACGGAAAAGATTGTTAACCACACCTTTTTAACTAGAAATCTTCATTTCTAGCTCACACAACTTCTCCAATTTTTTGCTTCCTGATCCAGAATTATATTATATAAGTGGATTACTGCAAATCCATGAATAGCAAGGAAATAGGTCCCAGCATTGAAAACTTTCTCTAATGTAAACTCTCCCAATATGTTCATAGAGGTTCACTGTCTCTGCTAACCCCGCAGAAGATGACTACCATTAGCAGTTGCTGGGGTTTTCCTGTTGGAATCCAGAAGGCCAGAGGTGGCTTTGCACTGCCTTTTCCAAAATCTTACCTCATCAATGGCTGTACCTCCCCTGGAGGGCTCTCCAGATGGCACATGTCATAAAAACAAAACCAAGGTCGGTCAGTGAAACGTTTATAGCTAAGAAAATGCCTTCCAAACCACTAGTTTTCTAAATCTAATTTCAATATTTTGAATAAACAAGAAATTATACATTAATGAAGATGCTGACTTAATTGGAATAAGACAAATTGCAATAAAGACTACCTAACTATGAAAATATAAAAAGATCACAAGCATTGATTGATGTGCAAAATACAAGTGTGTATTTTCACTGAATGGACATAATAATTTTATCATTCTATCTAAAAGATGGAAGGCAAGGCCTTTTGGTATTAAATAATATTAGTACTTCTGTAATTTAAGCATGCTATGACTAACACGCAATACAAATCACTAAACTTATAAAGAGGTAAAACATTTGATCAATAATCAAAGGCTGAAAGACCATAAACACAGACCCACAGATGATTTAGATACTTTAGTTTACAGATAAAAATTTCAAAAGTAATTAGGATTAACATATCAACAAAATAAAATATAAGATAAATTAAAAGGGAAAGAATTACAGCAGACATTGGACTATATAAAGATGTTTTAATGGCTGAAGAGATGGCTTACCAGTTAAAGGTGCTTTCTTCAAAACCCCAATAATACAGGTTTAATTCCTCAGGACCCACATAAAGACAGATGCACAAAGTGACACATGTGTCTGGAGTTTGTTTAAAGTGATAAGAGGCTGTAAGATACCCATACTCACTCTCACTGTCTGCTTCTTTCTCTCTGTCTCAAATAAATAAATAAAATATTTCAAAATATTTGAAAACAAAGCATTGTTTTTTGAGAATGAATTCCTATGTAGCTGAGGATGACCTTGAACTTCTGATCATTCTACCTTCCAAGAGCTGAGATTACTGGCATGTGTCACCGCTCTCAAAGCATTTGGACACAGCAGGGGAGGTATTAGGACATAGCTATAAAATGGCAGAAAGAAAAGAAGAATTAAATAAAGAAAGAGAAAAGAACATAGGATTATGTCGGAAACAAACACACGTGGATACAGTCTTACTGAGTTTTGGCATCAGACAGGCCTCAGCTGAGCTCATAAGCCTTTAGTTAACATGAAAGATAGGCAGTGTCGGTAGTCTGAATTAAGAGTCCCCATAAACTCATGTGTTCTGAATGCCATAAGCTGATGGCAGTTTGGGAGGTAGGTTCTTGCTGAAGGAGGTGTGTTGTTGGGGGTGGGCTTATGGGTGCCAGTGTTTGGCACAGTCACCTGCTACTGTTGGCCAGGAGGTGATGTCCAGCCTCTGTTCATGCCGTTTCCCCTGCCATCATGGAGCTTTCCCTCAAGTCTATAAGCCCAAACAAACCCTTTCCTCCCACAAGCTGTTTTAGTCAGGAACTTTATGTCAGCAACAAGAAGGTAACAAGATAACTAAGACAGATGCAGATGAAGACTTAAGGGGAATTTTTCCCTATCTCATGAGGAAAAAGAAGAGATGCCTAGCACAGGGAACTGGAAAAAGAAGATAATGAAGGCCAGAGATAGGTAAGATGACAAACCTCAGCTACAAATCAGACTTGGCACCAACCCCCTGCCAGCCTCCAATATCACATGACAATGGCTCAACTCTGAGGGACACTTCACAGTGCATTTTCCAATGACTCCTGAGAAGGCCTAGGAGGAACAATACTCACCTGGAGCCTGAAGGCCTGTGAAGTCTCCCAACTGACCCTCTCCATTACAGCAGCCTGTTTTGTGGATCATGACTTGGGTAAATGAGGCAATGATTCCAATACCAGTTATGGTATTCACAGTATTATTAGTTGTTCACAATTATGACTTCTTATATATTATGTCTATATGATGTGCCAAGCACATGTTGTAACATTTCGCTATTTATATTAACTAACCTATCACAACAACCTTCCTGAAAAATTTTAACTAATATCTTTCTCAAGGCCACCAGCTAACGAGGTCCTTTGTCAGTGACAAAGTATCACTCAAGGAATGGGAATACCTGTGGACAGCCACTATGTAGCAAGAATCTATTTACAATTGCCCGAGTGAACCAATAAAGTCACTGAGGCTCAGTTCCCTCATCAACAAATGTAGTTATGCTGTTATCACTAGCTAGAGATGTTAAGCTTCAATGCTATGAGGCTTAAAGGAGGTCATTATATGAAATGCCCATCACAGTGATAAGGAACTGTCAACACTTGTTACACATGTTGTCTCTTTCTTTTCATATGTGTGACAACAGAGATCTCAAAAGGGAGAAAAGAAGATTGAAAAACCTCGGACTTAAATATTCCATTTTTGTAATTCACACAGAGAATGAAACTGGGGAACATCTACTCTTATTGTTGTATTTTCTCATCTACTTAATGGAAGTTAAATAACAGGTCCTATGGATATAGGCTAGAGCATTAGAGCTTACTGGAATGTATCACAAATGCTACCTTAATTAGTCTGCTCCTATCAGACAAATCTGAGCCCTGAAAAACAGCTTTCCCATCTATGACCAAGCAGATTTGCATGGAGCCCCACTCAAAGCTGAGATGCATCCTTCAAGAGGTGCAGATGGAAGGAAGGACAGCCAGCCTGAGACAGGCAAGCAAGTCAGAAGGCAGGATTAATTTCCAATCTCTAGTTCTCCAGCAGCCTCACTGAAAAACTTCAAGATTTCCCAAGCCATTGCTACAGAGGCTGCCCACGTGACTGATGCCTGGAGTCAGCACCTCTCCAAAGGGCTGAAACCAGCAGCAACGTGCCTGACCCCAGGCAGGGCAAACCATCGGGATAGGCAGACCTAATGAGATCACTGCATGATTTGAGACTAAATGTAAAAACAAACAAGAAAAATTACAAAATCGAGGCAGGATAAGAAAGCTGGGTCTGACACTCCTACTCTTGCCATCAGAGGTAATCTCATTTTAAACTTGGCCTCGAGGTTCCTTGAAACCCATTTAGATTTTGTGTAGCCTCTGCATGTGACAAGAATGTAAGGCAGAAAATCAGCTGAGCAAATGATGCTGTCATCTTTTTAGTCCACTATGGGCCAGGCCAGGGCTGGCAGCTGCAGATTCTGGAAGGGTGATCTTCAACAGCATGGCCAGGCCTTGATTTTAGGAAGGTAGCCACTCCTTACTGCACTCTGGCCTTGCAGTAAGAATCACATACTGCATTTTACATTCTACAGGACCCCTCTTCCCCCACATATGAATGCCAGAAACTGAATGCTTTATAGATTATTATCTCCAATTTAAATAACAGAAACAGTGAGAGATATGAAGTCCTTATTCTAGGTCTCCTATAGTTAGTAGGTGAAGGGAACAGACCGAGGTGTGTCTGATTCCTTAGCTGGGAAAGGCTCACTTCCCTGCACAACCTTCCATTCTGGTAATTGTGGTCACACCTTGGAACATACATTGTATCAGACTCTCTACAGATAGATTTCGTGTTAATGCTTAGAACTTCTTAGAGAAGAGGAAAGAAGACTTTCTGTTCAGAGCAAATATTCATTAAGGGTTTTTCTAACTTACAATTGTGCTCATCTCTGAGTATCAAGAAGGTAAGTGGTAGCCACTGTCTTTGAAATATGCACCCTGCAATTGCAAGGCCCTAAGAAAACTATAAACACCCACTCTCACACTCTTGGAGAGATATGCCATATTCATAGAAAGGAAGTTTCAATAATCAGAGAAAAGTTGCAATTCTCAAAACTGGCCTATCAGTATGATACAACTCCATTCAAAACATCTGTTTTCAAGAGACTTAAAGAATTGATTCTAAACACAAACTTGATGAGAAATACATAAAGTATGGAAAAGAATACAGTGGAGGAACTTTTCCTAAGGCACAAAGACTAAATATAGATTTGTAATGATTAAGTCATAATGTTGTTCATATGGAGTTGGAAAAAATATTCAACAAAACTTAATAGAGAACACAGGAAGAGATTCTCATGCACACAGGATTTCACAACACATGAAAGAAACAGAATAACTAGTGTGGGGAAAAGAAGAGACAAGTCCACCTTTGGAGTTGGAAAGTATAGATCTCCATGTATACAAAATGCAATCAGATTTCCAAGTATATCACTAACACAAATCATCACTGTCTGCCTGTCTCTCCCTCCCTCTCTGTTTCAGTCTCTTTCTCCCTCTCTATTTCCTTAAGACAGGAAAAAAAATGTTTAAACAAAACTTAAAAAAACTAAAAGACTGATTTTTTTACTTTGTTAAGTTAAAATTATTAGCATTATTTATGTAAAGATGATCTAAAGAAAGAAAATAAACAAGGTACTAAAAGATAGCAGAGAAACAACCAACAAAGACTTAGTATCAAACAATGAGTTAAAAAGCATCTATATAAAGTAAGGAAGACACAAACCACACACAGAAAGTTAGGAACAGAAATGACCAGACACTTTGCCTGCAGAGGAAGCCCAGGCAATAACATCTGAATAAATGCTAAGCCTTGGTAGCAATAGGGAAGTGGAAAAGTCACAATCAACAGGTTTCACTGTACATTCATTCAAGTGGAAACATAAAAAATCTGAAAAAACTCAGTATTTTGTTCATTTTTTTTTAATTTATTTATTTGAGAGCGACAGACACAGAGAGAAAGACAGGTAGAGGGAGAGAGAGAGAATGAGCGCGCCAGGGCTTCCAGCCACTGCAAACGAACTCCAGACGCGTGCGCCCCCTTGTGCATCTGGCTAACGTGGGACCTGGGGAACCGAGCCTCGAACCGGGGTCCTTAGGCTTCACAGGCAAGTGCTTAACCGCTAAGCCATCTCTCCAGCCCTCAGTATTTTGAAGAATGCAGTTTACCGTAGAAATATTATGCACTCCTGTGGGGAGTATAAAATGATACAAATTCTCTGAGAAACAGTTTGGCATCATCCTGTAAATATGTGAAGTTGCCTCCATGAAGGTTCATCAGCAACGGAATACACAAATGAAGTGTGGCTACTTTATACTTGAATATGATACAGCTTCACACAGTGACATATGAACAGAGACTAGACAGATCCAGAAGACGATATCCTGTAAAATACTTTTCATAATACTCAACTCAAATAAAAACTATAAACAATTGTGAATTTAGCTATTACATGTGACAAAAACTCTGTAAAACAAGGGGATTCTGTAATTATAACCATTAGACTCACTGTCACCTCTGTGGAAGATGGGACATAGAAAGGACATCTGAGTAAAAGAAAGTTTTGTTAATGGACTATTCTTGGTTTGGGCTATGGGCTCACAAGTATTTGTTTACCTAATAGTAGAAGGCTGATGACCATAGTATATCACGAGAACAAATGTTATTAATCCAATTCTTTATGCCAAAGTTTCAATAAAGAAGTCTAAAATTCAGGTATAACTAGATAGTGGCAGTTGCTAAAACAATACTATTTATACAAATTCCCTATAGCCATCAATATAACTACATACTGGAGACCATTAGCCTGAGGGTCTCCATGCCCCTTTCACACCTGAACAGAGAGACCAGATGGCTATACGGCCCCCTTCACAATGCAGTCACTTTGCCTGGTCATGACTATGGCTGACATCAACAATGGACCTGTTAAAACCAAACTCCTTCCCAGCTCTTCCTATTATCAGTTGGGATAAACTATAAGAACAGGTGGTATGCTCTGCATACAGAGTCTAGATGGGGATATACATAAAGGCAGATAATTCAGAAAACCCAACAATCCCAAGCAAAAGGAGAAGCTAGAGGTTGGCTAAAGAATAGGAGGCAGAGTGTGGAACCAGCCATGTGTCTCCCTGGATGACAAAGCCCTGGGCACTTCCTATGTGCCAAAGCGCCCTGGCTATGATAGCTCCCGAAAGAAAGAGAGAATGAGGATAGACAAGAACATATTTAACTTGACATGTGGGAAATATGCTATGCCATGAGGTGTGGAGGCTGGAAATGGAAACCAATTTCCTAAAGAAATATCTCTCTTCATGGATGATGGGGTCATCTGGGGTCCCTGAGGGAAAATTGGATGTTGAGAGCTCAAAAAGAAAATGTGATTTCTTCAGCCCCTCTCTGAATGTCCCCTGCAGGTATGCCCTGAGCCTGATAGATAATGCCAAAGAAAACAAAATGGCATGGCAGAATCAGCAGCCTCCAGCTCTCCCAAGGCCCCCAGATCTCCTGAAACTAGAGCCATTACTCAAAACAAGCACGTGGCAATTGCCAGAAAGATAAAGGTCAAAATGCCAGTGGCACCTGGCCCTTGATTCCAACTCAAAATTAAGGTCTGAAGAGCCTCAAACTTGAGTCACTTAGGAAGGGCACCACAATTCTGAGAAAAGGTGGGGAGGCTTGAAGCAGGGACTGCCATTCCCTTGCAAAGGCAGCTTCCATTCCTGGAAGTGTACGGACATAGTGTATTCCCAGTGAGCACTGTTGATTTCTTCATCATTTTCTCTAATCAATAGGCTTATTTAAGCAACAAGAAATATGATGCAAGCAGGTACAAAGCATCTGGGATTAAGAATCACACGCACATTGAATAGAAGGTAGGCACAGGAACATGCAAGGGGAGTTACAGAGGGAAGCAGTCCTCCAAGGGAACTGTGCATCCTGGTAGGTCATGTTCACAGCCCAGGACCTCACACAGAGTAGAATAATAAAAAGCATTAACACCTCACAGAAATTGTCCGTAGACAGGAAGAACACAGGCAGAATGATACAGGCAGCAGATCAGTGCTATGGAATGAGCACAAGACCAAGAACGAGATCTAAGGAAGGTAGTAAGCCTGCTTCCTCATCTGATAAGCACTTATGTCTACCAATGTTGTATGAGGACTGAAGGGTTTGATATGGGATTATGAAGACAAGTATGAAACATTTTAGAAACAAGGAAAAGATCACTGGCAGGTGCTGAACCAACTCAACTATGTGACAATGTATAAACAAGCTGCCGTGTCTTAGGGATAAATGCATGTGGTCTATGAAGACATAGTGACAGGACCCAAGGCTTGTAAGTGTACTCTGATTTCCATCCCCACACCTGGCTGATACAGACAGCAGAGGGGCTGAAGTAGGCTGTCAGAGCTCTACCAGAAGTCTGACCCCAAGTCCCTGAGAATAACCCACCATAGGTAGTCTGTAGGGTGTCCACCCATGCAGCTCCCAGGAAGCACTCTCAAGGACTGGCCTGTCCCTAGTCACATGGATTCACTATAATCATCATTTGGGGGTAGGGGGGTAACTTGCCATGTGTCATCCACTGGTCACTTACTTTCATTGATTCCTCTCAACCCTACTAGATTACTTAGTATTTTTGTCCCCATTTGACAAATGAAAAAGTTGAGACCTCTACTTGCCCAAAACCACTTTTAACAGTAACTGGTTTGTAGCAAACTCAAAACTCAAACTAGTAAGTGTCTGTCCACAAAGCCCACAAGTGAACCAAACCAGTATCTAAAAAATAAATTCAGGAACAGTTTGTAAGTATCTCTTAGACTTCTTAGAGTGAGTGAAGCTATACCATTTGAGCAAAAAGCCCTGAAGGAGAGGTCATAATGGGAGTTAAAATGAGGTATAGATGTCATGGAATTGAGATTAGCTGGAAATTGGACATTGCTTGGTGCTTCTCTTCCTTGCAGATTCCAGTAGATTAATGGGAAGGAAAATGCCACCCATGATTCCCCAGAGCAGAGGGCCACAGTGCAAGCTGGATAGGGGTACAGGCACCAGCCACATGAATCTGCATCTCAGGACAGTATGTGCTAGAATCTCTGCAAGCAGAAAAAAATGAGAGAGATACCAGGCCTAAGGTGAGTTTAACCTTTGAAATACAAAGGAAAGAAGAAAGGCCAGGCTAGAGCTCTCCATGACAGCATGAGGGCAAAGAAAGGCATGCATCCCAGACTTCCACAGCAATCCTTCACATCGTAAACATTGGGACACAAGTAAGAGCTCAAACATGGTTCAATCACTTATCCTCTATCACTGGGGAGTATGGAATTATGAGCTTCCTTTCTGCCCCCATAGGATGCAGGAGAGAGCCACAAAGGGTACACAAGCACCCTAAGATAAACATTAGGATAAGTAGGAGTAACCTGAGGATGTTTCTAGACAACCTGTGGCCCTGCATCCCCAGAGATGCTGGTGTGCCTCTGAACATCCCTCAAGTGAAGCTTGGTTTTCTCAGGGGAAGGAGAGAAAAACAAACCAGGAGAAAAGGAGGTTTAAAGGAGAATAGCTCTCAATTCCCCAGGTCTTCGACTTCCTGAGATTCTGCATTTTCCCAGAGCTCCTCCTACTCTCCAAAGCTCCCTGTATATCTTTTCCCTCGGCGTTTATCTGAGGATAAACACCCTGTTCTTCTTGGTTGGTCTTCTCAGGCTTCTCATGAACTACCTGGTGCCTTCAGCACACTTAGTAAATAATAGCACACCACAAAGGGGTATTGTGGTTTATTAATGAGCCTGCCATGTAATCGGTGCCTATTAGTGCTCATTGGGTGAATGGCTGAGGTCTCTGGGTCACCTACAGGGAAATTAACACAGAAGCGGGCAGTGACTCAGGAGAGCTCTGCCTCTGGTGACTTTTGCATGGCAGACAGGAGCATTCTGCTATGGCGCCGCACCCATCACTCCCCAAAGCCACCGTCTCTCAGGAGGGAAAAGTGGAGAACTACGTAACAGAAAAGACGTATTCTTCTAAATGAAAAATTCTGAAACAACTATATCTCAACCCTTTATCCTTAGACTTCATGTTCTTGCATTCTCCAATTTTCAATCTCTCAGATACCCCAGTCTTGCTCAACCCTTTTGTTCTCAACATTCTTGTAGCATGGATGTTGTCTTTCTTTGGGAAACCACCTGACTGACCAGGGATCATATCCCCAGCCTTGGTGCCACTTCGCCAATAAGCCTCTATTCCAAGACTGATGCCAAAACTGCTATAAATTGTTCTTTTTATGAGCTCTGAAATCCACTGGATGACCCAAGTGGCAAGGGGCGTACATGGAGACAGACTGAAGGTAAGAGCGAAGCTGAGAGATGGAGGCAGCTTTACTGAGTAATGCTGATCAAAGACTGCACAGAATTCTACACCTACACTTTCCACCATAAAATCACAAGTTGTCTGTTTCAGCCAGGATGAGTCAGGTTTTCTGTCATTTGCACCTGCCATAATTCTGGCTAACTTCCCCAAGGGACCTAACAGACATGGCACACGCTGCACACTGAATAAATATTTGATTAAACCCGGCAATCTGTGGCTGCCTATTGAAACCACGGCCTCCAAAGGGCAGCTGAGCACCACCCTCTGCCTTCGGGAGGCCATGCTCCCTTCTGACTGCACATCTCTCTGACAGCTCAGAAGCTGCTGTGAGGAAAAGCTCACTTGTCTCCTAACTTTTGGGAGAGCATTTCTAATTAAAGCAATATTAAACAGTAATAACTGTCTTATAGTTTTATGGCAATGCCCATGATCACATAAATAAGCATTTTATATCCAATTAACATTTTATATTTATTCAATCCTAAAACAATCTAACATTTTTATTAATCAAATAAAATAGCATTTAATAGATATGGTTGTTTTAGCTTCTGAAATTAGCTTCATATAAAATAGCACTACATCCAATTATCCAATATATTGCCCCAAAAGAACAATACATGTTCACCAGGATTTCCATCAAGACAGTGCCCATATTTACCTAAATGAGTTAAACCAAAATCTTGCAAAAGTCTATGATTTGCATAATACCTCCATAATTTCTGTTTTAGCCACGTGCCACCTGTACCATTATTCACATAAAATGTTTGTTTAAACAGACCTATTTTATTCATTTAAATAATTTCATTTTAAAAGGAAATTTCATACCCTGAACTTGATGTGATAACTTTGCTTTAAAATGATACTAATATAATGATGCGACTATCACCATAAGAAGTTTATCTCTGTACCTGTTGAAAGTCATCCTGTGACCAACAATGGAAGCCTGAGCACAACAGAAGGAAATGGAAAGTGTGCATGGGAAAACATCCCAGCGAGAAGCCCAAGGGCAGTCTGTTCAGCACTTACTGTACCTATCTGGGTCACATACAGGAGACACCCCAACGTGGGGCTTCCGCCTTGGGCCTCCTTGTAGTAAGTCTTTTTTTTTCCCCCTCCTCGTTAAACAATTACTTATCTATTGATGCGCCATGAACTTAACAGTAAAGGCTAAAGTCAACCTGCACACATTGGAAGACTCCCGCAATTGTATTTTAGGAAAAGGATGATTTTCAGAGAGTGTCAGACAATCCCAAGCAGTTACAGTCCAAGACTAGGGGATAAATAAGGAGGTGATGAATCACAGGAGCAACTAAAACTGCAAGCTCTGTTGCATGCTTGCTTTTTAAGCTGGTTTGGATTTTCTCAGCATTGGCCCTAATATACCACAGAATCCTCCCGCCCACCTTTATGTGACGCTTATCATGGTAGCTGTCTGACCTTCTTCGTGATGTCTGACCAGCTTTTCCTCCTGGACCAAACATACTGGATTTCAGGTTCAATTTTTAAGACTAGCAATGCTCCTTAATGAACATTTAGATGACACTGTTATAGGTTATAAAAAAGATTTCCAATTATAATAACAGTGAATGTTAAAATAACATGACCGTGGTTTCTAAAATGATGTGAGCCTTCCAATGCATGCAAGCAGCATAGGGGTTGATAGGATGTGGAAAAGAATGGGCTATTTCTGTTTGCCAGTTCAAAGGCAAGTCTAGTTTCTAGTTCAGCTATCTGGCTTCAAAATCATACAGTTTTAACAAAAAAAAAAAAAAAGTGGGAGGATCAGATTGTTTCCAATTTTCTGCAGGCAATGACACTTTAAAAACCTTCACAACATACTATTTAAATCTACTAATTTGAAGACATGCAATAAGTGCGTGGTGGCTAGCAAGGGTCTTAGAAGGAAATTCAGGAGTGTCATGGACTGTCATGATGGGAGGGATAGGCCTCAAGGTAATGTTCTATAAGGAGTTTTTTTTTTGTTTTTTTTTTTTTTCAAATTTAAGAGCTGATCATCTGCCAGCATGCAGTTAGAGCAAGTACAGAGCTGTGAACATGCCAGCTTAACTGACTGTCACATCCCCCTGAGTTAGAACACAGGAACCGGGGAGTTTCCCAACTTTTCAGGAACAGAAGTCAAGCCTCACTTAAGGCAAGGCTGAATGAAGGCAGGCCAAATGAAGGGCCCTAGCTCATCCTCAGAGGGAGATAGGCTGGAATATAGTGAGCTGTATATGGACAAAGGGATCTCTGCAGGGAAGAGAAAGAAAAACTACAGGAGAGTGAATGGAGGGTCTCATGAAGGCAAGGGAGCAGATCATAGCAACTTAAGAGCACTGGTCAGAGGTGAACAGAAGAAAAAATAACTCCAGGCCAGCGATAGGTGGTAGAGAATGTTGTCCCGACTTCTTCAGTGGAAAAGAAGGAATCTCGGTGGTTACAAAGGTCCCTGAGAGGCTACCAAAAGACCGGAGGCCCATATAGACAGAGAAAGAAGCTGTGATTGGAGCTGCAACATTAGAACTAAAATTCTAATGGGATCCTGGCCTTTCCTGGGACACATCTCACGAGGTGAAAGCTGGGATGACTCTCACTCAGCCTATTTCAAGGATGGTGTGTGTGCAGACTCATGGAACAACACGGAGGCGGCGCCGGAGCTGCCTGGAGAAGAGGGCTTGTTCCTATGCACCGAGAAACACAGCAGATTAAACCCCCACACATGCCGCACATATGAGACCCAGCTCTTTCTTGCCATGTGCTTATAAGCCCCAGACCCCTGACAGTATTTCTTCACATAAAATTTTCTAAATTCAGAACCGAAGAGATGGCACAGTGATTAAGGCACTTGCCTGCAAAGCCTAACAACCTGGGTTAGATTCCCCAGTACCCACATAAAGCCAGACACACAAAGTGCTGTATGCATCGAGTTCATTTACAGAGGCTGGAGGCCCTGATGTGACCACTCTGTCTGTCTATCTCTCTTCAATCTCTCTCTCATAGCAAATAAAATATGTTTTTTTTTCTAAATTCAGGCAGGCCCCACCAGGCAGCAGTGACTTCGATTTGAACCACAGCATTACTTAACTCCCTAATACTCAAGTGCTACCAAGCTCTCTGACGTCCCTTTAAACTTTTCTGTGTTCCTTCTACCCCTTAGTCCCTATCACAGTATCACCCATCTGTCTGGGAAGCCTGCCTGATGCCAAAGATCAGTCATATGGCCTCTGCAGTGTGCCCATGGCCTTCAAATATCTGTGTGCGGCTTGGTCTCCACATGGGAGTATGGACAAACCCTGGGGTCAGAGCTTCATCTTGCTCATGCCTATTTTACCACATGGCAGAGTAACTTCACATACTCAGTGCCTCTCAAGCCCACATTTACAAAGTGAAAACTGAAAGCCTGACTGATTACAAATACTGTGGGGTATGTGACCACAGGTCACCATATTTGGGGTGTGGGGGAGGTCTCTTCATTATTTTTGCTCCCACATTGTATTTAAAACTCCCATCCACCTGAAGATTACCTGTTCTTGTGAATATGGCATGATCTTTTTTCTTGTCTTGCTGTCATTAGTTTTTAATGCATGAAACATAAAGGGAAAGAAACATAAAGGGTCCAACAATGTAAAGAAAATATTCATAAATGAAGCCAGTAGTAGAGCCAACTCAGTTAGGAAGAGGGCTCTGTTAGCTCTGTCCCCCATTGCATAATGTTTCAAGCAGCATTCCCATTAAGATGCCTTTAGAAAAATGCCAGCTTGATAATTTAATTCAACTAGAAAAGCTGGGAATGACCTAGCACTAGGCTCCCAATGCTAAATAAATAATGTGGTCTTTCTGTTTCTGTGAATCCAGGTTGGCTCTCCTTTTCCCCTGGGAGAACATTTTGCTCTGCCTCACTTTCCACTGTAGTTTGGAGGAACAATAGTGGCTCCTATACATGAGGTCCAGGTTTTCTAGAACAAATTGACAGCATCCTGTTGAAATCATACCATCTCCTGCTATTCAGTCTCTCAAGCATCTCTACTACGTTCTAAACATGGCTCAGTCACTCCACCCCACAGCCAGAGGAGGTGGCTGACAAACCCAGGCACCTGGTGCTCTGTGCATGCTGGTGCCACAGCTGAGCAAGGCCATAAGAGATCCACCTGTTCTTAAAGTCAGAAAAGCACCAGAATACTAGTTGGCAGCATGGCTATGCATGACCAAGCAGTACAAGAACACACAATTCAAAACATAAAAATACATTCCGTAAAGGGCTAGGAGAAATCTCAGCAAGAGCAATGGGGAAAATCTGATGTAGGCTCTGAACAGAACTACTCTCGTCCAAGGGACTGGAGAAGAGGAAAAACCCGAGACCCCACTACCAAATATGACATTATCACTAGGAGTACTAAGGTACTCCACAAGATGAGGCAGCAGGCTTGAACTGAGCAAGCACCCTCTCATGTTGCCTGTGGCATGCTGCATATTGGCCTAGGTCAAGTGAAAGAAAGTGAGGGATGAGGTGCTGCTTTAAGGAGAGCAAACACCCGAAAACCCAAAGCCCAGCTCTGCTACTTATATTGGACAAGACACTGAACTGACCCTGGGATGAGTGTAAATTAATGAGATAACTAAATACAGGCCTATTCCCTTAGAAGGCATGCCACTAATATGAATTGCTGCCATAATTATTTACAACAAAAGCCTTTAGGTACATGGAATAGTTTACTTTAAAGTTGTAGATACATCTGGGACTTGCTCCATAAAACTCCAGCTTTTTTCTTAGAAATCCAGACAATCCATACAAACATGACCATCTTTCATGAATAACATCACAGAAGAAAATCTACCTCCCAGGGTCAGAAGTCTTGAGAAGACAGAGGTTAAAAGAGTATGGGAAGATCTCAAGGGCTAAACAGCATCAGGAACAACTGTGTGCCATGCATGCCTATTTCAAGTTATTTAAAAAAATACCTAAAGAGGATGTGGTTCCTTCGTTGTACTGGCTACATTTCCATGTAGGGTGCTGTAGCTGCCATGATGGACAGCAAAGTGAGGGGCATCTCCCTCAATGCAGGACACTTTACTGCTCAGCATTACAGTCTGGACACCACAAAGGTAGACCTGCTGGCAGTTAGGCTCTAAAGAGAGATCAGAAACTTCACAGCAACCAATATGACAAATAGATTCTTCATACAATACACAATCAAATTTCACTCAGCAAACCCAGTGGTTGTATTGTGCCAAAGCCAGCCCAAAGTCTTTGTAGCAGAGGTTAAAAAATAGCAAATTAGAGGCTGACTGCATAGGAATGAGTCGATTGTTGGGCCTTTCATTCATGGCTCTGTTTCTAACAATACTGACTGCTTTGGAGTACTGCTCACTTGGAAGTTATCACTTCAAGACAGATAGGTTTCCTTCACTCAGCTGTTATCCCTTATTCCCAAGTTTCTATGTTCAAATAAACTATTTGTGTGTGCCTCTGTGGTACGTGAGTGTGGTATGTGCATGTGCATATGAGTGTTAGCATGTGTGTGGGTACACATGTATGCAGGTGCATATACACATGTGTGTACATGTGCATAACACTGGGTGTCTTTGTTGATGACTCTTCACTTTATTTGCTGAGGCAGGGTACATCACTTGAACCAAAATATCACTGATTCAGCTAGTCTAGCAATGCAACTTGTCTTAAAGATTCCCTCTCGCCACCTCTGTTCCTGGGATTATAGGCAATTCCTGGAGTCAGAACCCAGACTATTAGCTAAGTCTAGAACTGACTAGGCCTCACAGTGACGAATGCTTTCCAAAACGCACTTACCCTCAAACTCTCCTGTGTTCCAGCTCCCATGCTGGGTATTCTAAAACATGCTATTGGTGTGAATAACCTATTGCTTGGCTAGTTATCAAGATGGGTCAACCCGTGAGCTGGCAGTAATAAGAGTTACCGTTGGTACCACAAAAGTATCAAAAGACAAAAGCTGAATGTAATAACTAAAAGATCATTTGGGGAGGGTGAATCAAATTACACATAATTAAAAGTAGAACATTTTGTACATTCCTTTTAGAAGCATTAGAAAACCGGATTTTAATTTCATGCTATGGCACACAGACAATGCTAATAACACACCAGTGATTACATTCAGAATGTAAAACACTTTAAAGAAAATAAGATTTTTCAGTGTGTCTTTTGCTATTTATAGAATAGTGAAAGATATATTTTGATTTTCTAGGAAATTTAAATCATATGGTATATAAGGATTTAATGCAAGCCCTTACATATGAAATTTTGTAAAAAAAAAAAAAATCTAATGTAGAACAGCCTTACAAATATGAAATATTTCTTCCATCATGGAATGTGAATTCTCATAGCAGTGGGTTAATCGGGATTATTTCAAGGACTTGAAATGAATTTGTGAGCTCAGATCCAATACAGTGTTAATGGAAATGCACATATTCTCTCTTAGGAACACTTCAAGCATGTTTTTTCAGAAGAGACCCACAGCTTAAAACTTCCTTTCTAATTAAGATTTTAATGTGCTTAAATTATATTCTATCAGATGAAGACAATCCTTTCCATTGTCTACATTCCACTGTTCCTGTAAATAGATTTCCATATGAATAGCGGCTTATTAAAGGTGTGTGACATAATATATAATCAAATTTCACTCGACAAAAGTAGTGGGCGTACAGTACCAAAACCAGCCGCAAGTTTTTCTAGCAGGGGTGGAAAAATAATACCAAATTATAGGCTGACTTTGCACAGGAATGAGTCAATTTCTGAGGCTTTCATTCGTTGCTCTAACTACACTGGTTACTCTGGAGTACTGCTCATTCGGAAGTTGTCACAGACAGACAGATAGACAAGCTCACTTCTACACACAGTTTGTTGAACACATGGCTACAATCTCCCCAGTATCAACTAGCCCATGTGTCTCAGTATTGCCTAGCTGTATCAAGATTCTGTTCATGTTTGGGCTGGAGAGATGGCTTAGTGGTTAAGCGCTTGCCTGTGAAGCCTAAGGACCCTGGTTTGAGGCTCGATTCCCCAGGACCCCCATTAGCCAGATGCACAAGGAGGCACACCGTCTGGAGTTTGTTTACATGGCTGGAAGCCCTGGAGTGCCCATTCTCCCCGCCTACCCCCCGTGTCTCTCTCTGTTGCTCTTATATAAATAAATAAATAACTAAAAAGATGATTCTGTTTATTTTTATTGTGTTCTTAATGATTTTTTTCTACTATATCTATGTTGTGTGCCCACTTCTTCACTGGATGCTACAAAAGCTGATCTGAGACCGTACCCTTGAGTTTTCATGCCAAGGAAGATGTTTGGCAGCAGCACGGTAAGGTTGTAGACAAAGCTGAACTCACAAACAGATGGGCACTGAATCCTGCCACCAGTAAGTGTCTAGGCCTTGCCCTATTACAGGGCTTGCTAGACCTGTGAACACTGATAAATTGCAGATACTACTAATAAAGTCTCTGAGTGTTGATAAAAAAAATCTAGCACCTCATCCATCAACAGTTATTAGTCAGTAGAAAGAAAGCCCTCTTGGAAGTATTTTAATACCAAGAGTATCACACTTAGAAACCTGAGAGCAATTTCTAATTTTAAAAATTTGATGTTTTAATAGCTGGGTATGGTAGCAGCACACATTTAATCCCAGCATTCAGGAGACAGAGGTAGGAGGATTGCTATGAGTTTGAGGCCAGTCGGAAACTACAGAATGAGTCCCAGGTCAGCCTGGGCTAGAGTGAGACCCTACCTCAAAGCCCCCCACCAACAACAAAAAAGATGTTTCAATAAATTAAAAACTATCAAAAGGTCATACCAAAAGTTACCTCTAACCTGTGACTGGAACATGTAAGTTCATTTGACCAACCAATCTAAGCATAATAATACTAAAACCAAATAGACACAAGAGAGACAAGTAGTGAGATTGTCCAAAATGCTTAGGACTAGATGTTTTCCAGACTTCAGGTTCTTTTGGAATTTAGGATATTTGAATATACATAGTGATGTATCTTGGGCATGGAACCCAGGTCTAAACATGGTCTTCATTTAACTTTCACACAGACTGTATACACACAGTGTGAAGCTAATTTTATACATTTAAAAAATATTTTTGTCCATGAAACAAAATTGCATGGCATAAAACTATCTACTACTTGTGGTGTTCTGTCAGAGCTCAAGATGCTTCAGATTTGGGGGCGCTTGGGACTCGGGATTAATGATGATCAATTTGTAGTGTATTTTAATTTGCTAATGAACACTTAACTCAGTTAGGAAAAAGCTGCTCGCAGTGAATTTGATTTCTTCAGGATAGAAAATAAGCTCTTATTGGCAGCATTAGCCAGCTTTTCGCCCCCAGGTCTGTTCTTCCTTGCTCTGCCAATAGAGAGAAGGGAAGACAAAAATTAAGGCAGATGTCTAACCACTCCTGAATCCAAATCTAGCTACTGACCAGTCTGAGCAGAGAGGGCAGGGTGTTGCAGCCTGGAAAGCAGAATTTTCTTCTGAGCTGGGATCCCCAAGCTTCAAACTCACCTTTTCACTTGCTTACCTTACAACATGAGCCCCAAAGGGGAGCTTCAGATAGCCAAACTCAGTGTGGGTAACAGAAACCCAAAGATTCACTCCTTCCAAAAAGCAGCCATCTTGCTTCACAAAGTAGCCAAGTGATTTCAGGAAGCTAGTTGAAATTGATTTAGTAAATAAGGAGACACAGTTTAGAAACCTGAACCCTTTTTGTTCCTTTGATTCAGCCTGCCTAACCTCTCTCACCATTTAATTCTAATTAGATAGAACCAGAAAATGGAACTGGCAGGAATAGTCATTGACATTTAATTAATGTCTGGCGTTCCATTTGGTAAAGCAGAACGTCACAGTAGTGGAGGCTTGGCATGGGCCATCTTGAAGTGCAGAAAATGATTAAAGCTACACAGAGTCTGCACTTCCAAAGGACCCCCTTGCCACAAGTAGTCATGGGCTCTTTTATGTATTTATCTCACTCTAGCCCCTGGGAAGAGGCTTAAACCTAGGAATGATGTTCCACGTGGCTCCCCACAGCCTAGAGTGGAGCTCAGAATGCAGCAATGCCCAAAAGGATTGGTTAAATATCACTAGTTTTTCTCACAGAGGGCAATTTGGGAGTGGGGCTGTAGTACTTCCCAAGTGCACAGCTAAATCTTTTCAAAAAGTCAGTTTAGAAAATGACATTTTCCAGAAAGGTGAGAGAAAAAAAAAGATGACACCTCTGAGACACATCAATAAAATCCAAACGTGTGTAGATGACCCATGACAGGAATAACTTGGCTTTGCCCAACAAAAAATTCCCAACTGAAGGGAATTCTCTGCTCCAAGCCCCATATTAACATTCACCACTTATGCCACCCATCTAGATGAGAGCTCCAAGAGGGAACCGAGGAGGCAACAGACCATCTCCACAACACTTTCTGCAGTCCAGTGTGGCCACTCCCTGTAGTCAGTAACAAATCTGAAGCAGGCCTCAGTCCCAGGTCAGTGTATCCTATTATTCCTACAAGGTCTTTGCTCACAGTATGTGTGTGTGTAATGTATTCACTGGGACATGTAACAAAAATCTACCAAGTGTCTATTGGGTGGTGGTCCTATTCTGGGACTATGGATAAATCAGGGATTTAAAATGACAACTCTTATGTAGATTATAGAAGATAAATACATAAATATAAAATATGTGTAAAAATAGAAGTACTATGAAGAATGTAATGCAGAAGAGAAGAACAGACAGTTATATGTATGGAAAGGCCTCTCTCATTTTACATAATGCCCTCTTGGGAAGCCTTTTGAATGAGTTTACTTTTAAATAAGGAAGAAAGCATGTGACTCTCTTGGAGAAGACTCTACCGAGGAAGAGCAAAGGCAAAGAGCTAAGACAGGAGAGCTTGAAGAGATCGAGAAACAACAGGAAAGCCAAGGTAGCTGAAGCCTAGAGCGCTGGGAAGAGGATGCTGGGAAATTACGCCATAGGGCTGAGCTGATCATGCGGAAGATCACCCCACTCCTGGTGAGGTCCATTAGTTCTAGCTGTGGTTCTCTGGGAAGGCATTAGAGCTTTAAGAACTGCATTCCCAAACTGCAGGGGAACTGATGGGAGCCAGGAGGCTGTGTGAAGGCCAGTGCAGTGAGCCAGGTGAGCAATGATAATGGCATGGTGGAGTGTGGTGACAATATATACAGAAAAGTACTGAGTATGTATTGAGGCCCCAGATAAAACTTGAAGCACAGGATGAAGTGTGGGGGAAGGGGAACAGAAGAGTGAAACATGACCACAAGATGACCTGGTCAAGTAGATGGGGGAAGATGCCATTTAATGAGACCAGAAACATCAAGGTTGGAGGGTGGGCGAAAGACAGAAAATAAAATGGTTTAGTTTTAGGACATAAGTTTTAGGACATACATGTAGGCTCATAATACGATGATGGTGGTGGCACAGCTTAGCATGGTGGTGCATGTCTTTAATCCCAGCACTTGAGAGGCAGAGGTAGGAGGATCGCCACGAGTTTGAGGCCACCCTGAGAATACATAGTGTATTCCAGGTCAGCCTGAGATAAAATGAAACCCTACCTCAAATAACAAAGATAAATAATAAATGAATAAATAAAAGACGAAGAAGGCAAGGTAATAAGTATATTGCAATTTTCAACATTAAAAACAAGTCTTAATGTTGGGATGATGGCTCAGCAGATAAGAGCATTTGCTGCAAAAGCAAAAGGGCCAGAGAAGGCTGGATTGAGCCAGAGATCCATCCCAGGCACCCACATAAAAAGTTGGGTATGGAGACACATACTTATAACCCAGTCCTGTGGGGGGAAGAAACCAGAGACTAGCTGGGGTTTGCAGGTCAGCCAATCTGACCCACTCAGTGAGAAACTTCATTTTCAGGAAACGCACAGATGAGGGTTAGAGGAGAATACCTGACATTCTCCTCTGGCCTCCACATGTGTGTGTATGGGGCATGTGCAGCCACATACACATGTGTATATAACACATGCTTCATACTATATATACATACTACATATACACAGCAAAATAATAAATAAATAAATAAAAACTAAAATTAAAAAGAAGTCCTTGCAGATGTGAGAAGCCCATGGAGCTCTATATAGGAACCTAGTCATTGGCAAGAAATGGACCAAAGTTATTTTGAGTTCCATGAACAAGGAAATATAAAATACAAAAGAATTGCCCTTAATTCACCATGGACACATTCCATGAACAAGAGACAGATCCCCACAGCTTTGTTTTCTGAGGATGCAAGAACATCCCTACAGAAAGGCTGGAAGCCCCAGTCATCAGAGACTGACCCAGGACCTGGCCCACTGTAGTGGACTGGATACCACTGGTGCATTGGTCTTGAAGTCAGAGGGTCAGATGCTCACAGAACCCCAGCCCTGCTACTCCCAGAATGAGGACACTCCCCAGGTACATAAGCAAGGGAGTCCTCTGAGTATTACATATCCATTTTTAAATATTTTCTTTCTTTTTAATTTTTTTTAAATTTATTTGAGAGCAACAGACAGAGAGAGAGAGAGAATGGGCGCGCCAGGGCCTCCAGCCACTGCAAAAGAACTCCAAATGTGTGCACCCCCTTGTGCATCTGGCTAGCATGGGTCCTGGGGAATCGAGCCTCAAACCAGGGTCCTTAGGCTTCACAGGGAAGCGCTTAACCACTAAGCCATCTCTCCAGCCCTTAGATATTTTCTTATAATTACCTTCGTGACTACTTTTATCAAAATTCTACATGCACACAGTTTAAAAGGTCAAATAGTTCTACAGAGCTCATTGGAACTTCACCTCTGCTCTACCTCGCCCTTCTCAGAGCCAACTGCTCTGACTACGTCAGCTGATTCTTTGCATATCTCTGTATCACTAAATAATAGTATGCTTAGGTTGCGATGATCCTTACTGATCTTCCCTTACAAAGATGAGGATTTAATTCATGATCTTCTGTTAAGATTTAGATTTTAAATGTCCCATAAAGTCTCATTTGTTTAAGGTTTGGTCATCTACCTGTGATGCTCCGAGGAGTTGATGGAATCTTTAAGAGATGGAAGACCTCTTGTCAGAGGAAGTTGGGTCATTGGGGTGTGGCCTTGAAGGGACTATTGGGATCCCAGCTTCTTCCTCTTTCTTTTCCAAGCCATCATGAGATGAATAAGTCTGCTGTGCCACATGCTCCCCACCAAGATGTTCTGCCTCAGCACAGGCACAAAATCAGTGGAGCCAAAGGATAGACTAATACCTCTGAGGCCATGAGCCAAATTCATGCTTTCCTCCCTTTAAGTTAGTGACATCAGGCATTTTCACAGTGACAGGAAGCTGAATAACACATCTGCACTCACCTAAACATGCACATACACTTGCCATTCCCTACTCACCAAGTAGAGTCAGCAGCGTTACACCGTGGGCAGCTCAACATTCAGTGAATACATGACTGTGATGACACAGACATTAATCACAGCTAAGTCACAGAGATACCCTTGTCTGATGACATTTGTTGTTGCTGTTTTCAAAACTTAATACAGCTACTAGATGGCACAGCTATACCACTCTTGGGCATATACCAAAGAACTGTATATCCTTTCACAGGGACCCTCGCATATTCATGTCCATTACTGCTCTATAACAGTATCTAAGGTGGAATCAACCTAGATGTCCATCAGCTGATGAGTGGGTAATAAAAACGTGCTGCATGTACACAGTAAGTTTCACTCAGCTGTAAAGAAAGCTGAAGTTATAAAATTTGCAGGAAAATGGGTGGAACTGGAAAATATTACTAAGTGAGGCAATCCAAGATCAGGAAAACAAAAATCACATTTTTGCTCTCATATGTGAATCCCAACTATTAATGTTGTGTATGTCAATAAAGGGATGTGAGACTGAGTATGGACTTTAATTCAAGATAGGAGACCCTTAGAGGGGAACAAGAGGTGATGAGTAGCAGCGGGAAGCACAAAACAAAACATATAATATAAAAGCAGAAAGGGGCTAAATTTTGAAGAGGGCACATGGAAGGAGAAAGGAGGGGAAAAGAAACAAAGAAGTACAAAAATAACATAATTAAAACATATTATTTGTAAGATAATAAAAATTTTAATTAAAAAAAACTTAATGATCACTTTGATTTGTCCTTCTCATTTTCCAGGTATTTCCTCTGCAAAATGAACAATATAGCTAAGCCAAATCTGAGCCTGTGAGTGTGGCGTTTCCATGCTTGCTCTACCAGCCGTCTCTGCCCCATGCACTCATCTCTCAGGGAGTTCTTGGAGGCTGGAGATGTAATCCCCATGGCAACATTTCACGAACAAGTTTACAGGTATCTCATGGGAAAACAATGCCATCATCAAGGAAGCTGAGGAAGTCCCAGCACAACACTTGGCAATAGCAGGTGCTTGCTTTTGTTGGACTCAAAAATGTTTTGCAGTCAAAGGGATGAGCCCAGAATCCTTTGCTCTTTTTCTGATCCTGGTTCCGTTAAAATAAAATGTCCCATTTGTTCCTGCCTCTACTATGCACAAACCCTTTCTCTGATGTTTGTACTAGACAGAGGTCCTCAGAAACAGATGCTGTTAAGTGGGGGGGGGGGGATGCTCCTCAGAAAAAGCCCTTCCTCCTGTCAAAAAAAAAAAAAAAGAAAATCAATTCCATTCTATGTCACCACATGTCATAGAAACAAGCCAGCAAGGGAAATATTAAGAAGACATTCATCACAGCACATGGGAAATAACCTCAATGCCAAAGCTATATTTATCCCGGTAGGTAAAGAATAAGAAACAAGCCAGATGTGGTGGCGCACTTGGGAGGCAGAGGGTAGGAGGATCACCGTGAGTTCAAGGACACCCTGAGACTACATAGTGAATTCCAGGTCAGCCTGAGCGAGAGTGAGACCCCACCTGGAAAAACCGAAAAAATAAATAAATAAAAAGAAAAAGAAACAATGTGGCTGACCTCTGCCCTGGCCAGTGTGAAAAGCAAGGGTAGTCTGCTCTGCACAGGCAGCCATTGCTGGGCAATGCTCAGGCTGCCAGGTTGGGGCACTCCCCACTGCACTCTCAGCCTCCAGTAACACACACCTGGCAAAGAGCCCAAGGCAGGGAATGCTCCTGAAAGGCTTCAAAGCATGTGGACTGGAATGGGATTGGCAGATAATTGGACATTCTGATGCCAAAATACTTAATCTAGAAAGATCCTAGGAAATTCAGGGATGAGGATTGTAGTAATCTGAATGAATCCCTCCCCAGTAGATACAGGATTTTATCAAAGCTTAATAATAACTTAGATTTCTAGCCCTGGCTGGAGGAGGTGCCGCCATGGGTGGACCCTGGGGTCCATCCCTAAGGTGTTACCGAGGATAGGTCTGGATTCCAGACGAAAGGTGTGCAGAGTGCTTGAGCTCTGCCTGGGTTGCTGGAGTGCGCCTGCTGTGTGCTGGTGGTGTCTCTCTTCCTGGACCTGTGAAAGGGGGCCAGCTGCTTCTGCCATGATGGAACTTCCCCTGGATCTGCAAGCTTCGATAAATCCCTTCCTCCCATAAACTGTGCCTGTTTGGAAGTTCATCCCAGCAGCTGAAGCTGACTTGAACAAGGATTTGAAAGGGACAGGTATAAAAATCCACACTAACCTGGCATGGTGGCGCACACCTGTAATCCAGCACTCCAAAGATGGAGGCAGGAGGATCTGGAGCTCAAGGCCATCCTAAACCACACACTAAGCTTAAAATCGTCCTGGGATACATAAGCTCTTGTCTCAGAAACAAACAAAAAATACATAAACATGCCCACACCAGCTGCTCTTATATATGGCTACTGGTGGCACTTGGGAGAGCCGAAGAGCAAAGGGCAGCATGGTGAGACATGGGAGGCCAGTGAGATCCTGGCCCAAGCAGGGCAGCCAAGGGGTCTCCCTTCACCAGCTTGCCTGTGGGGCTCTGAAGTTCTGCCCAGCGGTGCCTTTCCTTGGAGGAAGGGATGCGGTAGGGCTGAGAGATCAGCTGAGGAACATGAGGGAACTAGCAGAAGTAATATTGCATACATTCTCACCTGCCAGGCAGAACTGCAGGCTTTCAGTTTGTGTCTTTTCTCCCCTACAGATTCTCATTTGTAAACGGGGAGGGGGCTTTTGTCCTCTCCAGGCCCTGAGCAGAAGGGGCAAGTAACTGGAACAGGAGGAGGAGGAGGCAGATGGCAAGGACAGTGAAGGTCTCCCAAGGAGAAGACTGCTAGGAAGAGTTGAGGGTCTTTAATGTGCCAGTATACATACATGTGCATGTGCATACACAGAGACATAAACATTATAATACACAAACATCCACAGAGAACCAACTCTTGGCATGTTTAGCACATAGAAGACAACCACTGTTCATTCTCCCGGCCCAGCTGTCCATCTTTGGGTGACACTGCCAGTTACTTTTATATTGCTGTGAGAAAATGCCTGACAGAACAACCTAAGGGAGGAGAGGATTTTTGGGGTTCATAGTTTGAGAAGGTACACGCCATCATGGCATGAATGGTATGATGGAGGGAATAGCTTGAGGCAGTTGCATGAGGAACGTGGGCAGCTGGTGGCTACTTGGTACAAATCAGGAATCAGAGGACAGCAGGCAGTGGAGCCAGTCTATGACTCCTAAGCTCCATCCCATGGAACTATGTCTGCCACATTAGCCTCGAGCCCAGAAGGTTCCACACACTCCCAAAATGGGGCACCACCAGCTGGGGCCAACAAATATTTATTTATTTATTTATTTATTTATTTATTTATTTATTTTTCTACTTATTTATGTGTGTGAATGTTCATATGAGGTGAGGGCTGGTACTACAAAAGCCTGCCATAGCTTCTGGCTTTTTACTTGGATCTGGAGATCTACCTCAGGTTCTCCAGCTTGAGCAGCAAGCACTTTATCCACTGAGCCATCTTTCAAGCCTGGGATCAACTGTTTTATTCAGCCTGTGCCTATGAGGAGGGGGGACTTTACATTCAAACTATACATTACACTTTGGATAGGGCCAGAAGGATGGGGATTTTGGCCTCAGGAAGACCCCATTTGAATCCTTCCTTTGTCATTTATTGATGAACTGGACTTAGGCAAACTGTTCAAACACTCCCCATCTCGGTCTCCCTCATCAGTGCACTATGACGAATAGTATCTACTCCCTATGTTTTTTTATGATTCCATGAGGCCACATATGTGCATCACCTGGCCCAGTGCCTTGCACACAGCAGCTGTTTCCTTAAGTGGCAGATGTTAGTAATTTTCACCTAAATATTCAGTCATGGCAAATTTAAATGGCTCCACCCATACTGGAAGAGCTTCACCAGTGAGTAAGCCCAGACAGCAGGATGTACCAGTGAGGGGCACTAAGGCACCACCATCATGTGGGGAGGCTCCAGGTCCCCAGGGCAGCAGAGCAAGCTCATTCGGCAACCTACAGGCAGAGTGGCCAGTTACCACTATTGGATGAAAGCACCCTGTGACAAAGACTTGGACAGATTCTAAAACATCAGTGACTTGCACTCATAAGGGCCATGGCAACTTAATTAGCTGTATTCTTCCATGCTTAAACTCACTGTATGGAAAAATCATATTAATCCTACCACAAGCCAGAATCTTTTCCCAGTGTCATGCAATGACTGTCTGAGGAAAGCAAGATGAATCAAGAGTTAGAAGCCCTCTCCACAAAGCACTGAGATGACATAAGAGCTCATGAAAGCTTGTGGTCTTTCAGGCTCTTGTGCTGAGGCAGCCAAGATCCAGCCATCTTTCAAGAGTCTCTACACAGAATACAGCTCTTCAGAAAGGCCACAGAGAAGTTGTCTATTCATTTACTCATTTGCTCACCAGACAAGTCTCCACGTCACCTCCATCATTCTGGGACACACACATAATTAAGTTCAATGACTTCTCTCAGTTTTATTTCATATTTGTGATTATTATCAATAATACTGATATTAATACTCACACTTGGCAAGCATGCCATTCTGGCATGCACAATGGAGAAAGTGGGCCTTTGGGAGATATGTTCTCTGGACTGGGAAAGCAATCAAGCCCAAAGCTTGCAGTCTACACTTCCCTGACCTGGAACTGAGTGGCCCCTGCCAGTGACTTCCTACTGTCCAAGGTGCTACTTCCTCTCCCACCTCCCATTCCACTGCTTGAGACTATCCCGTGTTCCTCAGCCCCTCATCAGAGAGCCAAGAAGCAAGCCCCAGGATGGACATTACTATGCCTAGCTCCATATCTAACCAGCAGTAAAGCATTTCGGAATGCACTTCCTCACTTGGAGTCTCAGTTGCTGGAAGACTCATAGCTCCTCCTCAGGGATGCCCCGGGATGATATGAGAGGAAGCATGAGGGCCAAGGGCTCAGAGTAAGGCAAGTCTTCACTTTGCATTCTCCTTAGAGGTCTGAAGTCTTGACCAAAGTGGTATGGGTTCAGCTAAAGTCCTTCTCAGCTCACCATTCAACAGCAGCATGACATACTCCAACAAAGCCAGAGGCTGCAACACACCAACAACCCCTCGGGACTGATTGCCCAAGATAAATTATAACACAAGACATTCAGCTCTTTAGCTGGGCCCAAGACCCTGATTTTATTTGGAAATTTGAAAATTATTTGGAAAGAGAAGAATGTTATTGTACTTTGTTTTCATATGGCTACCATTCCCATAAGAGCTTATTTCTACCTCTTAACAGGGATTTACTGGGACTGATGATTGGCTGAAAACCTTCCCACCCAATTTCAATCTTCTCTGTTTGACACACACACTGTAAAGCTCTTAACAAAAGTATAAATCCAAGCAGTGCCAATTCCTGAAGAAACTATCTGTTCTCCATCACAGAGCACTGGGATGTCACAGGACCTTCAGGGACCCAGGGTTATTTAAGTGGTCTACAGTAGCCACACAATCCCCTTCCCTGGACCAGGAAAACTAACAGTATATCTTGAGCCATGACTCCATCTTGATGTGGGCAGGAGTACAAACAGAAGTTCTTATAATGGAAGACGTGGATGTGCCCTAGCTAAGTATAGAAGACAAGAGATTTTAGACCTCAACTCATAGTTCCAACTGATCTCGAAGCCTGAAGTTTTCCCTTACCATTTCAAAGGTCTTTCCAGAAGGCTTCTATCAAAATCACCTTGGCTTAATTGAACCTGCAAAATCATCAATTTTGGACATAGATAACTGAACATCTTCCACACCATGGACAAGACTTTAAAATTTCTAAGATAAAGTTCTCCCTTCGGACAAAATCAGAGCCCCACCCATCCTCTCCCAGATCCCTACCAGGGCGGTCATACTAGCTTCCTCAGCATACCACTCTTGCTCACCCTGTCAGAGTTCAGAACCCAAGGTCCTAGCTGCTCTCTGTCCCGCATCCACCTTAAGTGCACAAGGCAGGCCATGACTCCTTGGCCCTCAAGACAAGTCTTTTGCCCCCCACTCTCTCCCCAACACTTGGCTTTGAGGTCACAGCCACCTCTTAAAGCCACACTCTGACATAAACTCTCCTGTTCTTGACTGAGTTTCTAAGTTCTCATCGCTAACTTGAGTTGGCAACTAACAAGGATCTAGCTAGAACTCAGTCCTTGGGAAGACTAGGCACCTGCCTTGCTTCTCCACCACAGGGTTCCCTTATAACCTGGCCAGTTACAGAAATGTGGTTCCTCGGTAATGAAGAAAACTTGGCAGAGTCAGAGCCCACCTAGGGATGCAGCCCTTGGTATCAAAGACACCTGGCGTCAAGACCTCACCCTACTCATCTCAGGGAGCCGTCAGAGCCCAGCTCATAGGAAGTGTTGAATAACAGTCAATTTTTCTCTTGCTAGCCTTATCCAGAACCCAATTAACCAATACCTCTCTCATATAACTCTGCAGGAATCCTTTTTATTTTCCCAGGTAGACTAAAAGAGCAATTAATTTCTAACCACACAAAGATATAGATAGATAGATAGATAGATAGATAGATAGATAGATAGATAGATAGATGGATGGATGGATGGATGGATGGATGGATGGATGGATGGATGGATGGATGGATGGATGGATGGATGGATGTATGTATGTATATATGTATATCTTTGTATGTATGTATATGTATATATACACAAAATAAATTTCTAATAAAGAATACAGTTGGGCAATTGTTTTATCTTTATTTTTTCATGTATTCATCCACTTATTCATTCAGTAAATACTGAGAAACCCTGTGTGCAGGCAGGAGAAAGTCCTCGCACTCCTCTATGCCTCACCACACAGCCCCTTAGCTGTGGGAACTGCTGTGGTCTTGTCGGTGTCACTGACTACATTTTGCTGAGTGCTGGCAGTGCTTTGGACCCTCTGCTAAGGGTTTTTATACATGAGCTCATGGAATCTCACAGCTTTAGAACATCTTGAATACCTTCATTTAACTAATGAGGAAAGAAAATCCCTGAGACAGTGGGTGATTGTGTCAGTGACAGAGCTGGTTTCACAGCCCTGTTCTCTCAGACTCAGAACATATAGAAGGTTCAAATCCTCAGAGAGATGCTGATAATATCATCATACAACATCACTATGTCTGAGGTACAGCTTCTCTGCCTGCAGCCTGGGGGGAGGGCAGGGGAGCAGGATGCTGCTAGGAGGTCTGAAAGAAGAATGCACGAGGGTTTAGCAACTTGTCAGACATCATCGCCAGGGCCCTTCAAACCTGTCATCCAAGGAGCCTGTGCAGAGTCTGACCTAGTCTCCCTGACCCTCCTCAGCACCAGTAATCAGGGATTTGGGCACTAGCAGATACTGCATTTTTTAGTGGGCCAAGACTGCTTGTTTCATACAGAGGCCTTAGTCAAACTGTGTGTCTCCTAGCCCTTTTTTGCCGCTTGCTGATCCGGAAGTTTGTTTCTTCTAGCCCTCTATGGCTTGGGGCTGGTCTGTACTAGCATAGCTGCTGTTATCAAGGATGGCCGGCCCTCATGGGTGAAACCAGCTCACCTTGGGTGCAAAGCCTTTACTCTATTTAACAACTCTCCCCACCTGGGAAGCCTGTCTCAGATCACACCGCCTCCAGAAAATCTGTACTGCTTTCCATCTTATGCCTCTCTCCCAAGTACAGGATCTCCCCCAAGGACAGCAAATATGGCTCACTCCTCCATGTGTCTATGGCCCCAGGCCCAGGACCTAGCATAGAAAAGCACTCAATAAATGATTGCTGAATAAATTTTGTTGAATAAACCAGAAATGATACAATACCCTCAGGCTCAAATAGATATTTCATTATCTGGTGAGGAATTAAAAGATGCCAACTCATCTTTAAGATAATTGACTGTTCTTTTATGAGGCCTCTCATCTCATTTCTCCCTAGCCCCACACAGCACTGAAGCTCTTCAATATCCCTCAGAATCAGAGGTAGTATTTATTCTACAAGCATTTCATTTAATGGTAAGAAGACCCCACATCTTCAATGGTCATTCTTTGCTCTGGCACCAGGAATGACTACTAATAGCTATTCAGTCTTACAAAGAGCAAATGAATGCAAAGAAAAAAGCTTTGTAATTCTAAACCATAATCTTCCCTTTGATTGATTTCCTAAAGGCAAAGGCTGGCTATTAAAAGCAGTGTTGCCTGCCGAACTTTTGCAGAGACAATCTGCCCTCTATAACACTGTGCAATGCACTGACGTGGGGCAAAGGGCAGGTGCACAATGGGTCCTCACTGGAAGCTGAATATCATGAAAGCATTTAGAAGCTAATTCTAAAGGCTGCATCCTTGCCTGGCCACTGGCCCATAGTGGCTTAAGACTTGAGAGAGGTCATGGTTGCCCTTAAAAACAATAGTGTCAGCACCTAGTCAGCTCTTTCCAAGTAGGATTACAAGCCTCAGCCTCAGGTGGAAATCCTGTAGGGTCCTACCAAGACTGAGGACCCTCCATGGCCAATCCAACTATGCCCGGGTTGAGCAACGCAAAACTATTGGGAGGCCCTGTGACAAGCTAAAGTAATGCAGAGGCCCAGGAGAGAGGAACACTTAATTTAAAAAGTTGAGCCTTGTGCTAATGGCTCTTAGAGATGATCCTATGGGACCTTCACAAGCTTTCAAGAGGTTAATGACAGATCAGTTTCTGAAACCAAAGCATGCACTCTCATGTTTTATATTTTAGAACCAGGCTCTGAGCACCTCCTCTAGCCAGGAAATTCCATTGTGTGTTGTGAAGGTTATAAACAACAACAACAACAAAAAAAACATCAAAACAGAAAAGGGGCTAGTTGAGAAGTAGGAGTTCAGTAGAGTGGGTGAGACCTGAGGGAACAAAAGAAAATAATGGGAGAAGACTACAACCAAAATGCATTATGTACACATAGGAATATTGTCATAAAAATGCAATCATTAGCATAATGACCACCATTTGTTGGAAAGGTCTGAAGGATATTCCATCACACTCCACCTCATACAGCTTCAAGAACCCTGGGTGACAGGCACCTTACCAGGAGTATTTTCATCTGTCTACTCGGGAAAGGGAAACAATGGGACCCAGAGTTGTAGATCATCATAATTGCTGAGGAGCTTTGACAAATGTTAATTACCCAGAACAAATGACATCAAAAGTCTCTCAGAGCAGGATACAAGCATTACTTTTGATAAGTCCCTGCATGATTTCCACACTGGCCTAGTGTCTTGCCCAAGTCTCTAGGTCAGCAGGGGAGCAGAGGCATGAGAAGACTTGAACCCAGATGATCTGACTCCAAAGCTTCTTTTATCCTGCCTGAATGTTCTTAGCTTCACATAGCTCATAGCCAGTAAGGGGGAAAGGCCTATCTATAGGGTCAGTCAACTGATACTGTGCTATGGATTGTAAGGACAATAGAGCTCAAGGCAGGAAAGACCCCTGAACTAGAAGCAAGCAGGTGAAAGTTTCTTTAAGAAAATATTTCTCTTTTTAACTAATTTGTGAGTACACACACACACACACACACACAGAGAGAGAGAGAGAGAGAGAGAGAGAGAGAGAGAGGAGAGAGAGAAAGAGAGAGTGCCATAGCTTAGTGTCACTGCAAACAAACCTCAGACACATGAACCACTTGGCACATCTGGCTTTACATGGGTAGCAGGGAATCAAACCCAGGCTATTAGACTTTGCAAGCGCATCCTTTTAACTGCTGAGCCATCACCCCAACCCCCCAAAAAAATCTCTTCTGAAAGAGGCCCAGAGGCATAGATGTACCTCCAAGAGTGGAAGGTGGGAGAATGCTACAGGGAGACCAGCCTACATGCACAAAACAAGGCACAGAAGAGCAGGTGGAGTCACGCAGTCACGTGGGAGCTTAGATCACTGCCAAGAAGCAGGTGGAGGCGGGGCTAGAAAGACAGATGGGGCTGGCGACCTGAGTGTGACAGAGTGGAGGCAATCCTCTATCTATTGGTGGAAACAGCCTGTGAAAACTCTTAATGGGTCATGCACTGGGCATGAAGAGTCACGGACAGAGAAAGTGTGCAGTAGAACAAAAAGGACTGAGAGAGTAGGTGGACCGTGGCGACTGAACAGAAGTAACACAACCTTCCCTAGGAATTAACACCTGGTCTAGGGTGAAGCAGTGAGCCCGGAAGGACTGTGATGCCCTGGAATGGCAAAAGGGACAAGACAACAGTGACCACCAATATGGGGGTTTGGCTTCAAGTAGCAGCCAGGATGAGTTAGGTGATCTTGAGCCAGTCACACCGTATTCCATGCCTTAGTCTCATCTCCAGCTCTGGTGAGAGGGGATATTAAGACCTTCACTTCCCATCTCACAGGCTGGCTTTGAGTCTCAAATGAAATAATGCATGTAAACATAGGAATAAAAAGGTATTATATCAGCCGGGCGTGGTGGCTCCCGCCTTTAAACCCAGCACTCAGGAGGCAGAGGTAGGAGGATCACTGTGAGCTTGAGGCCACTCTGAAACTACAGAGTGAATTCCAGGTCAGCCTGGGCTAGAGTGACACCCTACCTTGAAAAAAAAAAAAAAGTATTATATCAAACATCCTACACAGTTTCATGGGGTTACTGATAACTCTACATGTTCATTTTACGTTCCCAATCTCTTAAACTTAAAGTCCATGCACCCATATGAGAAAAAGGTGTTAATACTGATGTCTTTTATAGCTCCAAGTTATGAACAAATAAAAAGAGTTTATGCCTTTTGCAGTTGCTGGAGAGCAGATTCACCAACATGAATATAAATGAAAATGTCAATAATTTTTATTTGAGTTTCTTAAAATATACTTAATTTCTTTTGACTCCCCCACCCTGATTTTATGAAGCAATATATTCTGCACATTCAGTTTCTGGAGCACTTCAAGATCCAAACTAGCCAGAACACAAAGTCCCTGTCTTACCCCATTTGTGCTGCTATAATAGAATACCGAACACTGGGTAATTTATTTAAAAAATGGCAGAGATTCATATCTCATCTCTGGAGGCTGGGAAGCCCACAATGAAGGCAGCAGCTTTCTTCTGATGAAGGCCACTGCTGGTTGCCCACGTGGTGGAAGGAGGAAAGGCAAACACAGGGGTGGGAGTTATATCCTGATGTGACAGAAGAGAAGGAAAAAGAAAACTCATTTTCATAGGCCATGGTGGGGTGGGGAGGGATTGTCTGATTTTGGCTGGCCTAGAACACACTATTTAACCAAGAATGACCTTGGACTTCTGACCATCCTGTGTCTACTTCCTGAGTGCTAGGAACACAGGTGTGCATAATACCTGGTCATATGACCCTGAGGTTAAACTCAGGGCTTCATGCATGCTAGACAAGTCCTCCACAAGCCCTTTGTGGAGCAGTCTGAACCCATCATGATGGAAACCACTCCCAGTAGGGCCCTCCCTCCCAAACCATTACCCTGGAAATTGCTTCCAACACAAAAGTTTGGGTGACACATTTAGACCATAGGAGTTCTAAATAAGTTACTGTCTGACTTCATCTTCAAAAAAAAATAAGTTAGTTATTGAGGCTTCCAGAAGGTGAAAGTAATAAAACTCATAATGTTTATGCTGAGGGTCCCCCACCAATTATTTCTTGAAACTCAGGAGAGACATGAAAGGAACTGTAGGCGAGAACAAATTTGAAGACACATCCTCAATTATCCCCCCAAATTCTATTAGCTAGTATTATTCCATAATTCCAGGGGCGCCTAGTCATTGGAACCATTAGAACTCAGATTAATTCTGGCTTCTGGTTCACTTTGTGGCCTCTAACGTGAGGACTAAATTTTCCAAGGGCTCCACACATTCAAGAGGGAAGATATGCCATCCAACTGGAGAATTTCATTCAGAATTACAAACCAATTCTAAATAAAATAGCCAGTGACTATTTTTTATTATGCCAAACATTACTTATGTTTGCTACTATGCACATACACACACAACATGTACTGCATTTATATATACACATTCTTATTTTCACAACCGTGTGGGTTGAATTGTCAACTTGATCTGATTAGAAATTAAATAAGAAACACAGCTCTTCGATGGGAGTCTAAAAGGCTGTTTCCAGGAAGGATTAACTGATAAAGAATGTCCGTCTAGTGACCTTTCCAGTGGTGACTGTACAAACAAACTCTGATGATACACAGTCCTTTTACTTGGGTACCTTTGCTACTGACTCATGCATGCTTCTACGCTGTTTTGGCTATGTTTTGTGGACAGAAACCAAGTTTCATCAGCCTTCCAATGAAGACTAGTAGTTATTCAGGAATCCTTCAAGCCTTAGGGGCCAGCATGAGAATGCTGAGGCATTCAGCCTTGCAGACTAAGCAGCTACCAGATGCCCCAATTCAAGCCTGCAGATAGCAGCTGCTGGACTGCCCAACTCATATCCTATAAGTTAATCCAATGTATCATCTTTATAACACCCATTCATTCTATCAGGTCTTTCCTCTAGAGAACCCCAACTGCTACAACAACAAAGTAAATTATCCATTTTGTGGAAGGGCACATCATATAAATTGCCAAGAGCCACATGGCATCCATCTTATGTCGCAAACCACTTCCTCACTGCTAAGACCTTGCCTCCACTCTTGCACTTCCAAAGAATCTAACTATGAGACTGTGTGACCCAGAAGTTGTGAATTGCCTCATGTGGCTCTTATCACTGCAGCACAACAGACAGGATGGTGTGGTGCGCCGGCCTCCTGACAAATGGGTAGTTTCTGTCTGCATGCCTACGTGTGTAAATATTAGTGTGAATGTGTAAAACCATGGAACTGAACCATCTTTTCTAAATAGCTATTTGCTATGACTTCAAAACATCCAGCACACAATTGGAATGTTTTGCTCCTGGGAAACTGGTAGTTCTCATTTCGAAGGAAAAGAATAAATTGGCAACCACTGACAATATGAAACAGCTTTTCAGCACCAAGAGTGAAGACAAGAAGGCAACACCACCATGGGAACAGAATCGCACAGAGAAAACGTGGTGAAGCTCCCTGGGGAGCCCGTGCCAAAACCCCTTGGCTTTTTTCCACAAGGCAAACATGGATGACAGCCATGGCCATTCTCCAGTCTTCTTTTCTCAGAGGTCTGGATGTCGTTGAGGGGCAGTAGGAAGATGAGATCAACCACTGCTCAGCAATTTCATATTGACCATGACGCCCAGGAGGAAGAAACAAGCTTACTGGATTAGCCACATCCTGATGAGTATCCTGATGGGTACCAGTTTTAAAAGACAGACATCTTGAAGAGTCAAGGAAGAAAACAGAGATTGGCAGGAAGCCTCCATTCATTCCTAAGTGTCCCTCTAAAAGGATGCTCATTCCCCTGGTCTCAGAATCAATCCCATTCATCCATCATTCGGGTAGCTTCCATGTGGACCCCTGATTGCTGTGATTATAGAGAAGTGAATGTTCAGGAGGATGGGCTGGGAGCCAGGCCTGAGAGGCCTTGTGCCAGGGATGGTAGCAATTTACCTGGCATCCTCCAGAGCATTATAGGCTTCCTCTATTCTTAGCGTGTTTACATATGTTCACAATCCCCAGGTAGTTTCCCTTTCTGATGTCCACTCTGATTTCCCACTGGAATAAGCCCTCCAGATCCCTGGAAGCACACTGTCTAGTATTGTTGAGGAGTCACACTCCAGGGACAAACAGGCAACTACTTTAGTGCTCAGATTTCGACAGCATATCCAGCAGGAACAGAGGATGTTAACCTTGAAGGACAGGAACAGGTAGAGAGGGCATGATATTGGTGTGATGCAAGAGAAAGAAATGCTTCAGAATACTGATGTGAAACACAGTGGCTTAGGGAGGATGCTAAACCTTTCTGGGGAAAGAGAGTGACTATGTGAGGGATCTAGGCCCCTGCAAAACTTGAGAGGTAGGTTCAATAAAGGAAATAAGGTAGGCATGGTACAATACCCAATGCTCAAAAGGCTGAGCCATCTTCAAAGGTGGAGCCATCAGAGAAGAGCATACCTATCCTCCTTGAGAAAACACAAGTGGTTCTTCTGAAGCCCTATGACAGAACTCTTCACCCTGCCTCGTGTCTACACAGGACACTGATCCCCGTGACAGAGCTCTCCACCCTGCCTCGTGTCTACACAGGACACTGATCCCCGTGACAGAGCTCTCCACCCTGCCTCGTGTCTACACAGGACACTGATCCCCGTGACAGAGCTCTCCTCCCTGCCTCGTGTCTACACAGGACACTGATCCCCCGTGACAGAGCCCTCCACCCTGCCTCGTGCCTACACAGGACACTGATCCCCGTGACAGAGCTCTCCACCCTGCCTCGTGTCTACACAGGACACTGATCCCCGTGACAGAGCTCTCCTCCCTGCCTCGTGTCTACACAGGACACTGATCCCCGTGACAGAGCCCTCCTCCCTGCCTCATGCCTACACAGGACACTGATCCCCGTGACAGAGCTCTCCTCCCTGTCTCGTGTCTACACAGGACACTGATCCCCGAGACAGAGCTCTCCACCCTGCCTCGTGTCTACACAGGACACTGATCCCCGTGACAGAGCTCTCCACCCTGCCTCGTGTCTACACAGGACACTGATCCCGTGACAGAGCTCTCCACCCTGCCTGGTGTCTACACAGGACACTGATCCCCGTGACAGAGCTCTCCACCCTGCCTGGTGTCTACACAGGACACTGATCCCCGTGACAGAGCCCTCCACCCTGCCTCGTGTCTACACAGGACACTGATCCCCGTGACAGAGCTCTCCTCCCTGTCTCATGTCTACACAGGACACTGATCCCCGTGACAGAGCTCTCCTCCCTGCCTCATGTCTACACAGGACATGATCCCCGTGACAGAGCTCTCCACCCTGCCTCGTGTCTACACAGGACACTGATCCCCGCGACAGAGCTCTCCACCCTGCCTCGTGTCTACACAGGACACTGATCCCCGTGACAGAGCTCTCCTCCCTGTCTCGTGTCTACACAGGACACTGATCCCCGTGACAGAGCTCTCCACCCTGCCTCGTGTCTACACAGGACACTGATCCCCGTGACAGAGCTCTCCTCCCTGCCTCATGTCTACACAGGACACTGATCCCCGTGACAGAGCTCCCCACCCTGCCTCGTGTCTACACAGGACACTGATCCCCGCGACAGAGCACTCCACCCTGCCTCGTGTCTACACAGGACACTGATCCCCGTGACAGAGCTCTCCTCCCTGCCTCATGTCTACACAGGACACTGATCCCCGTGACAGAGCTCTCCTCCCTGTCTCGTGTCTACACAGGACACTGATCCCCGTGACAGAGCTCTCCACCCTGCCTCGTGTCTACACAGGACACTGATCCCCGTGACAGAGCTCTCCTCCATGTCTCATGTCTACACAGGACACTGATCCCCGTGACAAGAGCTCTCCACCCTGTCTCGTGTCTGCACAGGACACTAATCCCCGTGACAGAGCTCTCCTCCCTGCCTCGTGTCTACACAGGACACTGATCCCCGTGACAGAGCCCTCCTCCCTGCCTCATGCCTACACAGGACACTGATCCCCGTGACAGAGCTCTCCTCCCTGCCTCGTGTCTACACAGGACACTGATCCCGTGACAGAGCTCTCCACCCAGCTTGGTGTCTACACACGACACTGATCCCCGAGACAGAGCTCTCCACCCTGCCTCGTGTCTACACAGGACACTGATCCCCGAGACAGAGATCTCCACCCTGCCTCGTGTCTACACAGGACACTGATCCCCGAGACAGAGATCTCCACCCTGCCTCGTGTCTACACAGGACACTGATCCCCAAGACAGAGATCTCCACCCTGCCTCGTGTCTACACAGGACACTGATCCCCAAGACAGAGCTCTCCTCCCTGTCTCGTGTCTACACAGGACACTGATCCCCGTGACAGAGCTCTCCTCCCTGTCTCATGTCTACACAGGACACTGATCCCCGAGACAGAACTCTTCACCCTGCCTCGTGTCTACACAGGACACTGATCCCCGAGACAGAGATCTCCACCCTGCCTCGTGTCTACACAGGACACTGATCCCCAAGACAGAGCTCTCCACCCTGCCTCGTGTCTACAGAGGACACTGATCCCTGTGACAGAGCTCTCCACCCTGACTCGTGTCTACACAGGACACTGATCCCCGTGACTAGAGCTCTCCTCCCTGTCTCATGTCTACACAGGACACTGATCCCCATGACAGAGCTCTCCACCCTGCCTCATGTCTACACAGGACACTGATCCCCGTGACAGAGCACTCCACCCTGCCTCGTGTCTACACAGCACATGATCCCCGTGACAGAGCCCTCCACCCTGCCTCGTGTCTGCACAGGACACTGATCCCCCGTGACAGAACTCTCCACCCTGCCTCGTGTCTACACAGGACACTGATCCCCGTGACAGAGCTCTCCTCCCTGCCTCGTGTCTACACAGGACACTGATCCCCGTGACAGAGCTCTCCTCCCTGTCTCATGTCTACACAGGACACTGATCCCCGTGACAGAGCTCTCCTCCCTGTCTCATGTCTACACAGGACACTGATCCCCGTGACAGAGCTCTCCGCCCTGCCTCGTGTCTACACAGCACATGATCCCCGTGACAGAGCTCTCCTCCCTGCCTCGTGTCTACACAGGACACTGATCCCCGTGACAAGAGCTGTCCTCCCTGTCTCATGTCTACACAGGACACTGATCCCCGTGAAAGAGCTCTCCATCCTGCCTCGTGTCTACACAGGACACTGATCCCCGTGACACAGCTCTCCTCTCTGCCTCGTGTCTGCACAGGACACTGATCCCAGTGACAGAGCTCTCCTCCCTGCCTCGTGTCTACACAGGACACTGATCCCCGAGACAGAGCTCTCCACCCTGCCTCGTGTCTACACTGGTCTCTGATTCCTTGTGACAATGCTAGGCACTGTGTCTACACAGGACATTGCCATTTTCTCCCTCGTTTTCTCTACTCAGCAGAGAGGAGACCTCTAAGACCATGGCCTTGAGTCTCGTGGGTGTGAATCTCTCTCTTCACAGCACATATTGCAAAAGAAACTCATGAGAGTAAAGTCTCCACCCCCACCCCCGCCATGCTTGCCTCCTGAGCTGCTCTGGACACTTAGCTTGCTCACACAGGCAAGTCTCCCCAATCCCCACCCCCACCACAGCTCCACGGAGGGCGGGGTCAGAGACTGGCTGGTGTGCTGGCTGGGGAGTTGGTTGTGACAGGCCTCTTGTCAAGGGATCAATCAATACCCGCCCTTCCCTTGCAGACCACTGCCTGCTACCTGTCTTGAGCAGGTGATAGAGCTTTTGATTAATTCTTCTAAACAGACTTTGAACAGGATTGCAAAGCAGCATTTTCCTTGCCAAATGACACCGTGTAAACTTTCTGGGGACCAAGGGAGGGTGGCACAAAAAATCAAAGGCACATTAAATGAAATCACTGAGAAGAGCTCCCAACATACAAAATATCAACCACAGTGGTAGCGTCTGAAGTCTGCCATAAAGATGAATGGGGGAGGGGCTGGGAGAAACATCAGATGGCATTTGTCAACTCGCTGTTCTGAAGGACAAAGCAGGTCATTCCCTGATTGAAGAACAGTGGGGCAACCAACCGACAAGGGCTGGAGACTGGCTGGGAAGCAAAATTAAAACCTTTGGAAGTAGCGCTGAATTCCAGTGGTAAAATGTCTTCCCCCTTTGTCTGAATGAAGGTAAAAGAGAGGTCATGGCAAAAATAAAGGTTTGGGTTTGCATAGCCCCTGGGTCCTTGGAGAAAGCCTACTTTTTCCTTCGGGGCAAAGCTTGTCTCACTCCCTCTGGAAGGTCCCCAGTCCCTGCACTGTGGGCCTTGTGCCACTCCACAGCCCCTAACCCCAAGCACCTCCCGGACAGCGGCGATCCATACTGGGTGCCCAGAGAAACTGGCAGGCTCCTCTCTTCACTAGGCTCTTCCACTCTCTTTCTCACAGCTCACACCCTGAGACCAGGCTCCCTAAGGTGTTGCCTCCACTCCACACCTTTTTCTGAATCTATGAGTTGGATGACAACAGCAACCTATGCTCTATGCTTGTATCGTGGCCCTCACCTGCCTTTTTTCACCACAGCCACTCTTAGGTGAAATGAGCTCTTCACATATACTCCCTGACACCAGCAGAGCCATTTCGGCCCACGCTGGATCATGCTGCAGTCGTTCATTCCACATCCTTCTGGCCTGCCGTGCTAGCAGTCCTTAAGGGCTCTACTCCTGGGACAAAGCACACTGTCAGCTGTCATCAACAACAGGATGAGTTGGAAAGGACAGTGTCACCTTTGACTCCGTGGTCGAAGATGTTGCACACTTCTCCCAAGGGGCTAACACACAATTTATGTTAGAACACAAATACTTATTAAATGCGGGGAAGTGATATATTTAATAAACAGAGCTACGGGTAGTTGGGGAGAGATAAGGACACTACTGAAAAATACACTGAGATTCACAGAATGCTGTGAGCTGAGAAAACCGGGGCAGGCCTAATATGACCAACCCCGTGTGTGGAGCAGAGGCTGAAGCCCAGTGAATCCCACAGAGCATAATGTTCCTCTCGGTTCCTCCCAGATAAATATCTAAGTGTGTGTGTATGTTTGTGTGTGTGTGTGTGTGTGTGTGTGTGTGTGTAGAAGGGGATCTCAATCCTCTTCTTCCTCATTCTCATCTTTGATGAATTAAATAGGTAATTATATAATTGAAATAATTTAATATGTAAATAGTGATATATTCAACATTGCTAATATCAACAATAAGAGTAATAGTCACTGTAAGGGAGGATAACTAGTAACAAAAGATGCTAGTTAAACATATAGCTATTATCCATTCCACTCCATTTTATTTGCATGGTGTTAACCCATCAATTCCATCCCATCCCTTGGTATTTACATGAAGGAAATTAAAGCACGTATTTAACTAAGACTTGTGTATTATGTTCATAGTAACTTCATTTGAAAGAGCAAAAAAGAAAACAATTATTCAAGCATTTGTAGTACATCCATATGATGGCATACTATTTTCCAATAAAAAGAAGGAATGGACTATGAAGACACACAAAACGTGAATTTCAAAGCAACTGTGCCAAATAAAAGAAGCCAGACAAAAAGAAGAGCATGCTGCATGATTCTATATACATTTTAAAATCTCAGAAAACAAACTCATCCAAACTGGGTGAGACCAGCCCAGTGATGGCCTGCACAGTGGACTGACCTCAGGTGAGGCGAGCACAGAGTGTGAGAGCTCCCGCTGAAGTCACTCAAGGCCACAGTTCTACTGTGCTCACCTGGTTGACTCCAAAAGCACTGGCGATCCTGCTGTGTGCCAAATGCTGCACTCAGTGTCGTTCAGGAACAAGGTCCTGCCATAGCACTTGGCCAAGCAAGGAGGCATGAAGCTTCCCATAAACAGCTCCTTGACAAGCTGTACTGATCAGCATAAAAACAGTCCAAACATCCTCCCTATATGCCCACTAGAATGACTGCAGCTCCAAACAAAGCTGATAGTCTAAAAAATATATATACATTTTACCTGAATCTTTAGGATCAACATGATGAGTAACTCTAAGCTGAAGACTCAAAGAGCAATGAGGCAAGACTAGCATGAAGGCAATTCTAAGCAGGATCCCCAAAACAAGTCACATGTGAGGTATTCCTACTTTTTCCTGCTCATCATGACTCCCTCTCTTCATATTAAGGATGTCATTAGGAATAGAATCCAAGGAGGATGATCAACCCAATGAGCAAGAAAGACTGACATCAGCTCTACTCAAAACATGAGGGAGGGGTCTGAAAATGTCTGGAGCAGGCCTTAGACAACAAACCCTGTGTGTGGAGCAGAGGCTGAGGCCCAGTGAACCCCAGAAAACACAATGTTCCTTTTGGTTCCTCCCACATAAATATCTAAGTATGTGTGTCTGTGTCAAGCAGGGGATCTCCATCCTCTTCTCTATTCTCATCTTTGATGAACTAAATAGGTAATTTAATATGTAAATAGTGATATATTTGACTTTATTAATATTAACAATAAGAATAATATTCATGGGCTGGAGAGATGGCTTAGCAGTTAAGTGCTTGCCTGTGAAGCCTAAGGACCCCGTTCGAGGCTCGATTCCCTAGGACCCACGTTATTCAGATGCACAAGGGGGCGCACGCGTCTGGAGTTCGTTTGCAGTGGCTGGAAGCCCTGGCATGTCTATTCTCTCTCTATCTGCCTCTTTCTGTAACTCTCAAATAAATAAATAAAAATGAACAAAAAAAAGAAGAATATTCACTCTAAGGCAGGATAACTAGTAACAAAAGATGCTACTTAAACATGGTCTTAACCCATCCATTACATCCCTTGGTATTTGCATAAAGGCATACCATTTTCCAATAAAAAGAAGGAATGGATTATGAAGACATTCAACAGGTGAATCTCAAAGCAATTCTGCCAAGTAAAAAGACAAAAGAAGAGCATGCTGCATGATTCCATATACATTTAAAATTCTCAGAAAACAAACTTACCCAAAATGAGTGAAAGCAGGAAAGTGGTAGCCTGTGTAGTGGAATTCAACTTAAAGAGAGATATCAAGAAGCAGTTACAGAAGAGGATAAGGAAAATGTGGGGGTAATTAACATGCCCAGTGTCATGCTTGTAATGACTGCTTCAGGGCAGTGCATGTCAAAATTAAACAAACTGCAGCTGGAGAGATGGCTTAGCAGTCAAGGCAGTTGCCTGCAAAGCCAAAGTACCCAGGTTCCATTCCCCAGGACCCACATAAACCAGATGCATAAGGTGGCACATGTGTCTGGAGTTTGTTTGCAAAGGTTAGAGGCCCTGGCCTGTGTGTGTGTGTGTGTGTATGGTGTGTCTCTTTATCTCTCTCAAATAAATAAATAATTTAAAAATAAATTGTAAACTTTAAAAGAATGTAGTTTACTATGTGCTAATTATACCACTAGGATATTGATAGTAGAGTAGGTCTGAAAGGATATGATAGAAATAGAAGTTTAGGAATTCTTCTTGGAAAGCTAGTTGGCAACATGCATCAAGAAACTTAAAATGTTCTTATTCTTTGATACTACTTTTAAAACTGTATCCTAGGGACATGAAATGAGATACAACACTTGTACCACCAGGTTATTTATAATGAAAACCAATTGGAAACTACTAATATATCTGACAAAAGACTGCTCAAATAAATTATGGTACACTCACATATTGAAATATTATGCACCCATTAAAGGCAGTGCCTATGAGGAATTTTTAATATCCTGGAAAAATACTTATGCAATAATGTCATGTGAAAAGGACCAAGATATAAATTGTATATATGGTACGAATTGAATTATGTAAAAATATGCACAGAAAAATCTCTGAAATATCTTCAGGATTATCTCTGAGTGATGGAGGGAATTTTTTAACGTAAATTTTAAAATGTTCCTGTTTTAAATGTATTTCCTAAATTTTCTACAATGAGAATGTATTTTTAATTATGAAATAAATAAGCCATATTCAGATATCTTCTCATCTTTCTTGTTTCTTGAAAAAGACCCTTACAAGGATAAGAGCTCTATTGCATTTCTCTAATCTTAGCATCTGTGAAACTGTAGAATTGTTCTCTCTGCAAGCTACAACTCTACAACTTGAACCTCCATCTTTTTTTTTTTTTTTTTTTTTTTTTTTTTTTTTTTTTTTTACTTTTGAAAGCACCCATTAGCATCAAATTTCATTGTATATATGGTAAAAACTCTGCTTCTATCTACACTCAGGTATAATCCCTGAAGGCAAAAATGGGGTCCTTTTCTTTGCCTTGGCATCCCTCATGACTCATACTCCATTTTACCAACAGTCTCCAGGAAAGAGCTAAAGGCACAGGAACACACACACACACACACACACACACACACACACACACACACACACACAGAGTCACATATACACACACACTAACATGAATTACTAATGATGCTGTATCATGTTTTCTATCATCTTTCTTTTTGAAAGTCTCAACAAAACAAAAGCCTTGAGGGCAAAAGTGCTGCTTTGGGCTTATTTTATAAAAAAGAAAACAAAAATGAGACCAAAACACTGAGAAGCACAGACTAAGTCTAGGAGTCTTTCCCTGATTCCCCTGTGTGAGCAACACACAGAAACACAGGGTCTCTGCAGTCACTCCACAGCTGTGAGCTTCCATTGTGCTCATCTCATCTTTGTATCTCCAGTGTCCAACCACTTAGAAATCTATTTAAAGTAATATCTAACTAGAGAATTGGCAGAGAAATGCCTAATCACTTTATTCTGTATTCTCTATTGTCACATATCCAAGAGATTCTTCAACTTTGTAAGACTCAATAATTTCTCAACGATGTGACCCTTAAAACTATCATTCACAGCATGAAAGACTTTGTGGTAGTTCTAACTGATGGAAATACCAAGAAGATTTTGTCCTTTTAGCTGAAGATTTCTCAGCACCCAGATACACAGCAGAATCACACCCTGGCCTCCCTTCTACAATGGTTACCTTCATATTGTGCATCACCAAACTTTATAAGATGGCTAAATGCTCCTAATAGCTATGTGAGGGACACACAGAAAGAAAGTACCACAGGCTGCAAGAGTTAGCAGGTGAGGAATGGCTAATGGGGATGTAAGTCCCATGTTAGGCCTGGGAGGAAAAGACAAGGGTGGAAAGACAGTATGATCCATGTCATCAAAACCATCTGAGTTCCGGGACCATGGGAAAATACTCGAGTCTTTAAAGGCTAGGTGCTCAGATCTGGTGAAGGATGACAGGACAGGAAAGACAGTAAACCCACAATGAGGGGTATCTCAATAGTCTAAGAAGGAAGTAGTGGGGTTGGAACCATGGGAGCAGTGGGAATAAAAGGATAAATATAGTGCAAAAGCCATGCTCACCCATGGCAGCCTCTGAGAGACTATTTCCATCATCGCTCCCAAATATAAGTTCAGTGGCTTCACAATGGTAACTTGAAATCAGCCACAATGGGAGTATTCACATTAAGGAATGAGCACATGCTACAAGTCAGACCCCCCCCCACCCCCAACATCTACCACTGGGTAGAGAGAATGGACCCAAGATGGATTGTTGAAGTAAGTTGGAGAGTGAGATCCAGACAACCAGATGTTTTCAGTCTTCATTTCAGGAAAGATGGGCTCTACCCTTTGAGATCACAACACAGGAGAGTAAGCTTGTCAGAGCTAGGGTGAGAAAGGTGAGCTCACCCAACATCACTGTAGTCTGAAGTATCTGTAATGTAACCCACATGATGTGGCTTGAGAGAGGTGGCATTCTTTGTTGTAAGATTGGGTGTAAAAGGGAGATAAGCCAAGAAATAGCCGAAACTCGGCAGAACTCAACACATAAAGAACATACAGGAGAGAAGACTTGGGAAAAAGTGAGGAAAATTCAAGAGGAAAGGGGAAAGGTGGGATGGAGAGGGACTTGGGAGACAAGAAAAGAGACAGAGTCAACAAACAAGGAAACATGCTGTCAAATGCCACAGATCAAAATGAATCCTCTGAGCTTGGCATCAAAGGGTTTGGGGTTGCAGGGGACCCAAAACAATATATTCTGCACATGGAGGTTTGAGAGGAGATAAATAATATACCCTCAATGTCTGTTTAATCTTGTGATGCTATACCATTGTACCAATCACACCAACAGGGTCCAAATAGGAACAGAGTAACTACCTTACATGTTTCAAGACAGAAATTTAACACAAAGAATCAAGCAACCAGGTGTTATATAGTAGGTGGAAGGAGCTCAGGAAAGTCTCAAAACACTTACAAGGCTGAGATGATCTCTAGCCTTACAGAACTCAGCTTCAGTGACATGGCTTTCATGAATCACATCACCCATGCTGGGGTGGGCTGTTGGGTGACTTGCTTGCATGAATCACCTATGCTTCTGTAAGGAACCCAACTAAGCTCCTCACCAAACAGGACTTGGTTGCAATCTTTTTTTTTTTTTTTTTTTAACTGTCATTGTCTCTGTCTGGTTGAATAGAAATAAATTTCCCGGGAAAAATCACAAAATACCAAGTGGTGGAAAAATAGAGTAAACAAGGCCTACTAGAGTAGAGATAAACAGTAAGCTACTATGACCCAAGACTGGGGGGCAAAAGGAACAAGCAGAGTCACAGAAAATGATTGTGGTGACAGAGAAGACCTGGAACCTTAGATTCTTCCCTTGGAGGAGAGGAGCCGGAAGAAGGTGGGTATCAGGCTGGGAGATACAGTGACAGAGGAGGAGATATCACTGAAGGCAGAGAAGCATTGGCATTTGCCACTGGTGATTTCTTTCCACCTCCTGTCTTCCAACAGGGCCTCATTTCGACTATAGATAGCCAGAAGCAAATTGGCCAGACCTGTGGTGAATGAGTTTCCTATCACACAAGACCAGAACTTTGGGTTACAAAAAGATATGACAGCAAACAGCAAACAAATGACACAATTATTTGACAGATTTCTTCATTTTGGACACCATCATATAAGACCCATCCTGAATTCAGTGATATTAACATTTGAAAAAAATAGTCATCTCAGAAATGATGAAATATTGTATACCTATGGAGAGAGGCTCAGGAGGCACAATGCCAATGCTTCACAGCAGATCTGTTTTCCCCACATGTTGTACTTCCTTTCATGAGCTTGCTGCCTAATTGTGAGTCTACAGAAACAGCAACCAGCCCACAGAAAGGGGCATGGGCTGCTGCTCTGAAGGTTCCTAAGAATCCTTCCTTTCCCCATTGTTCATTAGCCTAACCTACCTGGTACACCAAGGCCAGCCTTAGCTTCTTGATGCTGGGATAAAACACCTGACCAAACCGGCGTGGTGGCGTGCACTCGAGAGGCAAAGGTAGGAGGATCACCATGAGTTCAAGGCCATCCTGAGACTACAGAGTTAATTCCAGGTCAGCCTGGACCAGAGTGAGACCCTACCTTGAAAAACCAAAAATAAAAAAAAAAAAAACACCTGACCAAAAGCATCTTAAGGGAGGAAATGGTTTATTTATGCTTATAGTTCTCAACTTGTGTGCAATATGGCACGTGCCCTCTGCTGATTTTGAGCCCTTAACCAACATCCTTTGTATTCTCTGGAATCCTATTCATCCATTCATGGGCTCTTGGAATCCCACATGTTCCAAGGCTCTCTCACTGAACTGTTTCCTTCATCCTGGTGTCTGCTTACCCAGGTAGTAGTTTGTTACCAAGTGCTGAGGCACAGTGGTGAATTAAGCATAAGCCCTGCTCCCTCACACAGCATGGGTTTTAACTTAAAAAATAAATAAATAAATAAACAGAGAGAGAGAGAGAGAGAGAGAGAGAGATTAAGAACTGCATGAACTATAATGGACGCACATATGCATTAAAGCCAGGACACAATTGTGGAGAAGAATAAAACTTCTTCTTAAAAGTTACGCAGTAGATGAGCTTGGGGAGACTTGATGCCATACGTTGAGGTCTAGGGGTTGGGGTGAGAGCATCCTGGATCTGACAAGAGTAGGAAGCAAGGCTGGTTGAAGGAGGGAAGTGAAACGCCTGCTTTCTCCCAAAGCTCTGAGTGTCAGCTCTGACCAAGCTGGGGCTGAAGAGCTAAGGTGCCCTGGCTCCTGCCCAGAGCAGGCATCCATCTTCTGTTCCCACCACATCCACCCATCTTCACTTCAGCCTCACTGTCTGTGTTGTCACCATTTAACACTTGAATCTGTCATCTTGTTAGTGCACCTATCAAAACTCAGACCATCTTGGTGGCAAGGAACTGTCTTTCAAACATCCACTGAAGCCTTTATGCTCCAAGCAGCCCACTAAACCCAGAAGGAGGCGGGAGAAAGGGGGATTATGAATCAGCATAGCCTTGGTAAGGTGAAGTTCAGAAAGAAGAATGTTCAGGCCTGTAGCTCCTGAGGCAAAAGGACATTTACTAGCAAAAAAATAAGTTATGTATTTATTTAATTAAGATCTTTTAGCTTTTCAGAGAATCTTGTTACTGATGACTAACAACCAGCATTGTGTTCAGGGTTTTTGTCATGCAAAATTTGCATTTATGCAGCAGCTTTAGCCTGTCAGAGCCACTCAGTGCTCTTTAGAGGGTTTTCTTTCTGTTTGCTTTGTGGTTATCGATTTTAACTTGAAACCAGGAAAGAGAGTCCATTCCAAACAGGACATCCCTTTACTAGATCTTCCATGTTTCAGTTTCAAAACCAATACTCCAACAATGAACAAGAGTAAAGTTTCCTTTGGAGAAGAGGATATGAGCTACAATGCCTTCATGGACCCAAGCCCAGCAGGCATGGTAACAAGACAATCACCATGCTGGGCTCCTTCAAAGCTCAAGCGCCACTGCTCATTTCCAAGGGACTCACATTGTGCAGAAGGGGAATTTAATGAAAGACATACTTCTGCCCTCAATGTGTATGGGATGAGGTTGGGAAAATGATTCATGCACAAAAAAAAAGAGGAGACCAAAATAAGCAAATGTGTTACTTCAAAGAGGCTACATACCAAAGCAAGGTGAAGGGCAGGGTCTCTGAACCCAGATAATCTGGGTTCAGGTTGCTTAGGGACTGACTGAAGTTCTCTCAGATGCTGCTCCCTCAGCTATAAAGTAAGTAAGTCAAGAGACACACCTCACAGAGTCCCTCTGCATTTAGGCTTTAGAACAGGCTGGTCCATAGCACATGCTCATTAAACACTGGACAGGGTGAAAGCAACTTAATCAAGTAATGTGATTGTCTTTAGAATCTTACACACCTGACTTCCCTCCAATCTCTGGGTCTAACCTCCTACAGTGTTCTTAGAGTTTCCACTGTGCCTGCTGACCCCTCAAGGGAATTCCCAGCAACTATCCCAGGAAATGGGCATCCTTGTCCACTTCTCTCTGGAGGCATGAAGCCCTTGCTAGCTAAGACCAAGACCAGATGCATACAATCAGGGAGGAAAATACAAGGTATTCATTAGGGAAAATGCACATGAAGTGAGAAGGTCCTAGCTTTGAATGCCTTGGAAATGAGATCTAACCACTTTTGTTTCTGGTTTGCACTGAAGCTCTGAGGTACCCAGCAAGAAGTATGACCATCTAAGGTTGCCACGCAGTCAGGAAGCTGAACCACACATGGAAGCCTTCTCAGACCCAGGTTAATAGCCCCAGAGGGGCCCAGCCTTTGAGACATCTATCCCAGCCATCTGCAGAGCCTCTAGATGACCCCAAGTCTCCAGCCACTCAAGTCTACAGACACCATGGAACAAAAGCAAGCTATTACCCCATGCCACGTCTAAATCTCTGAGCCACGTGATCTATAAGCACAGAAAAACAGCTGCCGTTTACATCGCCACCACTAAGTTGTAGGGTGGTTTGTTAGTCATTAACAGACAACTACTATGCCAGCATCTCCTATTCCAACTTTTACATTCGTAAGCTTACTTTTTAATGGCCTCTTAGGCTAAGATTTATTGTTCCCACTTTAGAGATGAGTCTCAGATGAGTCATACAACTTGTCCAAAAGCCCATAGCTTCCAAGTGGCATAATTAAGATCCAGATACTGTTTACAAACCATGTATCAGCCTGCCACCCAGAATGAAGAGGACATTTCAAATATGTAAGAAGCTAGACTTAGAACAAGCAACTGCTCATTCATGTACGTTCTACATGCTGATGATGCTCACCTCGGAAATTCAAGTAATTTGTCCATCAAAAACAAAAAGTGCTAAATCCCATCCACTTGACCTGACCATGTGAGAAAGCTAAAGTGACGGGTTAATTCCCAAACTGCTCCTGTAACCCCGTGGCTCAGGGCAGTAAATCTCTCAGAAAAAGGGCAGCATCTTTATCAGTCGGGGTTTCAGTGTCTTTCCCGACACAACTGAATGGCCACACAGCAATTCAAACTCATGGCCACTCTGAGCTAGGTGGGGCAGGAAGGATTTTCACTTCTGCTGGCTGTTCCAAAACAGGGAAGGAAGTACTGATGACAGAGGTAACTGTTTCTCCCAGTCACTTACAGGTTCTCTGAGAAAATGCTGAAAATAGACACTCAAGAAATCTGGCTGAGATCAGAGGTGCCAGATGTTCCCCCCAGACACTCAGATTATGTGGGCTGCAGACATCCTGTCTAGTTGAAGTCACTTTACAGCCAGAGGGTAAGGACTTGCCTTAACCCACACCTCAGGAAAGGAGCTGGTCAACCCCACATTCCAGGAGCCTTCAGAGTGCTGGAAAGTTCCCATTACCACCGGGCTTATGTCCACCCCAGATGTAGAATACTAAATTGTCCAGTGAAGTCTTTCAACCCCAGATGGTATGAAGGCGGGTCTAAGTCCTGCAGCACCAAGAGTTCCATGAAGACAGGGAAATAGACAGCCCTCCAAATGTCCCAAAAAGCCTTACAACTGCCAAGCAAGTCCGCCAAGTGTCTGAAGGAACCAAGTGTTCTAGTCGTGATGCACTTGCCTCGTGGGGGCTGCAATACAGCAAGGCACAGAGAGGACACTCTGTAAGTTGCTGCTCTTGCTCAGCCTCTCTTGGTCTCAGCTCCCTTAGAAGCAGGAACTAAGGCCAGGCTCCAGTGTTGGGACTTGAGACGTAATCTCCAATAGGACCAGAAGAGAAATTTGGGAGTGACTGAGGAAGGGAAGGAAGCTAGTGACCACCACAGATAACTGGAACTCAGGGACCCTGAGTAAAATCCCTCAGATGCTCTCTACCTGAGGAGAATGGATACTTGTCTGCCAAGTCCTATCCTCCACTGGTAAAGACAGATCCTGAAAACATTAAGTTGAACTCACTGTACAGCCAGAGGGCGAGGGATTGGAAAACCAGGGAACGCATGACATAGTTCCACCTATAAGCAGGGGATTATCTTGGACATAGAAATGCCACAGGCAAAGGGCCACTTCTGCTGGATATCAGGCTGCATATACACACAGAGGATATGAACAGAACACTGACAGAAACCATGACAGCCATACTGTGACACAGACACCTTTTCCCCACACAGACACATATCCTTGAACTAACTCTAACTTCCATGCAGACTGCGCCTTACTGAACCTGATGAGAATGCATTCCAAAAGAGAGGTCAAGACCAGTGTGTAACACAGCCTGAAGTTCATGGCCCCTCCAAAGACTTCTACTTCTAAGCAACTAGAAGCAGCTTCTACTTCACTCAGTACGATTCTACTCCAGCTTAGTCCAGTGGGTGATTTGGCTAGCACTTTGCCATCCTCAGCTGGCTATGCACGGAATAAGAGGTTATTTCCAACTTAGCTTTATGACTACCCAACTATGATGCAGAGAGGTCCGGGAACTCTGAGTCCCGCAGGAAGAGGAGGGGTGTAAAAAATAAAAGAGCAGTAACTCATAAGTCACTGTATCTTAGGACTGTCTGACTGTAATGGTGACTTTAAAGACTGTCTAAGAGTCCCTATTAGGAGCTTAATATGCAGTCTACTTGAAAATGGCCTGAGTGTATCCCGAAATGCCAGAAATGCAAGAACACTGCATCCCAGCCATCTGCTTTACTTTCCCAATTTTCTGTTAGGAGCATTTCTGTCTGCCCATCAGAGGTATTTCATATAATCTCAGGCATTTTTGCTGCCATGAATTTTTGGTTTGTTTTTGGAAGTTCAACCATTCCTGGAGAATCAGGAAGCAAATTCCCTAAGTTAAAGTTAAAATAGGATTCTCTTCTTCCTGCAAATATATAATAAGGACCCAGTATGAGTAGTAAAGTTGGGGTGGGAAACATTCTCAGTAGAAATTATTTAGTAAGTCAAGTCAGAAGGGTGCCTCCTTATTTACTGCACACAGGCTGGTCTGTGCGGGAGCTTCCAGGAAAGTCACTTTCAAATTCACAGCTCATCGTCCATTATAATTGAAAATATGGAGACGCATAAGAGATGATGTTGATTTTAGAATCAGAATGTCACCCAGGTCTTTTCATTTCAGAAATACACACATCCCTTAGTGCCCCAAAGTTACTGTTGGGCTGAAATTTTTATAAACTCAATTCTAAGTCAAATATTACAGAACTACCAAATGTCACCAAACCACTTATTAAAGGGATATAGCATTCTCTATTAAATCAAAATATTAAATTGCATTTTCATCTCAAAGTTACTGAATCTCTCTTTGGCAATCAGTTTCTTCCTTGACAGCATCTCAAGTTTATATGAAAGGAAGAAAGAAAAAATCACACCTAAAATCACACAAAATCAAAATCTTCCCTCTAAATTTCTACAAGAACAGGAAGGACTTTTCCATCAATAGAACAAGATTTTATCTCTGGAATATCAGTACTGACCATAACAAACAGTCTAGCTAGTTGTTGGAGTCTACTGTTGGGCTAGATGTGCGAGATCATGTTATTTTTGCCCTTACTACACTGTCAACCTCCTCTGTACCAATGAATGTCCATTGTTTGAAATGTAATCCAGCCCAATTTTACAGATTTCACAGCTTCTCATTCCCTCTTGGTTACAATGGCTTAATCCAGATCCTCTTTAAGCTTCAGTTTCATATCTGATCCAAAGGTCACCTACTCCAGGTGAATAAAGCCTGCTGTTGTCCACTGGCCCCACTTAACATTTCTGTGGGTAAGGAAGAGACGTAGCAGATGGGAAGAACAAATATTGTCTCCATATTTCCCTGGGCAAAGAAATGTTCCTTGGTCCAGTTGATCTAAATGATGTTCTAGCACATAGATTATGGGATCCATGCACTCTCTTAACATATCCACTAGGGATAGGTCCCTTATTATCATATGGATGTTCTCCTGTGTTTCATAAATTTTCCTGGGCAGATGCAAGGAAATATCAGTTCATCCCAGATAGAGATGGCACCAGGAAACAAAAGAATGAATTGCTTCCAAATCTAGCTTGGTGAACCAATGAGTTTACTGGAGTTATTTGCAGAAGCTTGGATGACTCACAGTTAGTGCCATTACTGAGAAGTGCTTTGGGTGATCTATGGGCAGCTACACCACTGAAAAGCCTCCTGGGACACTTACAGGCAGCCACCCTACCAATGGTTCCAAACTTGGAGTCCACTCTCCACCTTATGTACAACTTCATGGAAGGGAGGGACTTCATAAGATCTCATGAATTCTCCTGAATCCTGTGAGTCAACTGAGCCTTCCCCCTTCCTGAATGAGGGAATGTTATTAGACTTAACCTCACAAGGGATTCATGAGGGTGATCACAACTTCTGATTAAAGGTAGTAATTGCCATGACCAATTTATGGGAAATAGCAACACAAAATCTTTTAAAGACTGCTGACTTGCTGGGCACGATGGCTCATGCCTTTAATCCCAGCACTCGGGAGGCAGAGATAGGAGAATCGCCGTGAGTTCAAGGCCACCCTGAGACTACAGAGTTAATTCCAGGTCAGCCTGGACCAGAGTGAGACCCTACCTTGAAAAGAAAAGAAAATAAAAAAAAAAGACTGCTGATTTGTTTGTCCCTGAAGGTCCATCATAAGACTATGGCTACACAAAGCATGTACCTTTTAAAGCGATTTCAGCCTGTGAGCACATGTAAGATCCATCTCAGAATGTGTGTGGAGAGGAACTCTGCCTGAACATCCCTCAGCATGCCACCTAGAGCTCTAAAATTCTCTTCTTGGCTCCAGCCATGCTAGAGTGGGTCAGCTAAATGTTCTTTGTGGGGCTCTAATAGATCTGAGTTTTCCATTCTAAGAATCAGTGCCAGTAGGTGTCTTGTCTACTTTGGAGTGTTACCAGAAACATTTCACCAGTTGTAAAAGTCATATCACCACCGATCTACTGCACACCTGGATGTGTTTGTTTGTGGCTACTGGATCCAGTGATTCACATGTCATTGGTGAATTCATAGAAGTCTCTATCTCATTCCTTCCTTTAATATAGCTGGGTATGTGTTCAAATACATAAAATATTAATAAAAAGTATTTTCAATCTGGAGAAATGGCTTAGCAGTTAAGGTGCTTGCCTGCGAAGCCTGAGGACCCAGATTCAATTCTCTCCAGATCCCATGTAAGCCAGATGCACAAAGGTGAGGCAAACACAAGGTCATACATGCACACTAGATGGTGCAAGTGAATGGAGTTCAATTTCAGTGGCTAAGGTTTGGCACACCAATTCTCTGTCTCTCTAAAAAAAACTGTTAGAATTTAATGAACAAAAGACATAGTTCAGGGCTGGAGAAATGGCTTAGCGGTTAAGCACTTGCCTGTGAAGCCTAAGGACCCTGGTTCGAGGCTCGGTTCCCCAGGTCCCACGTTAGCCAGATGCACAAGGGGGCGCACGCATCTGGAGTTCGTTTGCAGAGGCTGGAGGCCCTGGCGCGCCCATTCTCTCTCTCTCCCTCTATCTGTCTTTCTCTCTGTGTCTGTCGCTCTCAAATAAATAAATAAATAATTTTTTTAAAAAAAGACATAGTTCATTGTAATTAAGGTTATGTATATTCATAGAAAATAGGGTTCAGAAATTTCTTTTCAGGGTAATAACAGTGTCACTATAAAAATACATGTTGTAAAAAGAAGTCATAGGCTACAAGATGCTGTCTAGTCCCTGTTAACTACCCTCTAATGATCTGAAAGCAAAATGTCCTCCATATCCTCATGTGATTATACCTCATACCTCATACTTGATCCCTTGCTGGTGGAACCTTGCTGGAAAGGGAGTGTCACTAGGGGTAGGTCTTGGTGCATTATAGTCCAGCCCTGTGGTAGTTTTAATAAATGATCCCCCAATAGATTCAGGAGTTTATTAAAACTTCTTGGATGTCTAGCCATACGGCTGGAGGAGGTATCACTGGGAAGTCCAGCCCTATGGTGTGGTGGTGGATTTGACATTAATCTAGACATGCAAAGTGCCTTAGTTACTCCTGGAGTTTTGTAAGTATGAAATATAGTGTGGCTTTTGGTTTGCGATCTCTCTTTCTCTCTCTCTTTCTCCCCCCCCCTCGTCCGTTAAGAGGAGCCAACTTCTTCTACAATTATGGAAGATCCCCTGGATTTGTAAGCTTCAATAAATATCCCTTCCTCCATAACTGTGCCTAGTCTGGAGGTTCATCTCAGCAACCTGAAGCTGACTTATACAGAAAATGGTACCAGGAGTGGGGTGAGATGAATCTGACAATGTGGATTTTGGTCTTTTGGAACTTTTGTTTTGGAAGAATGGACATGGATTTGATACTTACAACTGAAGATGCCTTCTGGAGTGGTAAGCCAAATTTTATGGACTATTCTGATGAGAGTTTTGAGAATATTTAGTGCAGTGAGAATTGTTTTTGGAGGCTTGGCTTATGAACTTTCTAAAGGGAAGGAAAGACTGCAGTGGACTTTGTTGGAACTGGGCTACTGGTATAAGGGCTGGTTGCATTATGCTGGCCAGCCCCAAAGAGTTTGATCAAGGTTAAATTTGTAATAGACTGATTTGCTTGACTAACAATATTGGACTGAGAGAGATTTAAGATTTTAATTTGTAAAATCTCAAGCAAGTTAAAATTAGAGGCACTGGTTTTAGGCTATTGAAGCTGTTACTGTCAAACATGTTAGGGTTCTTAAAGAAGATGGCCCAACTGCTTAACATTAAAACAATGGAGAGAATGCCTGAGAAAATACTATGATAGAAATGCAAACTCTTTTGGAAAGAGATGACTGGAGAAGGAACCTGCTTTTTAAGGTTAGAATTTATTTTGTTCCTGAATATGGCTGTGTCCTGGTATTAGTTTTGAAAGCATGAAAAATAGTGCAGAGTGGCCATGAATTGCACACAGTTCCATGAGCCTCTGCTGAGATGTGGCATGAGGCAGGGCGTAATGATGATATAAATATTCTTTCCTCCATAACTATGCGTGGTCTAGAGGTTAATCTCAGTGACCTGAAGTTGTCTGCTATAAGCCCCTTTGGCAAAGCTAGCTGGCTCACTCATGCTGCTTGTCCTAGCTGATATGACAAGACATGACAACAGCTGCTGCTCTTGTCATGCCATGACTAAACTTCCCCTGGAAACTGAAAGCTGATATAAACACTTTCCTTCCATTTGTTTAGCAATGGAAGGCAACTGATACAGAAAATTTGGAGGTAAATGCTGCACACCCTAAGACCTTAGTAAGACCTGTTTGATACAAGTCCCAGCCTTGTTATCTCAATGATAATGTTGTTCCTATTTGAACAAGTTATGGAAGAGAGAGGTTCTGTCTGGGTCTTACCCCAGCCCATGTGAGGAACAACAGAATTACTTAGAGAACAACCCTACCTTAGGAAGAAGTGTTTTATGGGCAACATATGAACTTCTAGAAAGCTGTCCATCATCACAAGCCACAGCCCATAACCAATGCTTCTGAGGATGGTCCCCTAGGTAACGTCTCTCTCAACACTAGCCTTAGAAGTTCTGAACTTAGATTTTCATGAGAAAAGTGGCATTTCCCTGTACATAGTACCAATATAAATGTTCATAATCGAACCAGCACATCCTTAGAGAAACGGGGCATTTCCCTGCATATAGTACCGTTGCTGCAGTGCTGATAAACAAGCCAGTACATCCTTCAATCCAGGAATAAAGGTCTGGCTTCAGAGAGATTCCTGCTTGTCCATTTCTGAGGATTACATGCACAACTTGGAAAGCTCAACTCACCCAGAAATCAGCCCCTCCTCCTGCTCCCCTACTGCCCTAGCTGTGGGCTTAGAAATCCTCAAGTCTCATCACATATGACCATCCCACTTTAATTGATGACAAAGCTTTTCCAATTAAAAACCTCATTCTTACCTCTATGCATGTGTGCATCTGATATCATAAATCGCAAATCGTTTTTAACGACCTGTTTGGAAAGCAGGACATGCTTTATCCACTTAGGACTTGTACAGTCTGTGGTTTAATAGAATACTGATGGGAACAAGGAGAATTCAAACGGCAACATGGGAAGGCGTTAAGTGCAGGAGCCAATGGTTACAACTCAATTCTCATTAGCGTATGACAAACAATATTCTCCCAGTTTGCTGTGTTCAGAGCTACAATGCACCAGGGAACTTAGGACAGTATGACTTCACTGAGAGCAAGTGTAATTTACATTAATCTGCTAAGGAGGATACACATTCTAGGAATTGACCCCCATAATCATTAGCCACTGATGACCAGGGCCCTGGCTCTCTAGCTTTCTACTGTCTCTCACTCAACAAATCTACTATCCCCGTTGCTGAGTGTTCCAGCTCCTGCTAGTGATATCCATTAGGCCCTACTTGGAATGCTGACTTCTGATCTCCAGCTCTGGTAGCCTTTTTATGCCATGCATGTGGTGAGGAGATGGGCAATATAGATCTCAGGACCTGAAAGAGAGAGTATTTAAGAAAAACTATGGCCCAGTGTTATATCCCCTTACCAGGGTAAAGATATGGATTATAGTAAGTTCTATCAACCTACTCTGTTTAAGACCATATTTGGGCACCCAGGAATTAGAAGTTTCAGTCTAGAGAAGGGGATTCAGTTGGACAATGATGATCACCATTACTGGAAGCCAACAGTACATATCTGTATAGGAACTACATAGAGAGGAGGGGAAGACTCCTCCTGAAGCCCAAGAAGTGCCCAAGGATACAGTCCAGGAGGACTTGCCAATAGTATGAAGGCTCCTTCTAGGGGGCCAGTCAGGACAAAACAGGAAGGATTCCAACTGAATAGGGTATGCAGCAGCAGAAGCGCAAGGAAGCCCAGTAAAACAGAGATGGGGTCAACTTGCAGATGAAACTGAAGTGGGAGAAGAAAGTGTGGGAGGAGAAAGTGTGGGGGGTCTCTTCTCTCTCAGGCACTAGGATGCGCATTGTTCTATGCCCACAGACAGCTAACCTTCCAGCCCAGAAATAGGTAGCACTGAATACAGGCCTTCTGAGGTATGCCAACAGACTATTGTGAAAGTGAGAAAATAACACAAGAGGAATTCTGCTCAGGGCATACCACTGTGTACATGTGTGTGGAAGACCCACCAAAGGCTGTGGAGAACAGGAGTGAATATGGAAAGACTGGTAAGCTAGGGAACTATAGCAGCAAGTAAGGAGAATCTGGATCACCAAGTGCTGTCTGAGGTGTGAGGCCCACACACAGAGGCCTGGCTGCCCTCACCATGCCCACTGGACAAGAGACAAAATTTTCCTAGGGCACTGAAGAGCACACAACAGACAACAGATGTTTAAAACCAAGGTTCTACATACAGCTGGGTTGGGGAGTAAAAGGCTGAATGCTCCAGAGAAGCCACCCTACCCTGCCTTTAAATGGTCACAGTCAAAAGCAGAGCCATGTGTTCAAAGAAAGGCATGAGGCTGCATGCACCATATCCGTGTAATGCTTCTGTGGTGTGAAGGATGTACCCCACAGTAGATGGCAGAGCCTCCCTTAGCTCCTAGGGACTCTCTCTAGGCATTTAAGCAGTGAGTTAAAAGTTTTCTAAAGTTTCCTTTGACCACAGGAGAGTGAACACCAATGTGTCTACATCCCCAGCCACAGAAGTTGCTAAGGGCAAGGTGTCTCCTCTATTAGCCTCCCAGTCTGAAAATACATCCAACAGAGCTATATTCAGCATGAGTAATATCATTATCCCCAAGGGTGTATGAAAACCCACCACTAGCTTTTAGATAATAAAAGCTATGTCCCATAGGCACATCCATGGAGTGGGGAGTCCCAAAAACTGTTATTCCTGATATATGGTTTAACCAGCACAGCAGAGACCTGTCTGCCCTACATGTCTACCTACAGCACCTCAGTCTATCACGCAGCTAGAACGCTACCACTCTGTGTTCACCCCAAACCTTGCAAGATAAGATCACGTATCATGTGCTATGACCATGTGTCAAGGTCAGAGTTGTGTCCTGCTTGAGAAGAGGATGCAAGTAGGGCATGGAACCCTAGTGTCAGGAAGCCTTGGTGGCAATGCCATGGCCCCTCAAATTTCCCATGTTGGAAGCCACTAAGTTTAAAGTAAACCAGGTAACTTGGTTTGAAGATGTGGCTTAAACAAGCCCTCATCTTAAATAATACTGGCTGGTTCTGATCAGTGGGCACAGGCACATTTTTGAGAGACATCTTCACTCCCATTTCTCAGTGGAGTAAGAAACAAATCCTATCATTACCATGGTGATGACTCTTGTTATTATTCCAGTATATTAAGCACTTAAGGGAAATGCCTTTGGTGCCACCAAGGACAAGAAGAGAGAGATCCTGAGTGTGGAAGCAAGCAGAGATACTACAGGGTGGAGAGAATGGGACAAGAGAAATACTAAATGCTGTGGCAACAATTCTTCCATAGACCCCTTTCCTATTGTGTGCTTTGGGACAAAGTGATGGGACAAGGGTAGATACTTATAGGAGGATCTTCAATGGGGCCAGGGAATGGGGTATATAAAAGGAAAACACAATGGGAATATGACCAACACACTCTTTGTTCTCATATAAAAGCTCATAATGTAAAAAAAAAAAAAAAAAAAAAAAATTAGCCAGTTGTGACTCGAGTGCCCCTCCTCAGGAGAGCTTGAATTTTACTTCTGTAAGATTGGAATGGAGATGGGGCAGGAGTTTGAGCAAAAGAGAAATAAGATATAAGTGCAATAAAAATGCCTTATTCATGACTTCTAATTAAAAGAAGTATAAATCACTGAGATGTCTTAAATATAATTCTAAAATTAATAATCAAGAAATAGCCATCTTGACATTTCTGATGATGGTGCAATAAAACTGAAATAATTGGTTTTCCTTTAGGAAGGAAAAAAAACAGTAAGAACAACAAAAAGAAAGATAGGGAAGGATGCAACTCAGGTCTCAGTATTTTTTCACATTTATTATGAATGATAATAGCTTCCTTTTCCGTTCTAAGTGATAGTCCACATGGCCACAAGCAAAAATACTACCACAAAGAAAAAGAAAACTCTTCAAATATCATGCAGCACTTTCTCCATTCTCCAGCATTCTGACTTTCCTGAGTAATAATTTGGCTCTAATTCAGCTTTTGGCTCTAAACCCTGATTCTCCATCTCTCCTAAGTGGTGGCATCAAGAGGTGAAGCTGAGGCCACTTGCAACAAGCATGCAGGCTGAAAAGTGTTGGCAAGCACAAGGGAGTAAGATTCTTAGACCTCGCGGTGGTTTGGATGATGGCCCCATAGCCTAAGGTTCTTTTTATTAAACTTCCTACTTAGCCTCCAGTAGGTTGAGCCCTGCCAGAGGAGGTTCAGCACTGAGGGCACATCTTGAGTCCAGGTCTTCAGTGTTCACAGCCAGCTTATGCTTGCTGGCCCTGGCTACAGCCTCTGCTATGTATGCATGAGGAAGTGAACCAGTTTTCTCAGCCATGATGGAGCTTCCCCTGGACTCCAGAAGCCTGAAATAAGCCCTTTCCTCCCATAAGCGGCTTCTGATTGGGTGTTCCTCTCAGCAACAAGAAGGTAACTGCAACACACCAGGTGGGCTTCCTCAGACCTTGTACACTGGCTGACAGGATCAAAGGCAGCTCAAACTACAGAGGCAGGTGGAATTCTCCACACCCTAAAATTATTCTTCCCCACTTGATTTCATGTCTAGCCACTGGTGAGTCATCCCTCTGAGTTAACCATTAGCTTTAGTAGGTTTGGCAGCATGAGTTACAAAGCAGGCTTATGTGACACTTACTGCATTCCAAAGGGGCCCAATTTGCATGTGTCTAAAACTCTTCTCAACACTGCTTTTGGTTTTGAGAACTTGAAGAGGCCAAAAGTTGGGAACATAAACCTGTATATCCTCAAGCCACAAAACACATGTCCACTCAAGCTGGGGAAATGCTAATTCTCCTCCTTTGAGTATTCGTAAGGTTCTAACCCGCAAGATCCTCCGTGCCTTTGCGCTCCCCAACAGCCTACCTATCTCCAAGGGTCCCTGAAATGGCACAGTGCTTCAAATAGGCATGGCCTTGTGGAAGATGGGGTGAGCCTAGCGATATACTACAACTGGAGATGTAGCTCCTCACTCTGCAAACATCCCCTGAGAAACAGTCTTTGAGGTTGCATGGGCCATGAATCTTTCCTCTTGCTAGGTCTACCCTAGCAGGTGAAGGAGCAGCAATCCTGTTCTTCCCCAGGGCAGACCCGAGGAGAGGCTCTGAGGCTCTGAGGCCCCACCCCCCCACCCCCTGCTATTCCTCGCTTCTCTGTTGCTATCTCTAGGTCTGGAACAACAGTCCTCTGAGTCCACATGGTCAAGTGCAGAGGATGATGTTAGGCCAACAGCTGACCCCAGAGGGAGCAAGTGGACTTCTTGGCCTCTGGATACCCAAGTGGACCATGGAAATCTAGCCACCTCCACACACTTGAAAAGGCCTGTCCTCCACCCACCAAATGTGAAATTGATGGGATGCATTTTAGTCAAAAAAAAGCATAAGTTTCCTTACGGCGTTTGGCCCAAGTGTGAGGCAAAGAAGCATCTTTACCTTCGGGTTTGGAGTAGAATGTTAAATGTTTCCCAGCAGCATAAGTGAGAGCATGAATACCTACCTCTGTTCCTGAGTCATCTAAGTCCAGAGAAACTACTGCTGCAGGAGAAAAAGCATAAATAACACATCCTAAGACCAGGACATGGTATTTTTGAAGGGTTTCACTTCTCCTCCCTTCCAACTTTGATATATGTACTTACTTAGCAAGGGTCTGGGGAGGGTTAATTGAATTAATATATGTAAAGTGCTTTGAGTTTGAAGAGAATGCACAATATAAATGGAAGTGTCACTAAAAAGGTTAATCTAATTTACATCTAACACTTTCAGTTCATGGTGTTAATGAACTATATCCTTTTAGAGAGTGATTAATTTATAGAAATGTGATTATTTTTCCTAATGCTATATATGGGTCAGCATCTCCCATTACTATATCTAATTTTATGGAAAAATTCAGCATTTTATAAATTAAAATAATAAATCAAATGCTCCTGTAATGGTTCTATTTCATTAATTACAAGGAGACATGCATTAGATTAACATTTATCTATTTTAATTAATTTGCTGCAATGCAGTTATCCATGAAAATTGGAAAATGGACGCATCAATTTGACATCGTATTAACAGTTTTTACTGGTTCTTCCTGAAAATTTATGGGCCTGCAACTGCTGCATTCAGTGCATAACCATGGTGTGGTGGTTTGATTCAGGTGTCCCCATAAACTTGGGTGTTCTGAATGCTAGGTTACCAGCTGATGAAGATCTGGGAATTAATGTGTCCTGGAGACAATGTATTGTTGGGGGCGGGCTTATGGATATTATAGCCAGTTTCCCCTTGCCAGTGTTTAGCACATTCTCCTGTTCCTGTTGTCTACCTGATGTTGGCCAGGAGGTGATGTCCACCTGCTTCTCATGCCATCATTTTCCCCTGCCATGATGGAGCTCCCCCTTGAGTCTGTAAGCCAAAATAAACCTCTTTTTTTCATAAACTGCTCTTGGTTGGGTGATTTCTACTAGCAACATATTCTACGAACATGACTGCAACAATGGTGACCACCAAATGTGTGAAACATGCAGGCTTTATACATCAAAGAACTGGGGAGCGACTCTGTGCTAAATTCAAACTTCACGAAATATAATAAGCTTAGTCTGTAAGACAAGATAGAGAAAGATATAAGACTTGGTTTGGGGTTTGGAGTCCCAAACTCTCAAGAGAAATTTATTAAAAATTATCACTTTATTTTCTTAGGCATTTTCTCCCTTCTAAGGACATGCAGAACCACCACTCTGCATATATAAAGTTTCTTGGGTGGGGGAGGGAGAAGTCATGAGACATTCCTGCCTATGGTAAAGCAGATACTCAGAGGCTGTGAGTGGCTGACCCTGCATATTGAAGCTGATCAGTAGAGTCAAACCACTGAGCTGAGGCCTCTCCTTGGCACCTCACAGTAGTTTTCTAGTGAAACCTGAGTGAAGGCTTACTATTTATCCACAACATAAAACAGACATCATGGAAATACAAAGTGGCAAAAGACACAAAAGTGATGTGTAGTGTTTCTTTAAATCAATAATCTCCACATGACCATTCAATGCACTAGTTCCAAAGAAGTAAGTCCAAGCTTAGGCAATTAAGCATTCCCAGAAGCAGCATTACAGCCTCCCCCAGTTCAAGTTCCCATGGCATCTTCAGGGCACAAGTCCTTCCCACATCTTGGTATGTGGTTTCCATCATCCTGAATCATCTGTAGAAGTGAGTGGCTCTGTTGTGCACCCATGGCTGAGAGTCGCTGGTACAGTGGATTAGAGGTAGACTATGAAACTAGAGTGTGGGTTCAAATCGCAGGCCTGCTGTGTAACTAGATAGGTGAGCTGGATAAATGGCTTAGCCTTCCTGGACCAGTTTCCTTACATAAAAAATGAAGATTATAAAGACATATGCCTTACTGTTTGGCTATGAGAGCTAATTAATATGAGAGCTAATTAATATGAGAGAATTAATATCTATAAAACACCCCAAACAGTGTTCAGCACACAGAAGTTCTGGAAAGAAGGAAGCATTTAATTTGGAAATTTCATTGAGAGACGAGTAAGTCAAAGGCAAATACATCAACAGGCTTTTATGCCAGCTTTCTAGTGTTGAACCTGTCAAGAGAACTGGGGCTTCTGGGAAAGTTTGTCAGCAGGTGGTCAGGCCTGTGCATTCTGGCTCCAGAGGGCATTTTGGTGTCGAGTGACATCACAGGTTCTCTATAGATCCCTCCTGCCCTGGCCTTTGCTCTGGGGATGTATGAGCTCCTTATCAATTTATTGGTGGAGAGGAAGGAGATAGAAGTTTCAGAGGCTTTGGTGCACCCCTGGGACAATGAGTATGGATTATGGTAAAATAAAAAAAAATCATGACTGCAGGTGCTGAAGCCAAAGACTCCAGTGCCTGTGGATACAGAAATCTTAGGATTATGAGGGGCTATTTGAATTATGGGGATCACAAGCAGTAAGCTGTGAGTGGAAGCAATTGCTTCTCAAGACCCTGGGACCAAAGAAAGATGGAAATAATGACGGTGGGAATTCCTTGTAGGTTGGGTAAAATGACATTCATGCTAGCATGCTGAAAGCAGGTGATGATGAGGAGGGTGGGGAGGGATCAAAAAGGTGAACATAACTTCAATTCCAAGAGAGATTCACAAGGAGGAGCAAAGAAGTGCTGATGGGAGTAAGGACAGGTTCTAGATCTTTCCAGATAAAACCAAAGGGACATAATGGAAGTCAGGGGTGATGGGCATGGAGAGATGAAAAATGTGAAGGATTCCTTTCATTAAATGGAGTCAAGAAGGAGAGTGTCAGAGGGAACACGAGAGCTTTGGTGGAGATACATGGGGCTGGTGGCACCCTGGAGCATTTTAAGAAGAGACAGACAATAAGTAAATTTTGGATGAGTGAAACGGGCTTACAGGTTAGAAAGCTAGCATAAAAGCCTGTTGATGTGTTTGCCTTTAACTCAATCTTCTCCCAATGGACTTTCCAAATATTAAGTGTCTACTTCTTTCCAGGACTTACTATGTGCTGAGCACTATTCTGGGTGCTTATAGATATTAATTCTCATAAGCAAACAGTAAGGCATACGTCTTTATAATCCTCATTTTTTTTAATATTTTTTTTGTTCATTTTTTATTTATTTGAGAGCGACAGACACAGGGAGAAAGACAGATAGAGGGAGAGAGATAGAATGGGCGCGCCAGGGCTTCCAGCCACTGCAAACGAACTCCAGACGCGTGCGCCCCCTTGTGCATCTGGCTAACGTGGGACCTGGGGAACCGAGCCTCGAACCAGGGTCCTTAGGCTTCACAGGCAAGCGCTTAACCGCTAAGCCATCTCTCCAGCCCATAATCCTCATTTTTTATGTAAAGAAACTGAGGCCAGGAAGGCTGTCATTTACCCAGCTCACCTATCTAGTCACACAGAAGAAAACAAGCAATGGTCAAGGCAGCAGGCGTGAGCAGAGGGAAGGGAACAGGAACAAACAAGGGCCTGAGGAAGTCTTAGAGACAAAGTGCAGTTAGAAAACGCCTCAGTGGGGAGAAGCATGAGCTTCAGGTGGCCATCATCCTAGAGGTCACATGGCTGGCCAGACAGAATTCCTCCCAGACATTGGATTGCATTTCCTGTGATGCTTGTATGCCAATCTGTGAAATGAGTATTCATGAAAAGCATAAGGGACACACATAAACTCCTGACATGACGTTCACAGCCGAGCAGACTGTTAGGTATGGAAGCGCATGCCTATAATTTCAGCACTCAAGAGGTGGAAGCTGAAGGATCAGTAGTTCAAGGCCATCCTCAAGTACACAGAAAGGAAAAAAAAAAAGCACACCAACCAGCTTGCAGGGCCTGCTTCCCCTTCTGAACCACCTCCTCCCACTCTTGTCGCAAAGGCTGGCAAGCGCCCTTTCTCATTCTCCCAGCGCCCATCCATTTGTGGTGTCCTTTATTAACTGCCTGGTTCAGGGGAGTCATGGGGGGTGTACAGATATACCCCAAAAGACCAGCATCCCAGGAAGCCAACCAGCTGCACAGTCTTTCTGGTGCAGGACACTCATCCACACACCACCCAGGAAGCTAACTGCCTTCTCTGCTCAAGGCCACGGGCAGCAGGAGGCTGAGGGGCTTCAGGATGCCTGGACAAGAGGAGGCAGATCAGGCTCACTCGCAATCAAGCAGGCATTCCAAGAGTGAGGCTTCCAGAAAACGTGACTCATGGAGTAATTTTGAAGTCAAACTCAACCATTTTTTTTTTTCCCAGAGAGTGAAGAGTTGCCTTTGGGGCCAGTAGAGCCTCTCTCACCTCCCTCAGCCCCTTCCTCAAGCCAACATCAAATCATGCTGCTCAGGGAGTCACTTGAGGTGGGGAATTCATGTCAATCACAATGTTCTGAATTTGGAAGTGCCATCTCTAAGCTGTGAGACTTTGAGCAAGTTACATTCCTACTTGGAGCCTCCCGGTCTTCCTCTTACAGTTGGGATGAGGATTAAACCAAGTGGCATATGTGAAGAGCTTCAAGATACTGTCTGGCAGACGGCATGCATTCAATAAGCATTCACTGTTTCATTAGCTTGGGGTCTACACAGAAATAGAATTAATATTGCCTGCTTGTGCACCAGGCATGGGCATTCTTAACATCTTGCACTGACCTGTCCTATCCTTTCTCCCATCCATTTACCCAATGACTATTTACCCCTCAAGACCCCTTTCATTGGATAAAACTCCCCTGGCTTCTCCTAATCCTGTCAACTTTTCTCTTATAAGACTTTGGGGTCTTTCAATCACAACATAGCATTTTCCTATAAATTTCCAAGCTCTATAATTATAAATTCATTTCACGTGTGTAAGTTTATGTCATAGAGTGAAATTTTCTTTATCTTTGTGATCTTAGAGAATTATAGGAGAGTAACCACCACTAATGATTAGGCTAAAGAATAAGGCTCAGGGTATGTTTGTATTGGCCTACTTCCCACAAAGGGCATTCTCTTCTGACCACTGACCCCTCCTGCCTCCTGCCTGTGATGTCCACAGCTCACATAACTCAGTCCTGTGCCCTATGCAGCACCGGTAATTGCAGCTTAGTGTTCTCCCCAAGCTCAATGCTCCCCATGGTCCTTCCCAAAACCTACTTTTGCCCATGGAAGCACTGCCACAGAGTCCAGTTGGGTGACATAACAGCAACAACAACAAAAAATAACATAGTGTGTCAAGCTAGTATTTTGTCATCCTAGCTTGGGTTATTCCTTATGCATATAAACATCAATCACCTCAAATGTGTAAATGTCATAATAGAACATACCCCCCCCATGTCTCTGAGACAGCAGGATAGGAGGCAAGCACTAACTGGGCAGGCCAGGCGATCCTTCTTTATAGCCCAGGGACTAGAAGCTCCAATACCTCTGGAGCTGGCACATGTAGACCCTCTTGTTTATTTGTGTCTACATCAAAACCTACTCTCTCTTATTCTGAGCTGGCCTGCATTAAGCTTCAGGCTGGCTGGTTGAGATGAATGAGATGGGGTCCTGGTTTCAAAAGCATACACAGACCAATGAAAGAAGCAGATGTTTTCACAAAGTAAGCCAAATATTTATATGTGATGTCTGCCCACACAGCCACATCCACATTCAGAAGAAAAAAAAAAGAGAGAGAGAGATGGAGGGACAAGGATGAAAACAGAACATATGAACAAAACTACTGAACTTCCTAGGAGGAAAGGGGAATGTCACTGTGACACTGTGGCTAGGAGTTCTAGTGCCCAGTAATTATGCTCATTGTACGGCACACCCCCAACTGAGGGAGTGCTTTCCTAGCACTATCCTGATAAGCAGGAGAGCTCTGTACCCCCACTGTGGAAATGAGGAGACTGATGCTCAAACTAACATGCCCAAGATCAGCTAGTGAAGAAGCAACAGAGCCAAGAATGAACCCAAGTTTCTCTGGCAACTAGTTTAACTTGGTACAAGACAGGGAAAATAGGTGAAATGTCTATGTAAAAAAAAAAAAACAAAACACTGCTAGCACCCAAGGTTTCAAACATGTATGTTCACTAAACCAAATACTGCTGGCTGTCGATCTCGTATCGACAGGCCATCCCTAGAGATACAGCAGAGCTGGGAAGAGGGCCCGGCTTGAGGGAATCACAGAACAGTACTAGAGTCAGGCAAGGAAACACAGGCATGCTAAAAGGATGAGTGTGATGGTTAATCTCTGGCTGTCAAATTGACAGGATTTAGAATTACCACGGAAACAAATCTATGGACATGTCTATGAGAACTTCTCTAGCTTAGGTTAGTTGAATTGGGAACCACCCCCCTGTGGGCAGCATAATCCCATGGGCTGGGCTCCTAGACTACATAAAGAGGAGGAAGTCAGCAGAGCATGAAGAAGTACTCGTTGCTATCCACCTTGTCTGGATGAGATCCCAGCCTCCTGATTGTGCCCTGTGTCCCGTCATGAGAGACTTCCCCTCAAACCTGGAAGCTGAAATAAACCCTTTCCTTCCTTGGCTGCTGCTGCCTAGGTATTTTTTTCCAGAAAGGAGAAATAACTGCCACAGTCATCACCTTCTGCAAGGCACCAGCTTAGGAAGATTTCCAGGGAAGGCCATGTCCACGTCTGAACCCACCTTGAGTAACAGGAAGTAAACTGAGGAAGATAACCTTCTGTCCAGAGGATAAGAAGGTCCAGGGCATGGAAAGAGCACTTGCTGACCAGGAACTGGGTCCTGGGCCAGCAGGAGTTTCTGAAGAGGAGTTTCTGCAGGTCAAAGTATGTCCAAAATGCAATGCTGAGAGCTTATTGGCCCTTTTTTTTTTCAGTTGGGGAAACAGCACCTGCAATTTGCCCAAAATGATTAAGGACAATTCTCACCACACAATTTCACACCACCTTTGCCCTATGAGGTCTTGCAGTGAGCAATCTGGAATATTCAAGAATGGTTTGTGATATAGTGGTGAGATGTCTTTAGGCTCTGGATTTTGGAAATGTGAGCATGGGAGAGAGGATATAAGAGTATAACATTTAAAAATTAAATTCAATTTTTATTTTTTTAAAAAAAGAATGGTTTCTGGACCAGTGGGAGAATGAGACTGCTCCTCTGAGCAAGAACTCTGGTTTCTGCAGATGAAAGCAAGGCCTGTTTCCCTCACCTCACACACAGTCCCCCTTTACACGCCAGCCTGGACCTTCACACTGCTATGAGCAGAACCACAGCAGACTCCTGGATAGTTTGGAGGCACAAGCAGTTCAGCTTCCTCAATGCCTCTAGATCTTCTTTTAAATGTAGATGGGAGGATAGCTGTCAAATAAGGACATGAGTGTGGAAGCCCTTTTTATTCCCAGCACAGTGCCACATGTTCTAGCCTATGCGCTGGGCAAGACTTGTGTTCTATCCAGGCTCAGCATGTTCACGTATGAGATGTGCTAACAATGGACCCAGTATGTACAATAATAGTTAGAGACAGCCCGTGTGTTTGGATTATCCTAGCACCTGTTACGTGCTGAGGAGGGCCTGTGCGCCCTGCAGTTACAACGACTGTGCCACCATTGACATAGCTCTACCACTGCTCCCCTCTCGATTGCCCCATCTCCCTTGCCTGTATCCCTAACACTTAGTATGATAACTTTCGATTAATCTTGTCTTTAGCTTCTCTCTTAAAATTTCCACACAAAAACCTTTTCTCCACAAATAAATCAAAAGCTCATTTATTTTTTTTTTAAAGTGAAGGTTCAGTATCTGATGTTATTTGCACTAAATCCCACAGAGCACTGGGCCAGGTTCAGGGCACACTGGAGGAGAGGTATACTGACAGTCTATGCTCAAGAACTGTTCTGAATTCCATCCCTGGAGGCTGGGAAGAGAAGAGAGACTGTATACTGAGTTTTCGAGATTGTGAGACCACTGGCATTTTGTCAGCTTTATAGCACAACCCTTCAGATGCTTATCTAGATCACATGGTCTTATTTCCCTTGGAGAAGGCATGTCTATCTCTGCCCCAGAAATTTCTAGGTTACAAATACCTTCCCAGCTTTACTCACAGAGAATGCGCAGTGTGTATAGTTTAGTCCTTTCAAGGAATCCAAGAAGAGTTTACTTTTATTGAACAGCCATGGCCCAGGTGGGAGAAGAGAAGGGGTTATAACTGCCTGGCCACTGTACAATTTCTGAAACTGGAATATGTTTGCACTGAAAGTGCAAGGTTCTGTGAAAACCCCAAATGATCAAGGATTAGATGCTGGATCGCCTACAGCAAGAAGCAAGGAACATGAAGGCAGAACACGCTGTGCAGCACAGACATGACATCTTACAAGAGCCCGAAGCTGTGCTTGCTCACTTCCAGACAGTTGTCTGGAGGGCGCATGACACTCTGCCAGGCAGCCTGATGTACATCCCCTAGCTTCTACACACCACACGAAAGTGCATGGAGGAAGAACGCTATTTCAGTGTTAAATCTTCCTCGTGGGCCTTCCTGACCCTTCTCTGTTTTCAGTGAGGGAAATGCAATGATAGGAACCCTAAAAAAAAAAAAAGCAAAGCCAGAGAGGCAGGGTGCATTCAATAGAAAAAGCATATTGCTTTATTGTTCCAAACCTTCTTCAGGGATTATATGATTCAGAAACATAAAATGAAAGTGCACTGTAATAAGAAAGTCTTTCCTGTAAATATCAACTAAAGTGTCATAATAAATGTCTCTGTTGTGATCAAATATTACACATTTGTATTTTTTAAGTCAGCAAATGGTGCTCTTTGCAGCCCTCTAGTGGTTGGAAGAGGAAAGAAGCCAAAACAGGAAATTCAGACAGGAGCTCATTCCCAAGACCAGTAAACTTTTTACACTAAGAAGGCAAAACAGGCTGGCTTTACCTACGACATGTATATGTTCTAAATGAAGGCGACAAAGGTCTTGGTAAAAATGCACACAATTTGTTGAAGTCAATAGGATCATAGAAAGCACGTATTCTTTTCTTTTCCCTTTCTTTCATTTTTTGGGGGGCATTTTCTCTTCCCAGTTTTTCATTTTGACCCAAGAACTCAGTAAATTCCCTGATCTTCACTTGCTGTGAGCTCGCTACCCTGTTGGTCGACATCTGCTTATAAACATGGCATTTTCTTTGCTACAATGTGAAGGAAAAATCTCAAATAAAAAAATAGTAATTTCCCTACTGAATAGTGTCTAAATTAGAGGAGGGCAAATGGTTTGTAAGTTCTTTTTTTTATATACGTTATTTTCATCAGTACGTCACAGTCTCAGGTCGGTCCACTAAGGTCAGCGACTTCTTTACCAGACCATGTTTAAGACATTTTTCATAACGAGTTTCTCTTTCCAAAAAAAAGAATCTGCCTTCAAGGACTGCTGGATTGGGGCGGGGGTGCTCTAAAGAAATAAAATCCTGGTTTATAAAACCTTTCCAAATTTTTAACATTGAAGAAATTAAGGAGAAACTTCTCCCTTCTTCACAAAATTATCACTTGCAAGTTATAAAATAGGCATTTCTCCATCTCTCCGCCGAGAACATCTCAATCTGATCCGCTTGCCTGCCCTGCGCTGCGAGTAAGCTGTAAGTCAAAGGTCGCCTCCAAATCGGGATGTCACTATTTGAGACATCCCCGCCCCCCACCATACAAGTTCAGGACCTTTGGTCCTGGGCTAATCTCCAGGCTAGATTTCAAGGACTACATAACCCAGCGGTCATCACCGGCAGTTTAGCCACAGCTTGGAGACCCAAGCACGCCCTCCTTGTCACCAGCTCGGAGAATCAACAAGTTACCATGAAGCTTAGCGCTCCAGACTGGTTCTGCCTCAACTTCCCCTGCGCCCACCACCACCACTACCCTCCCCGCCCGGGGCTCAGCTTTCCCCGAAGCCTCCAAACCTCCTGCCAGCACGTGACCGTCGCCCCCGCCGCAGCCCGCGCTGCTAGCGCTCCCAGGCAAGCTGTGGAAGCCCGGGGCTCCCCAGCTTCAGACCCCCCACCCCCACGCCACGACCGCGCCAGCGCTCCCCGGGATCCAGCTTCCTTCCGACTGGGAAAGATGGGGAGGTCAAGATCTTCCAGCCAACTGGGCAGACCGGGGCGTGGCACCAGGCTGAGCAACTCGGACCTGGGGAGCACGGACGAGCGAGAGCGCCCGTGGGGACCGTCGCCGGGCGCGCTTCTTCGGGACTCCGCGGCCCACCGGGAGCACACGCATTCCCAGGGGACTGGGAGCCGCGCCGCGGGCGCGCGCGCCGAGGGCCGGGGGTGGCGGGGAGGCGTCCCCGGAGCCTCCAAGTTTCCCCTCCATCCTCGAGCTAGGGGTCGGCCGCAGCTTAGCTGGCCCCTCGGGCCCCAGCAGACACCTGCTTCTCCGCGCCGCAGCGCCCAGCCCGGCTCCAGCCGTCCCTCAGCCAGGCACCCAGGGCCCCCCAAAGTTCTCCGCACTCCCTAGACCTCTCTCCAGTAGGCTGCTGGACCCCGCCCAGGGGTTGGGCCGGGACCCCGTGGCGTGCGCGGCCCGGGGCGCTGACTTCCTTCCTGGAGGGGGTCGTGGTGGTGGTGGGGGGGGGGGAGCTGCGACACGGGAGCGGGAGCGGACCCAGCCCGAGCCCGGGGTCCCCGGGGCGGCCGGCCTCCCTCCCTCTCCGAGAAGAGGAAAGTTCCCCAGCACCCACCTTTGTTGGCGAGGAGGAGGCGGCGCCGCCGGCCGCCCCCGCCGCGGTCGCTGTCGCTGTCGCCGCCGCTCCCCACGCCCAGCGCCAGCAGGAGCGGCACCAGGCACAGCCTCCCCGGCAGCATCCTCGCCGCAGACACGAGCCGCCGCCGCCGCCCGCGCCGGCTTCGTCTCCCCGAGCTCTGCGCGCCGCGGGCCGCCTCTGCTGCCGCCGCGCCCGGCCTCCGCGGCCCTCGGTCCCCGCTCGCTCGCTCGCTCCCTCCGCGCTCGTTCCGCGCCCGCTCGCTCGCAAGGCAACAGCCGCGCTCACTGGCGCGGACCCCGAGCGGCTCCGGCGCTCACCCCGGGACGGCCCGTGACGTCACGGAGGGAGGGAGGCGGCTCATGCATATTCATGAGGCGCGGACACGGGCGCGGGGTGGTGCGCCCGGCGCCTCCAGGCTCCGGCCCCCAACTTTCCGCCGCCGTCCTCACGCCGGTGCGCCCTCGTGCTCCGGGCCCAGCGAGGAGCCTGCTCCCAAAGGGCCCCCATGGGCGGCTTCGGGGGACCCTTCGGTCTGGCATCCCTCCCGCACCTCCCCCCCCCCCCCGGCGGTTCCCGTTCACGTCCCCGCCCCTGCCCCCGGAGGATTCCTGAGCAGCTGCTGCGAGGGATGCTGCGCTGCCCTAGGAAGTCATCACCTGAGGCCGGAGCACGGTCTGCGGAGAAGCTGCCCCGCCGTGCCCTCTGGGCTGGCATCCCGGCGGAGGGTACCGGCGGGCGGCGCTACCGGTCCTGCCCTTGGCTAGGTCTGGGGACCCACGACACTCTGTGCCGCGTGGTCTGGGGAGGGCGCCCGGCGCTCGCGGGAGCTCACCGAGCCTGGCCACGGCAGGAGTTGTTGGGCAGAAAAGCTCGCCTTGGGCCTGCAATGGCCCGGCTCTGCAGCATCTCCGAGAAGCACCTGCAGCTGCTGCCCAGAGGATGATGGACCAGCTACGTTAGAAAAGGCAACCTTGGATCTGTGAGGGCTGGGACTTGTAAACTACTCTGTCGGAAGTTACCACCTTTACTTTGTCACTGAACCTGTAAGAGGAAGCCACTCGCTCTCAGGTCTCTCTTGCTGGAGAGCACTGCCAATTCCCTTAAGACAGGGACCATGCATTTCTCCACAACCTCTACCACACCCAGGACACCCCAGGATCAGAAATTTGTCAACAAACATAAACTAGTGCATGAATAAACCACTAACTGTATTTCCATACATATGATGCCAACGTCACAATTCCAAGAGAAGTTTCACGGGTATTTTGGAATTAGCTAGAAAGGAAACACAGAAACAAAGTTATTGGTTTACTTATGCATCCATTCACCACTGAAGACGTTTTCTGAGTGGTGGACAGGTTGCAAGCACTGGGATAGACACTGGAGGCTTGCAAAGCCTCTGGTCCAACTGCAGAAAGCCACAGGAGATGGGTAAGGGTGAAGGCATTTACAATCGCTTGTGTTGTGGTTCTACATGCACGTTCTTTATGTTGCTACATGCGAGTCTATACAAATCAATTAACCAAATGTATATATTGCAACAGCGACGAGACAGCTTCTCATAATTAATAAGTGTAGCTTGAGGTACTCAACACCACCATAAAATCCATTAACAGCTCTCTGTTACCCAGCCTCCCTGTGCAGCCCTGGCAGCACACCCAGGGCACTTCAATGATGAAAACTGACTCTTCAGCATTTCAAGCACCAAGAAGTGCTTGTGGATATCCATGAATCACCTTGGCTGCAGGGGGCCAAGGCCAGCAGAAGTTTGCCCCCTACAGGTCACCTTTAGCCCAGGCATCAACATCTGTGCTGTTATTCTCATTCACAAATGAGGAAATGAAGGCTCTAGAAAGTCAGATCACTTCTGTACCCAAGGTCACAGAGCTAGAAAGTGCCCAGACTAACATCCAATACTTCTTTCTCAGATTTTAATGTCAGAATCCAGAAAGGACAGCTTGCAGAGGTAGACAATGACCCAGCCAAAGTCAGAGAGAAATGCAAATTTGATTCGTTTTCTTCCATTCTGCTCTATTCAGTTATATTATCAGCTCCCCTTTGAGTTTTCTCTATTATGCTAACTTGCCTGTACTGTCTTACCTGCACTATCTCTTGATGTCATTAAACTGGGTTTTCTTAATATCAATTGGTCTAAAATATCTGACATGAAATTTCAAATTCAGTTCCTTCCACTGCAATGAGAAGGTATTCAGGCTCAACCTTCAGAGGTGTCAGGGACAAACATGGGACAAAACTGAGGTGCCCCAGCCATCTAAGACCATCTTAACCTTGTCAGCACAAAAGCTGACAACAGACGTATGAGTAAAACCAGCCAACATCAGCCAAGCCTGGCCCACATCAGAACTGCCCAGCTGACATTTGAGAAATATAATGATTGTCCCATTAAGCCACTGTGTTTGGATGCAATTGATTAAGCAATGTTATGTCTACTGCATAAAGTCATCACAAGAAGTGAGAAAATAAATATGAAACACTCAATATGCTGCACATAGTCAATATTCAATAAATACAAAAATGTTTTCCTCATAACCCTACTTTCCAAGCCCCTGAAATGCCAGTCACAACTCTGATTTGGTTTCCCTGGGGAAAGGGCACTAATGGCCTGGCTTAGAACAAATGAAAGTAAGAAAGTTTTACTCTAAAATTACTCAGTCACAAAAGCTTCCAACCAAGCCAAGTGTTTGGAGCACTGCTTTACTGCTGCTGCTGCTGCAAGGCCACTCCAGATGCCAAAAGTGGACCAAGCAACCTAGTGGTTAATGGATCCCATTCACTCAGTGCCAGACTTGATAATGGGGGTCATGTTTTAATCCTTGCAACAGCAGGTGCTATTTCCCCTGTTTTATTATAATGAGATTACTGCCTCAGAAATTTGAGCAACTTATCCTTATTCACATAATTGTGCTGTATATCAAGTCACATCTGGCTGCTTCCAAGCTCCATCTTTCTGCCTTATATGATGGTTTGGGGAGAAGCCTATCAAGTCTAGAGGATAAATAAGCAACCAAAAAAAAAAAAAAAAAAAAAAGCTCAGATCAGAAAAGGTAGCTTTGGGAATTGGATTTTTTCAGTCTTCATCCTTCATCACCTCTGACTAATGAGCACTTAAATAACCAATTACCACCAATGCAGTGAGACACATCTCTAAGTTTGTTGAGGCTGCACTCCTTATCCTTCACTCACTCCTGTGGCATGTTCCTTCAAAGGCCTTGTTCAAAACCTGGTAATAAAGATGATGGAAGGCCTTAGTGACTGTAAGCTTCAAGTTCAGGGCCCTCCCTGCAAGGTAATAATGAATCTCAGGCAATTCATGTGGGTCAATAGCTTTAAAAAATAAATAACTCCTCTGTTCCAGAAAATAGAATCTAACAGGAACAGTTCTCACATAAGCACAGCAGTTTCCTCTCATTTTCACCAGGGTCATTAATGCTTTGCCCAATTAAGCCTAAAAACACAGCCCCTGAATAATTTAAGCTGAATAAATGAAGAAAATAAATAAATTATACCAACTATGGAAACTTATTTTGTAAAAACATTAAGTGAAGCTTTCTACATGACCCAAATTTAATTCAAATAAGCGTACTTAACTTTAAAAGAAAGGCTGTGAATCTATTCTTTAAAGAATTAGAACCATTTACTCATCCCCATCCCCATCTCAGCAGGTAAAGCAGGGTCTCTGTGAACCCCAGAACATATGAGTAGTTTACAGGATTTTCAACACTGGCTCATAAATTTGATACTAGGACTGATGTTGCTAGTGCTAAGGAGTTTGTTGTTTTTAAGTTTAGGAAAGAGCAAAAGCATGTTTGTGCATAACCAAATCCAGTCCATTTTCAACACTTGGTTTGAATGTTTTATGCTTAGTAAGGAAGAATGGCCTAAAAAAAAATAAAAGTGTCACAAAAAAATCAAATAAAATGTCATTAATTACATCAAGGCATGATTTCCAAACACTTTTCTATGTTCTTCTTCAGCCGTTCTACCTATGATAGTTTCAATGTAAAATGTCTCCTACAGACCCATGTGTTTGTGATTAAACCTTATACTAAATCCCCAGCTGGTGGAGTGTTGAAGGTAGAGCCTTGCTGGAGGACGTATACCACTGGGGGAAGACCTAGAAGCTTATTATCCCAAATGTATAGTACTAGCCAGTTCACTCTTGCTGCTGCCTGTCAGCTACTGTGGCAAAATGTGATGTCCAGCCTCTGTTGTTCCATGATGAAACTTCCCCTTGAAACTGTAAACCTGAAATAAAACCCTTTCCTTACATATGCTGCTTCTGGCCAGGTGCTCTGTCCCAGCAATAAAAAAATAACTGCCATGTCCCCTGTGGTAGTTTTTGTAAAAACAGCCATAAAATTCAATGATACCTCTTCTATTGCAAGATAGAATCCCTCTCTCTCTCCCTCCCTCTCTCTCTCTCTCTCTCTCTTTCTCTCTCCCCACCCCCGTCCTCCCCTTGAATCTCAGTGCAGCATCTACCAAGAGATAGCAACAGGAGTGTTGCTATGTGACTTCTCAGGGTAGATTGTGATTTTGCAGAATAGATTGTGACTTCTCAGAGTAGATCACAGTGACAATGCAACGTCTACTTTTTTTTTTTTTTTTTTTTTTTTGGCTAAAATGCTCATGCATGAAGTTTGGAGCTTTAAAATCAGAAGACCAACTGCCTGATACCACCATGTTGGGAGGGCTGCAGGCCATGTAGATAGGCTCCATGGAGGGGTGATTGACAGTCCCAGCTAAGCCCAGCATAGGAATCATCCTAGCCTCCAAACTGTCCCATTTGCTAGCCACACAGTCATCCCTAGCTCAGATATTTGGATTTTCCCAGTTGAAACCCTGGACATTTCCACTGTGCCTTGCCTCAATTCCTGACCAGGGGCGTATTCAAATGATTGTATACGCCATTAAAATTAAGATGGTTTACTGTACATCAAATTAAGTAGGTCACAATTATTCGCATTTGTTTCCTACAGCACAGACTAGGAAGAGGGAGGGATGTTAACATAGGTCACATGTAATTCGTCCCTTTTTTAGCCAAAATGTTGAGATGTACAGAGATCAAGTCATGGAATCAGTAGAGCTTAGTAGAAAGAAAGTGACTTAGAGAATCAAGTAGGTCTAGGCTACAATCCCAGCTCTCTTGTTTTCTGACTGACTTTGTCCCAAGAAAGGATTTTACTATTTCAGCCTCAGTTTCAACCTCTACAAAAGGGACTAATAAAATAATATTGCTTTGAGAATTACATGAAATGTGAACAGCTAGATCCTTTCTCTGCCAGGACCACAGTAAATAGAGCCACTAATAGTTATGATGGACACTCATGAAAGGGCCACATAGGTTGTTGGTTGTCTTTTCCTGACTCTTAGTTCATTATGTCATATTTCTATGCCAACTAAATGTGCACAAATATGGATACACATGGATCAAAACCAGCCCAACAACATTTTTGTCACCAGCCCATACCACCTGCCAGAGCCCTTCAAATGTGTCACAAGTGCCTATATGCATCTGGTCAATTGTTCTAGAGCTTAGCTCCTACTAATGACCTACCATCTCTTGTTAACTTGGAAAGAACCTATCATCTTGTGATTACGGCCTACAAGCCAGACACAGTACATATCTCACTTAAAATTGTAAAAGTCTGGAAGGTTTATTAATTATTTCCAATAGACACCTAGGAAAATCAAAACAAAGATATTAAATGACTTTCTCCAAGAGATAAAGGTCACACCCATAAATTGAAAGAGCTGAATTTGAACTGATATCTGTCTGGCTCTGAAGCCATTGTTTTCCCAGCCACATGTGTCCCACCTCCACCATGGCTGTAGGCTCAGGGTTTAGACAGAGACGAGGTAGGTATTTGAGCATTATTCACTAAAACCATAATCGCAATACACATATTGCAGGGCACCTTTTGCCATTCAGAATTATATTACAGTTTTCCAAGTTGGAGTCCAGTCAATTCTTATTTCTATGAGTATTTTCAGACCTTCCCTGGAAATTTTCCTTCCTATTTTCTTTCTTTCCCTAAGGTCTAGGATCGAATCACAAATCACAAGCTATTTCCTCACCCCAACTCTACTGCGTGGCTTTCATATACCAAGCTGCTCTGCCATCGATACTTAGCACTTCTTCACTGGCCAGACACCTCCAAAAGCCCCCACACCATGACCCATAAGCAGGAAGCCAAAGGCCTGGAATCAGAATGTGAAACTGTCCAGGTTGGCCCTTAACTTCCATTGATAATTCAACTCTGACTCCACAGTGTGTGTCCGCTGCTGCAGCCAGGCTGATGTGTTCACTGTTTATAAGTAGGGACCCTGCTTCTATGCCTATATTCATACCACATTCTCTACTGTTACAGGCTATATTTTGGACACCAAAATCCACATGACCAAGTTCTCAGTGTTTCAGAAAGTTTGAAATGTTTGAAAATAAATTCTTAAAATGAGGCCAATAGGGCAGCTCCTGATCTGACTGGTGTCCCTATAAGGAAGGTTGAATATACACATGAAGAGGGAAGACACATGAAGAACCAAGGAGAAGATGGCCATCTACAAGCTAGAAAGGACTCAGAAGTCTACAGACATCTTTATCTCAGACTTCTGGTGACCAAACTTGTGGGAAAGTGAATTATTTAAACTGCCTATACTGATATATTGTGCAGTGGTTTGAATGTGAAAAATGTCCCCTATACACTCATGAGTTGAAATACTATTCCCCAATTGGTGGTACTGCTTGGAAATGTTGTGGAACCTTTAAGAGGTAGAGCTTTGCTGAAGGAAATATTTTACTGAGGCCAACCTTTCAGGAGTTATAGCTAGGCTTACAGCCCAGCCATCCCCTCTCCTGACAGGGTGATGGGACACCATGGTCCTGGCCTCCTGTGCTTACCATGCTTTCCCTGCCATGATAGACTTCCCTTCTGGAACTGTAAGACAAAATAAACTCTTTCCTAACTTAGGCTGAGTCTGATAAGATATTTTGTCCCAACAATAAGAAAGCAAGGGGCTGGAGAGATGGTTTAGCTGTTAAGGCACTTGACTGCCAAGCCAAAAGACATTGGTTCAATTCCCCAGGACCCACATAAGCCAGATGCACAAGGTGGTGCATGCATCTGGACTTCATTTGCAGTGGCTGGAGGCCCTGTTGTACCCATTCTCTCTTTATGTCTCTCTCTCTCTCTCTCTCTCTCTCTCTCTCTCTGCCTCTTTCTCTCTCTTTCAAATAAATGAATTAAATTAAATTATTTTTTAAAAAAGTAAAATGAGGGAGAGAGAGAGAGCACTTATGGAAGGAAAGGATTTATTTATGGTTAACAGTCTGAAGGGGAAGGTTCATCACAGTGAGGAAATCATGACAGGCATCTGCATGTCATATCTTGTCACACTAGGAAGAGAGGAAACAGCAAGAGAGAGATACCAGCACTAGCAAGGGAGGCAGGATTATAAAATCTCAAGGCCAGTGCCAGTGACACACCTCCTCTAGCAGGTCTCTGCCTCCCAAAAATTCCACCATCTAAGGATTACATATGAGGATTAATTACAAACACTTGAGGCTATGGAGGACAGTCCACTTTCAGACTACCTTATGCTCCTTGTTACAGTCGCTCTGCAGATGAAGCCACCTATTACAATATCCTCTTTCCTCAACACCCAGTTGAAACCTCTTACATCCCCAGAACATATTTTAAGATCTTCAAAAGCATTCCCATAACACCTCACATAAAGAATGACTTTTTCATCCAACTCACAAAACTCTTCTGTCCTAGCTCCTACCAGTTTTTCTTCTTAGGTTTGAACCTAAGGGGATAAAATGGTAAGCCCTCTTATCATTATATGGCATTCAGATCTTAAATGTCACCTGACCCAAGGCTATCCAGTCACTCTGTATACTATTCCTCTCTTCAGATCTTCTGAACTTACTCTGTGCTGATATTTTCTGCTGAGTTAACTTGACTATATTACTTGCCTCATTAGCTCCTAATATTATCCTAATAGAAAATAAACTGTAGGGCAGAATGGAGTCATGTACCCAGCAAAGAAGTAGATAGCTATTTGATGAATGAAGGAATGAATGAGTTAATGAATGAATGAATGAAGCATTTATCTTATACATTTTTCCTATTATGCTATTTTGGTTGTTTTGCCCAATAGTCCATCACAAAACCACTTAAATAAACATGACTCTTACAAAAGTTCAGAATTTATATTTTCTTACAGACTGATCATGCTATTGAAAGATTCTTCTGGTTGGGTTGGGAGTGTTAAGACAGCAGAATTTCAGAGGATAGGCAGTACAGGCAGTGATTGTGTTTTCCACAAGAGGAAGGTAAAGCAAAGATGGCTTCACTGGCTTTGGCCACACGGTCTGGGCTAGATTCTAGATCTCTGGAGTCCTGAGCCAGCACGCTTTTCCTACAGTGCTTCCTGGAAGATAGTGAGGGTCAGAATAGAATGCCTGGAGCTGACTGCACTGGGAGTCAAGACCTGTCTTCCACTCCAACACGAAGTTTCCTTTGAAATATTACAGAAGGTATAAACATTTGTTTTCTTCCCCAGGTTAAAGGAAGAGGCTGTCCCTGCCTGCTCTTCATAGCCTTCTTGTCTGTGGATGACAAGCTGACCTGAAAGAACTGCTCCAAGGAAACCATTTCATCTAAGTAATTTTGAAGTTTTATGTCTTTCAATTTCTCAGTATTTAAGAAATTTTTTTCCAGGTTGGCATAGTTGTGGGTAGTGAATCATGTGTCCAAAGGGGACAGAATATCTTATATCACCTTCATAAGATGTTCTATAACACTTAGAAATGTCAAAAAGCAGCCTACAATGGGTGGTACATGATAAATGGTGAATATTTGCCAGTGGAGGATTTTAAGAACTTTAAAATCCCAATGTCATTCCTAAATGACAAAATGTGACTCCATTCCTGCCTTAGTCCTTGAGTGACTGAACATTGGAAGCTGACTTTATTATAAAAGACACCCAAGGGCTTGAGAGATGGTTCAACAGATAAAGGCACTTGTTTACAAAGCCCAATAGCCCAGGTTTAATTCTCTAGTGCCCACATAAAGCCAGATATACAAAGTGGCACATGTGTCTGGAGTTTGTTTACAGAAGCAGGAGTCTCTGGATCATCTATGTGCTTCCTCTCTCTCTCTCTCTCTCTCTCTCTCTCTCTCTCTCTCTTTCTCTCTCACATTTTTCCTGCCACTTCCTCTGTATCTCAAAATAAATAAAGAAATAAATAATAAAAATTTTGAAGTAAGATACCCAACTATTTTGGAGTTAGAGTTTGGGAAAAAGTATGCTTAAATCAGAACAATAAATCCAAACTAAGTACATTTTCTTCAAATTGGTCTAAAATATTGATTTAATATTGCAGCTACTTAGAAAGAAGGGTGAAAATTTCAAAGAGCAATGACACAAATAGTGATTATGAGTTTTGAGGATTTATATAATGAAGTTCATATACATGAATATGAAACTCTGTACCCAATAAATATTAGGGTTTTTTTTCTAAACCTTTTAAGATAAAGTGATTCAAAACTCATGTCTTCAGAGTATTTAAAGCAGGTATGTAATTAAGAAATTATTTAAGCCAGGCATGGTGGTGCACGCCTTTAATCCCAGCACTAGGGAGGCAGAGGTAGGAGGATTGCCATGAGTTCGAGGCCACCTTGAGACTCCATAGTGAATTCCAGGCCAGCCTGGGCTTTAGTGAGACCCTACCTCGAAAAACCAAAAAAAAAAAAAACAAAAAAAAAACAAATTATTTAATAGACAAGCAATTATTAAAGAATTATTATGAAATTAATTTTTTCAGATAACCAGTGTACCAAGTTCACCAAGAAAACAGCACTCTTGCTTGTTTCCCCAATTATTCTTAGTTTCAGCGGGGCCCTTTTGAGGTATGATGGGGTGGTTCTCTACTCATGATCTGCATCTATCTGAAAAAGAGAAGCAAATTTTCCAATGGAGAGTAAAGTTAGCACCAGACAAATGTTTTTTTTTTTCTTTTTCAAAGAGAGAATGTAATATGTGTAGGCCCTCTTATAGCCCCCAATTAGTGGGAGCTTGATAATGAAGAGTGGGCTCATATTTGGATATGATTCTGACTTGTTTCCCAGCTCTAGCTATAGGTTCCATTCCATTGAGCAGATCAGTTACCCAAATCAAGAGCAGTTGGTTTCCCACCATGGCTATGTGCCACTATTGCACTTGTGTGAGCATCATGCCAGGTTGTTTGCTGCTGAGTAGCTTAAACCATGAGTTTCCTGGACAGATATTGGTCATGTTCCCCCAGTCACTCATGTAGCAGCTTCTGGCATTAGACACACTAACTCTCTGGGGACTGACTCTCTTCCAGCTTTCAGACATGTCACTCCATGTTATGTGCCAAGAACATATGGTGTCTTCAGCAATAGGGTCTTAACACTAACCTTCAGTAGGTCATCAAGTACTCTGACAGAAATCAGGTTTCCTTTTGGAAACCTTGCAGATCTCTCTGATCAAGAGCTTGTGGATGATAGCCACATGCTAGTACTGGGAGTTACAGGTCAGTGCCCAAGAAGAGATAGAAAAAAAAAAAAGACAAGTAATATAAAAGAGATAGAGAGAAGAGAGAGAAGAGGGAGAGAAACAGAAACAGAAGGAGGTTAAAGTCAATCTTCATCATACCCTCTCCAGGGCCTTGTGATTCAGGTGTTCCTTCTAAGGACCTGGTGAAAGTTCAGCCATTTGGTCTGTCATTTAGAATGTAGAATTTTATGGTACCATTGCTGTTTGTGTCCCCCCTCCCCCTCCTTCTCCTTCCCCTTCTTCCCCACCCACCCTATTGTCCAGCCCTCGAGATGCGTGCTAGGTATGTTGGCATCTCGACGTAGATTCAGGTTAGGAGCTGTAGATGATTAAGAGTATGTGATGATTATCTTTCTTTGATTGGGTGAATTCACTGAAAATGATCTGTTCCAGGTTCAACCATTTTTCTTCAAATTTCATTGTGTCATTTTTCCTTACTGCTGTGTAGAATTCCATCGTGTAGATATACCACGTCTTAGTTATCCATTTGTATTCTTTCAATATAGGTTAGAACTGTCCTCTTTCAACAATATGGTATGTTAAATATTAAAGTAGTGGGAAATATTGCTTTACTTATGCAAAAATAAAGAGTCTATAAGTTCCAAAGTGAAGCAAAACCAGGAGCCCTGGGAAATATGTGAGTATCACAGATGCCTTTGTTCTGGGGGATTTGGACAAGCTGTGCCTCTTGTATTTTACCTGTTTCAGAGTCGAGTTCCACTTGAACACAACAGCTTTTCTGTGACAGTGAGTGAGGACCACTGATCCCATGGAAAAAGGATACCAAGACCATCAGCCTGCTTAACCTCTACTCCTGGACACATGAATAAATATCTTTCTTGAAAATCCATAAGCATAACCCAGCCCACTCAACTGCCTATGGATTAAAAAAGTCAATGTTTCTTGTGCATTCTTAAAAAGCTGAAGCAGAGAATTGAAATGAAAATCCCAAGTAGTAGCGACTATGGGTAGTGAAAACAGATGTCCACACAGAGGAATGAAACTTCACACAGGCCTTAAAGAACTGCCACAGGTGACTGTAGAATCAGAATGACTCCATTTTATGGACTCTGACTGACCTTTCATTGTAACTCTGTCTCCCAAGAGTGACCGAACCACTACTCCCTAATATCACTTTCCTAGAGTGATCCAGACCATCCATCCCCGTTATCAGTTTCCTATGGTGGCCTAAGCCCTGAGGCAAGGTGGACTTCTCTGCAGCCAAGGAATACCAATGACTCCCACTGCCCTGTAAGTATCCCCTAGTCAGCAATGGGAGGGGCTTCTAACCATACCTGGTCAGGGATCTTCTCAGGTGTTCCCCAAAAAGGCCTGTCTCCCTGCTGCTGCTGAGCTGAGGCTTCCCTCTTGTTTTGTTTTGTTTTCTGCTTCTCCTAACAGTGACATATTCGTTAAAGAAGCAATGATAGGGCTGGAGAAATGGTTTAATAGTTAAGGTACTTGCCTGCAAAGCCTAAGGACCCAGATTCAACTCCCCAGAACCCACATAAGTAAGCCAGATGCACATGATGGAGCATGCGTCTGGAGTTTGTTTGCAGTGACTAGAGGCCATGGCATGCCCATTCTCTCCCTCCCTCTGCCCAATTACATAAATAAAAATATTTTCAAATAAAAAGAAGCTATGCTAATTCAAAAATACACAAACATTAATGTGAACCAGCAGATTCAACAGACAACAGAAACAGATACACAAAACGATCAGGCGTTGGAATACAGAGAGGTAAAAGTCTCAGTGACTGAGGGGCTGTGAAGGCTGATCTCCTCCGTGATGAGCCAAAGGGAGTTAACATTTGCTGGGGCAGGAGTAGTTCTTTCCCATGGTGTAGCCACTGGTGATGAGAAGTACAGTGGGACTGAGGGGAGAAGAGAAGGGTAATGTGGGATATATATGATCAAAGTAAAATGTACATGTATGAATATGACAAAAAGAAATAGAATTTGAAAAACAATTAGCAAAAAAGGAGGGAACATTGATGACTGACCAGAAATCATATGGATTTGGGGGTGGGGGTTAAGGTAGAGTATCCTTCTATCTATTCTATCTACCCCAGGCTGACCTGGAATTCACTATATAGTCTGAGCCTGGCCTTGAACTCACAACAATCCTTCTACCTCTGCTTCCCAAGTGCTGGAATTAAAGGCATGTGCCACCATGCCCAGCCCATATATATATTTTTTTTAACTTCAGAAATAAAAGTATCATATGGGGGCTCAGGAAATATCTCAGGGGGTATAGGTTCTTGCTGTGCAAGCATGAGAGAATGAGAGCTCAATCCCCTGCACCAGCGTGAAAAGCCATGCGTCCATTAACACATTCTTATAACCCCAGCACTGAGCTGCTGGAGACAAGAACATTGCTGGGGCTCCCTGTTCAGCCAATCTAGCCCAAACAAGGAGCTCCAGGTTCAGTGAAAAATCCTGTCTTAAGGAAATAAGGCAGAAGCCACAGAAGAAGAAACCTAACTCCTCTGCTGGCCTCCACACACATGCACATAAGACAAATGTATGTGCACATATCTTTGCATACACACACGTGTATACACACAAATAAAAAAGTTTGTAAAATTTATTGAGCTAAATAATGAAAATATTAAAAGTTATCAACAAGTCATATGTAGTTGAGAAGTGACATTATGCACTAAGAAATAGACCCAAATAATTATCCAAAATTCAAGCCAGAAATGATGTGATTAAAAGAATATAAATGAGAGGACACAACATATGAATAATAGGCAAGAAATTGTAATTCCAGAAGGGAAACAGAACAGGGGAAACAAACCATATAAAAGCAGAAATTTTGCAGAAGAGGTGGCAGAAAGAATGTAAGAGCCAAAGGAAGGGTAGGACTCATTACAATATGCTCTTCCAGATACAAAACTGGATATCCATGACCTCATAGTGCCTGACACTGCCTACACAAGACCATCATAATAAAAGAAAAAGATGATGACATTAAATAAAAGAGAGACTGATTGAGCGGGGGAAGGGGTATGATGGAGAGTGAAGCTGCAAAGGGGAAAGTGGGGAGGGAGGGAATTACCATGTTTTGTTGTCTATAATTATGGAAGTTGTCAATAAAATTTAATTTTAAAAAATCAAAAACAAAAAAGCAGAAAATTTCTGAGAATGTTCCATAATTGCTGAGAGTCATAGAGTCTCTAGTACCAAAATTCTAATAAACACCAAACAGGAAAAGTGTTTTTAGTCTACACTGAAGTACATGAAGGTGAAACCAGACAACTTAATAGTAACAACAGGAGCCCGAATGCAAAGTGCTGAGTGAAGACAGCTTTCAAGCTCTTACTCTATGCCCAGAAGCATTATTAACTCATAAGTGAAAATAAAACAGCTTATTATCACAATTATTCTCACTAAAAATCTTGTAAACTGGCTTGTCAGATGCAATGATGTGGCAGGCAGGACCATGCCCCAAAGTTATCCCTATTGCAGTCTTTGATAGTGATGAAGTAATTAAGAGAATAAGGTTGAGAGGAGATAGCAGCATGAAAAGGACTTGTCCCCAAGTGCTGACTTTGCAGATGGAGAAAAAAAGAAATGTGGACAACTTTCAGAAGCTGGAAAGGACAAAAACAGATTCATCCCTAGAACATCCAGAAAGAAAGGTAGCTCTGCCTGCACCTTGGGTTTGAGCCAAGTGAAACTTATATCAGACTCTTTAATTATAACACCTTAAATAATAAATTAGTTTTTTTCTGGAACTAGTACATTTACAGTAGTTTTTACAACATCAATGGGAAACTGCTACAAATAAGGAGCAAAAGAATTGATAGATATTTGTCCAAATTCAAAGAGGGAGAGATCGTTCAGCTCTTAAAGACACCTTCCTGCAAAGCCTGTCAGCCTGGGCTCTTAGTATCATGTAACTCCACATGCACAAAGTGGCACATGTGTCTGGAGCTTGCAGTGACATGAGGCCCTGACACTCATCATCTGCCTGTCTCATTCTATCTATCTATTTATAATCTTCTTGCAAAAAATAATTAATATGTAAATATAAACAAAAATTTACAATATAAAACAACAGATCAGAATCAATTTTGAGGGAACTGGGATGCATTTTAAGTGGTAAACAATAGTATTTTATAGAAAATACATTAGTCTAGGTTTTATCAGGAGCTGGAAACTCCACAGTGACTTCAACAAGAAAAAGTTAGTCTAAATACTAATTAATGAGTAAACGGAGAGAGCTAAAAAGGATTAAAAGCCACATAGGAATAACATACATGAGAAACAATCATTCCATTTTTAGTGGGTTAGAGTGCCAAAGGAAAAGTTTTCCCCCTCCCACAGCTGAGATGCAAACGTCATAAAAGAAGTCCAACCTTGCTCCAGTGACTGATTGGCAACAAGTCACTCAGGAATAGGGCTGATGGAACCTGCTGGAATCCACCCTCTAGGGTATGAGTATAGGGCACAATCAGAGGTCTACAAAGCCTGAGAACTCAAGTGGCACAAGGGAAACATGCTAGCTGATGTTGGAACCACAAAGTGGAAAGAACATACTAAGTAGGTGTGTACTGCATTTGGTATGTAGGTTTAGTCAGCGTGTGTCAAGGACATCTATCCGGGTTGAAAATCAGATATGAATCAGTAGGATATTATAACTTGCTAGGTATACATGCTAAAATACCAGTGCAACCACTGAAAAATAAACACAGAAAATATAATGGCTAAAACATGTAAAGCTTTTCAAAGTAACATTCACTGAAGAAAAAAAAATAAGCAAAATTATCCCAATCAATCCAGGAAGGGAGTATAGAAAAGGATGGAAACAGAAATAATAGGGAAAATATGAGGTTGTTTGCCAGATCTAGAATACATGTTAGAAGGTAGAGATGAATAGAATTTTTTATCTCAGTTGAGATAAAAGCTAAAAGCTTAACACTAATTGGAAAATAATCTTGCTGCATTTGATTTTAAAAGATATATTTAAGCATACTTTTAAAACATAAGGACTAAGATGAGATTCAAACAATGCATATACAGATAGAAAGAAAATGCTTATCAAAAGAAAATTTAGAGCAGCTATATGAATGTATAACAAAATATACTTTAAGGTAAAAAGAATCACTACATAAGTAGCGTTTTTCAATTCACAAAAATAATAACAATTCTAAGCTTCTAAGTACTTAGTAAAAAATTTCAAAATACATAAAGCCAAAATTTGATAAAACTAAACATGTGTAAATATTTATCATTTGTACTACATAATTTTAATATTTTTTGAGCAACTGACATTAATAAAATAAGTAACATAGAAGTTTTGAACAGCAAGATCAATACAATAAATAAAAGGTATGCTATAGCACCCAATAGCTAGAAAATATGCATTATTTTCAAACATGCACATATAATTTCCATTAAACAATATAGCCAGTTTCAATACAGTTCAAAAGATTGACATATATTACATACAATTGTATGCAATGAATTAAGTAACAAACCAAAAATGGTACTGATAAAAAGGTAACAGTATTGTCCAACTCATTTTATAGCTGATCATGGTGGTATCCCTGCACATGGGAGGCTGAGGTAGGAGGGTCAAGTATTGAAAACTAGTCTTTCCTACATAGAAAGTTCAAGGTTAGACTGGTCTACATGAGACCATGTTTAAAAAAAATGGCTGGCTAGCAATTCACTCTATAAAGAAAAACAAGATAATGACATAACACAAAGGAGAACTATAGACTAATTTCCCCAATGTATAACAAGAAAGCAAAATTCTCAATGAAAAGGTTGTAAACCCAATTTTAATAGCACATTTAAAAGATCACATACCAGGACCAACTTGGCCTATACAAGGATATAATTAAATGATACAAAGATCATTTAGAGGCTAGAGAGATTGCTTAGTGGTTAAGGCATATGTCTGCAAAGGCTAAGGACCCCAGTTTGAGGCTCGCTTCCACACGACCCATTTAAGCCAGATACACAAGGTGGCACATACATCTGGAATTCATTTGAAGTGGCTGGAGGCCCTGGCGCACCCATTCTCTATCTATCTGCCTCTTTCTCTCTTGTCTGTCACTCTCAAATAAATAAATATAAATTTTAAAAAAGATCATTTATTATATACATACCATAAACACAGGGAAAGAAATACTATCGAGATATTATTGTGAAGTAATAATATATAATAATATATACAAATCATAAACTCAGAGACAGAAATGATACTGAGAAATAATATTGAAAAATCATCTCAATAGATGAAATAAAGCCGTTTGACATAGATCAATAACCCATAATGATGAAAGCCATAAAGAAACTAAGAATAGAAAGCAACATACCTCATTATAATAAAGACTATATTGAAAAACCTAGAAAAGATCATGATAAATGGAGGTCAATTTAAAATATTTCTTATACAGTTATAAATGAGATAATAGTGCCTGCTCCCTCTAACCTTATTTAATATGGTACCTGAATTATTAGCCAGAGCAATAAGATAAGAGAAAGAAATGAGAGAGGCCTGAGTGCTGGGGTTGCACACCGGGGCTGTTTAGCATTCCAGAGCACTTGCTAGGGAAGGAGCAAACTAGCTGACGGTCACAGGGGAACAGGGCTACAGACCACTGTGAGTTGGGGCTGAGCACCAGGGTTGTGTGCCAGGGCTGGAAGCCATTCCAGGTTGGTTACGTGGAAGAGAACCAGCCAACAGAAGGTCTGCAGCAAGCAGACCTTGGACTTGGACTACACCCACCTTGCAAACTCCCCCCAAAAAATATCTGAAGAAAGGACAAAGCAGAGGGCAACTGTACAGCCACTCCACCTCCTGGAGAAGCTTGGAGCTGATCTCACGCTAAAATTCCAGACACTGACTGGAAGAATAGGGACCAGCTTGGACACCGGGCCTCCCAAGATCTTAACCAGACTTTCCAAGGTAGACACTGCTCAGGCTCAAGTGCACCCACCCCAACCCAGTGGATAGTCTTCAATCTCACACCCACCATGATCCATTTAGACTAGGCCGGCCAACAAAGGCTATACAAGAGCTGCCTTTCCTGCGTCCCCAGTGAAACTACTGATCTCAAGATGGTTAGACCCCACAGCAAAGCAAATAACACACGAAACCAAGCAAAGGGATTTCCATCAGTATTACCTCGTCCCACCATGGAAGCTTCCAATGAAAGCATAGAGGAAATGCAAGACATAGAAGCCCAAAATAAAATCTTTATAAGCATTTTAAACAAACTTAATGAGTCCATGAACAAACAGCAAGTTTAATGGGAAGAAACTGGTAAAAGAGTAATCAAACAGGAACCCCAAGAATGATTGAAGGAAATGGAAGAAAATCAGCAAAAAGAATTCAAATTACAAATCAAAGGATGGCTCTGAACTAGAAGGAAATAAAAAGAATCCAAAGGATGGATGAAGGAAATGGAAGATAATCAACAAGAACAACTTAATAAATGGCTAAAGGAAACCAAAGAGAATCAGGAAACAGTACTTCATCAACAGCTTAATGAAAAAGAAGAGAATCAAAAAGAAACAGAGGGTTAAAGAAATTTGAGACAAATCAGCAAATTAATGAGGTCATAGGCCAATGCAATGAGTTCAGTAAGAGCATATTCAAATGCAAGTACGAATTCAAGAGACAATACAAAGGTCAAATCAAGAAATGATAACAGAAATCAAGCAAGAGCTGGAAATGCTTGAAAAAAATACAGAAAACTGAAATTGAATAACCCTCTAAGAGTCTCCAAGGAAAGCCTCACAAACAGAATGGACCACGTGGAAAACAAAATTCTGGAACTTAAAGACAAGACAGAATAATTTGATTGGGACTCCAACACAATGCCAAGTTCAAAGAAACGTGCTAACAACATAAAGAAAATTTGGGAAACCTTAAGATGGCCAACTATTTGGACCATAGGCATAAGGAAGGGGAATAAATAAAGGCTAAAGGCATAGAAATATCTTCATTGGGGCTGGCTGCTCTCCTTGGCACCCATTTCGTGGTCCCAGCATCTCCACTGGGTCTCCAATGCAAACCACGGTTCATCCTCATGGCCCCATGTGGTCTCTATGCAGGCATCCAGCAAACCTGCTTCACACTGCCCATGGCCATTTCCAAAACACAAGACCATGTTTCAAGCTCAAGGACCCTCTTTCCAGAATTTCTTATACTCCACAACACAAGGTAGGGTGCCAATTTGTTAATCCAGCGGGGAAATAAAGCAGACGTTGAAGAATAGGACACTCCTTGAGCACTCAGGCCCCTTCAAAAGAGTCTACATCCTTCCTGTTGCTCCAGTGCAGGTTAGCTAGCCCAGTCTCAAAGTTTTTAATCTCTCAAATAATTTGCAGGTGAGTGGGCAGCAGTTTAGGCCCAAAGATTCCATTTTTCTTTCTGTGCCATATCCCTCTGCTCACTCCAGTTCATTTCTACGCACTGCAACCCCAAACAACTTCTCAGGATACGGGCATAGCTGCAAGCTTTTCACACAAACTGCTATTTCAGTCCAAGCAAAGCTCTTTCTCACCCTCATAAGCTAAACCTCGCAGCCCATAGTTCTTACTGCATTCAGGTCTTGCAACTCACACCAGAATAGTCCATCAAGCTGTACTTACAGCACTGCAAGGCGTCTCCTAGGCCAAGGTTTCAAATCCTCCCACATTACTCTTGAAAATCAGCTCCAAAAGGCCAAAGCCACACAGTCAGGTGTCCAGCAAGATTTCCACTCCTTGGTACCACTTTACTGTTTCAGTCAGGTTGGAATTGCTGGTAGAAATCACCCAACCAAGAACAAGCTTCTGGGAAAAGGAGGTTTACTTTGGCTTACAGGCTCAAGGGGAAACTCCACGATGGCAGGAGAAAACAGCATGAGAAGAAGGTGGACATCACCGCCTGGCCAACATAAGGTAGATCATAGCAACAGGAGAGTGTGCCAACACTGGCAAGGGGAAACTGGCTATAACACCCATAAGCCCGCCCCAACAATACACTGCCTCCTGGAGGTGTTAATTCCCAAATCTCCATCAGCTGGGAACCTAGCATTCAGAATACCTAAGTTTATGGGGGACACCTGAATCAAACTACCACACAACCCAAAACCCAAAGTAATATACCCAACAAAATTATCCCTAATTCTAAAAGGTGAAAGAAAAACTTTTCACAATATACATCAGCTTTATGGTTCCATGAACACTAAGCCAGCCACACAGAGAATGCTGCAAGGAACATTCCATACTCAGTGGACAAGCAAACATGCCCATGAGGAGATAAAAGAAACAATCAAAACTAGAGTGGACATAAAACCATGTAAAGACAAAGAAAATACCAAACTCCAAAAAACCTTCAACATAACAGCGATTAATTCACACCACACTATTATAACTCTGAACATTAATGACTCAACTCTCCAATCAAAAGACACAGGTTAGGGTTGGAGAGACAGCTTAGCAGTAAGGTGTTTGCCTGTGAAGGTTAATGACACAGGTTTGATTCTCCAGGACCACCTAAGTCAGATGCACAAGGTGGCACATGCATTTGGAGTATGTTTGCAGTGGCTGGAGACCCTGGCATGCCAATTCTTTCTCTCTTTCTCTCTCTCAAATAAATAAACAAAAATAGTTTAAAAGGCACATATTAACTAGTAGGCTAGATTTATTCATTTTCTGTCTATAGGAAAACACCACTTTATGGTGAAAGAATGGAAAAAAATTTTTCCAAGCAAATGAAAACAAGAAATAAGCAGGGGTAGCTATATTAATTTCTGACAAAACAGACTTTAAACCAGAAGTACTCAAAAGAGATAAAGAAGGCCACTTGATAATCACTAAAGGAACAATTAAACAAGAGGATATTATAATCACAAACTTATATGCACCAAACACAGAGGCATCTTATTTTATAAAGAAAAATTTACTAGAAAATAAAGCAGATATAAATCCCAATAACAGTAATTAGTAAGATACTTTAATACCTAACTATTATCAATAGACAGATCCTCTAAGCAGAAAATAAACAATGAAATAGTGGAGCTAAACAATGTCATAGATCAAATGGACTTAACAGATATCTATAGAATATTCCACCCTAATTCTACTGAATATTTATTTTTATCAGATACTCAACGAGCCATCCCCAAAATAGACCACATATTAGGGCATAAATACTCCACAAATTCAGAAAAACTGACATAATTCCGTGCATTGTGTCTGACCATAATGCATTAAAACTAGAAATAAACAACAGTAACAGCAGAAAGCACAGCAACTCTTGAAGACTAAACAACCCACTATTAAGCAATGAGTGGATTGATGAAGAAATCAGAAAGTAAATCAATAACTTTAACAAAATGAATGACAATGAGAATACAATATACAAAAACTTATGAGTCACATTGAAGAAAGTTCTAAGAAGAAAATTTATAGCACTAAGCGCCTACATTACTAAAATAGGGAGTTCTCAAAAAAAAACCTTAAATATTCTTTTGAAGGCACTGAGAAGACAATACCAGTCCAGCCCAAAAGTACCATACAGAAAGAAATTATCAACATCAAAGCACAAATCAACAAATTAGAAATAAAACAAAATTTTGGTGAAGCAAAGATCTGGTTGTTTGAACAAATAAAAAGATTGATAAACCAATGGCCAAACTGACCCAAAGAAAAAAAAATGAAGACTTAAATCAATAAGATGAAAAATGAACATGGTGATATCACAACATATCCCAATGAAATTGGAAGAATTATCAGCACATATTTCAAAAACCTGTATTCCACAAAATTGGTATACCTGGTAGAAATGGATGAATTTCTTTACTCATATCATCTTCTCAAACTAAATCCAGAAGCAATAGATGAGGGGGCAGACCTAATCAAATCCAACAAAGAGAAAGACAAAATAATAGGAAGATACGAATGGGAATTTCAAGATATTTTGGGACACTATGAAAAGATCAAACATAAGAATTCAGGGTATAGTAGAAGGAGAAGAATTTCACTCCAAAGGAATAGTAGGCATTTTCAACAAAATCATAGAAGAAAAATTTCCCCAAATTGGTAAAGAAATGCCAAAGTAGGTACAGGAAGCCTTTAGATCACCAAACAGACAAAATCTGGAAACAACCTCTCATCTCAATGTTATAATTAAACTACTATACATGCAAACCAAAGAAAATATATTGAAAACAGTTAGAGAGAAAAAAGCAAGTCACCTGTAAAGGCAAACCCATTTTGATAACAGCAGTTTATTTAGCACAAACTTTAAAAGCCCAAAGACAACTGTCAACCACAATTACTTTATCCTGCAAAACTATTTATCCAAATTGATGGAGAAATAAGGACATTCCACAACAAAAATAGGCTTAAGGAATTTATGACAATTAAGCCAGTTCTACAGAAACTACTTGAAGGAATACTTCATGCTCAAGAGAAAGCAAAACAAAGAAAATGAAGGCTCTCCACAATGAAAACATTAAAACACTCAAGACAGAAATCACAGAAGACACTAGGAAATGGAAAGATATCCCATGTTCTTGGATTGGAAGAATCAATATCATGAAAATGGCAATCCACACATTTAATTAAATCCCTATTAAAATTCCAATGGCATTCTTCACAGAAATAGAAAAGAAAAATATAATCCTAAAATTCATTTGGAAGCACAAAATCCTTGAATAGTCAAAATAATTTTGAGCAACAAAAATAAGGCTGGCAGTATCACCATACCCAATTTTAAGCTGTATTCCAAAGCCATAGTAACAATATGGTACTGGCACAAAGACAGATACATAGAACAATGGAACAGAATAGAGGACACAGATATTAATCCAGGCAGCTACAGTCATCTGACTTTTGACAAAAATGCCAAAATTTCATTGGAGAAAAGACAGCCTCTTCAACAAGTAGTTCTGAGAAAACTGGATGTCTATATGTACAAAGATAAAAGAGATCTTTGTCTCTCTCCATACACAAGAAGCAAGTCCAAATGGATCAGGGACATTGATATCAGATCTAAAACTCTGAAACTGCTAGAGAAAAAAGTAGGAGAAATCCTTCAACATATTGCAGTAGGAAATGATTTCTGAATATAAACTCAATTACTCAATAAATAGAACTACTAATCAACCACTGGGATGTCACGAAATTACAAAGCTTTTAGCAAAGAACACTGTGAATAGAGAAAAGAGACAACCTACAGAATGAGAGAAAATCTTTTCCAGCTGTATATCTGACAGAAGATTAATATCCAGAACATACAAAGAACTCAAAAAACTAAACAATAAGAAATCAAACAACCCATTTTAAAATGGGCTATTGATGCCCCCAAAGCAATACAGGCCCTTGCCAAGGCCCTTGCTTCCCCACCAGGAATAGATGGTAGGACCCTATTGCTGAAGACTTCACTTACTTGGGCTTTAAGGTCACTGAGAAACCCTACTGGAACTGAGCTGAAAAGCTCCTCCATGTAGACCAGCTGACAGAAAGCTGGGAAAAGCCATGCTGCATGCAGTTCAATGGGAGAGAGGCAAATCATCAGTGAAGGTACTCAAAAGTGGACACTGCAAGCTTGATATTTGGCCAGCCAGGGTGCAATAGTGGCACATTTGTTATGGGAGAAACCAACTGACCTCTAGTTTGACTGGAGGCCCACTCTATGGGAGGGAATACATCCCTGATACTGAAAACCTACAACAGGGGTAGTCATGAGACCTAGAAGTGTAATGTCTGCTGCTGTCTGACTAAATGTATATACTATGTTCATCAAACTGCCCAGTAAGCACTTTTCTTAATGTTCATATGGATATATCACTGCTGCTCTCACTTTTGGTTAGAGAAACTTCCCTTTTCAGGTGCCAGTGACCTTGGGATGACTCAGAAGGCATCATGGTGCTGTGAAGAAGTGACGGAGGAGTGCTCCTCACCAAAATATCTCTGGCTAAATGTATATACTATGCTCATCAAACTGCCCAGTAAGCACTTTTCTTAATGCTCATATGGCTATATCACTGCTGCTCTCACTTTTGGTTAGAGAAACTTCCTTTTTCAGATTCCAGAGACCTTGGGATGAGTCAGAAGGCATCATGGTGCTGTGAAGAGGTGATGGAAGAGTGCTCCTCACCAAAATATCTCTATCACACCTTCCAAGGCTCAGGGTCCATTGAAGAAGAGGTGGCAGAAAGAATGTAAGAGCCAAAGGAAGGGTAGAACTCCTTAGAACGTGCTCCTCCAGATACAAAATGGCCTGGGTATCCATGACCTCACAGTGCCTGACACTACCTACACAAGACCATCATAAGAGGAGGAAAAGATCATGACATCAAAATAAAAGAGACTGATTGAGATGGGGAAGGGATATGACAGAGAATGGAATTTCAAAGGAGAAAGTGGGGGTTAGGAGGGCATTACCATGGAATATTGTTTACAATCATGGAAGTTGTCAATTTAAAAAAATGTGAATAAAATGCAATGAATCAAAAAAATGGGCTATGGAACTAAATAGATAATTCCCAAAGGAAGAAATATAGATGGCATATAAATATTTAAACATGTTCCACATCCTTAGCCATCAGAGAAATGAAAATTAAAACTTCTTTGAGATTCCATCTCACTCCTTTCAGAATGGCTATCATCAAAAAATCCAATTACAATAAATGTTGGTGAGGATACAGAAAAAAGGGAATCTTCTATGCTGTTGGTGGGAATATAATCTGGTACAGCCATTGTGGAAATCAGTGTGGAGGTTTCAGAGCATCTAAAAATAGATTTATCATATGATCCAGATATAGCACTCCTAGGCATATATCCTAAGGACTCTTTCTCACTACCATAGAGATATTTGTACCATAACTTTTATTGCCACTCAATTCACAATAGACAGGAAATGGAACCAGCCTAGATGTCCCTCAACAGATGAATGTATAATAAGGATGTGGTACATTTACACAATGTGGTACAACTACATTATTCAGTAGTAGTAAAGAAATATGAAATTTGCTGGGAAATGAATGGATCTGGAAAGGATTATACTAAGTGAGGTAACTCAGGCCAAGAAAGTCAAACTTCTCATATTTTCTTTCATATGTGGATACTAGTTATAAATATTCAGACTTGTGTGTGAGTTGGGGTGACAACCGGTAGCAGAGGTTAGTAAGCTAGAAGAGGGCTAAAAGGGAGGGAGGAGAAAGGTGGATTTAAGTGGGTGGTAGTGTATATATGTAAGTATATGTCAGATTATTACAGGTGGAATGGCCTAAGTGAGGTCAGGGGAAGAGACTGAGAAAAAGGAGTGTGGGAGGAGAGCATATTATGAATAAGCCACATGATAACCTATTTATTTTTGATAATGGCACACCCAGAAAAATTTCAGTGCCAGGGTTGGGATACCTTCCAGTAAATTGTTGGTCAGAGAGTTCCTGGATGCCCCCAAAATTTTACACCCTATTGCCAAGGCTCTTGGTTTCTCACCAGGCATGGATAATAAGACCCGATTGCTGAAGAGTCCACATGCCTGGGATGCAAGGTCACCGAGAAATTGAACTGGGCTGAGCTGAAAACCTTCTCCCAATAGACCATCTGACAGAAAGTTGGAAAAATCTGCACTGCATACAGCCTTATGGGAGACAAAAGCCATCAGTGATGAAAAGATTGGACATTGCAAGCCTCAAGTTTGGCCAGCCAGGCCAAATGAGCCAACAGGTGAAATAGTAGCATGTCTGTTATGGAGGAAACCAACTGCTCAGTAATTGGACTGAGGACCCACTCTATGGGAGGGACTACATGGCTAGTACTGAAAACCTAACCAAAAGCCTGTGGCGGGGTGGTCATGAGCATTAGAAATGTAATGCCTGCTCTTGCCTGGCTAAATGCATATAATTATGCTCACCTAACTTCCCTGTAAGCTCTTTACTTAATGTTCATACCCATATATTAATGCTACTCTCCCTTTTAGTTAGAGAGCTTCTCATTTCAGTTAGTGGTGAGCACTGGGATGACCCAAAGGGCACCATAATGCTGAGAAGATGTGATGGGGGAATTTACAGCACTGAAACATCCCTATCACACCTTCAAAGGCTCAGGGTCCATTGTAGAAGAGCTGGCAGAAAGAATGTAAGAACCAAAGAAAGAGTTGGACTACTTACAATGCAATGGACCAGACAGAAATTAGTCTTGATATCCATAACCTTGCAGTTCCTAGCACTATCTTCACAAGACCCTCATAATAGGAAGAAAAGACGGTGACATCAAAATAAAAGAGAGACTAATGGAGAGAGGGAGGGAATATAATGGAGTGTAGATTTGTGAAAGGCAAGTAGGAGAGGAGAGGGAATTATCATGGTTTATTGTCTGTAAGTATTGAAGCTATCAATAAAAAGGAAAAAATAGAAATAAAAATAGAGAAAAGTAGTGATAAAATAGCCTAAACAAAATAAATGTCCAGACCCAGATGGATTCACTGATAAGTTCTATCAAACATTATTCAAGAACAAAAACACTTCTTCTCAAACTATTTCACACAATTGAAAGAGGAAATGCTCCCAAACTCCTTGCATGAAGTCAGCAGATAAAACAAAAATAGAACATTAGGACTGGAGAGATTGCTTATGGTTAAAGCACTTGTCTGCAAAGCTAAACAAACCAGATTTGATTCTCCAGAACCCAAGTAAGCCAGATGCACACAATGGAGTTTTGTTTGCAGTGGCTGGATGTCCTGGCACACCCTTTTCTTTCTCTCTCTCTCTTTCTTTCTTTCTTTCTTTCTTTCTTTCTTTCTTTCTTTCTTTCTTTCTTTCTTTTAAATTTTTTGTTCATTATTTATTTATTTATTTGAGAGTGACAGACACAGAGAGAAAGACAGAGAAAGAGAGAGAGAGAGAATGGGCATGCCAGGAGCCTCCAGCCACTGCAAATGAACTCCAGATGCATGCGCCCCCTTGTGCATCTGGCTAACATGGGTCCTGGGGAATCAAGCCTCAAACCAGGGTCCTTAGGCTTCGCAGGCAAGCGCTTAACCGCTAAGCCGTCTCTTCTGCCCTCTTTCTTTCTTTCTCTCTTTCTTTTTCTCTTTTTTGTCTCTGTCTTACTCTCAAATAAATAAACAAATAAATAAAAATATTAAAAATATAGAAAATTATAGACTGATATCCCTAATGAACTTAGATGCCAAAATTCTCACTAAAATTCCCACAAACTGAATTCAAGAACACATCAGAAACATTATCTAGACCCTCATAATAGGAGAAAAAGATGATGAAATCAAATTAAAAGAGAAACTAATGGAGAGAGGAAGGGGATATGATGGAAAGAAGAACTATGAAGGGGAAAGCGGGGAGGGGAGGGAAATACCATGATTTGTTGTCTGTAAGTATAGAAGTTGTGTGTGTGTGTGTGTGTGTGTGTGTATGTGTGTGTGTGTGTGTGTGTGTGTGTGTGTGTGTGTGTGTGTGTTTAGAAAACATCATCTATCTCTATCAAGTAGGTTTCATCCCAGGATTGCAGGGATGGTTCAACATATGGAAACTGATAATTGATTTAAATACAAGAATCACATGATTATTTCAATAGATGCAGAAAAGGCCTTTGACAAGATATAACAACCCTTTGTGATTAAAACCACTGGAGAGACTAGGGATGGAGAGACCATATCTCAACATAATAAATGCTATTTATAATGCACCTAAGGCCCAAATCATATTAAATGGGTGAAAACTTGAAGTGTTCCCATTAAGAACTACAACAAGATGGGTGCTTACTTTAACCACTGTGTTTCAACATAGTACTTGAAGTCTTAACTCAAGCCATATGACAACAGAAATAGATAAAAAGACATGCAAATTGATAAGGAAGAACTCAAACTAGCCCTATTTGTAGATGACATGATTTTATATATAAGTGACCTAAAAGACTCCACCAAAACCTAAAGGTAATAAATTCTTTCAGTGAAGAATAAGGATACAAAATCAATACATGCAAATTAGCAGTCTTCCTATATGCCAAAGATAAATACATGGCAAAAAAGATAAGCTATTCCATTTTCAGTACCCATGAAATAAAATACCCTGGAAATCACTAACAAAGGAGGTGAAAGTCCTTGACAAATAAAACACTACAGAAAGAGCTGAAGAGGATATGAGACGATGAAAAGACTTCCCATACTCATGGATTGGAAGAATTAATATTGTGAAAATAGCTATGCTACCAAAAGCATTATATACCTTCAATGACATTCCAGTGAAAATTTAGCAACATTCTTCACAGATATAGAAAAATAAAGTCTTAAAAGTCATATAAGAATAGAAGGTCTCAGGTACCCAAAAGTATCCTCAATAAAAGAATACAACTGGAGATATTGCCATACCTGATTTTAAGATATACTACAAAGCCACAGGAAGTAAAACAGCATGGTTCTAGCACAGAAACAGACACACAGATCAATGAAATAAGATAGAAGACTCATCTCTAAATTCAAGCAACTATACCTTTATCTTTGAAAAATGGATCAAAAATACACACTGGAGAAAAGCAATGCCTTCAACAAAGGGTGCTGGAGAACAAAGCAATACCCACTTCTCTCACCCTGAACAAATGTCAACACTTAAGGACCACAATAGAAGACCCGAATCTCTAAAACAATTATTAGGAAAAGCAGGAAGAACAGCCCACAATATAGGCATAAGGAAAGATGACCTAAATAAGACCCCAATAGCACAGGAAATTAAATCAACACTCAACCACTGACTGGGACCTCATGAAACTAAAAGCTATTGTACAGACAAGCAAATAATCAACAGAGTTAATAGACAGCCCATAGAATGGGAGTAAATTTTCACCATCTCTACCTCCAACAAAGATCTGCGGCCTAGAATGTACAAAGTTCTCAAAAAACCTAAACAATAAAAAAAAAAAAAAAAACATGAGGTGCTTGCTGGGTATGTAAGGTATCTTGGGTGGATTCAGGTTAGGTGTTGTAGATGAGTGAGACTATGTGTCGATTTTTTTTCTGTGATTGGGTAAGTTCACTGAGAATGATCTGTTCCAGGTTCAACCATTTTTCCTCAAATTTCTTTGTGTCATTTTTTCTTACTGCTGTATAGAATTCCATCCATTGGAGAATCTGCTTCTCTTTTTCAGATAAATGCAGATCCTAAGGAGAGAGCTGCCCCGTCATACCTCAAAAGGGGCCCAACTGAAACTAAGGAAAATTGGCGAAAGAAGGAAGGGTGCTGTTTTCCTGATGAACCGGTTATCAGCACAAAGGGGAAGGAGACCAACACAGAGAAAAATCAACTCCTACCAAATCAGAGAGCCAGAGCCTCAGAGGCCCCCAATACCTCATCACTGAAGCAGACCAAAAATGAACCCAACATGGCTCAGGGAAATTTTGCGGAAGAGGGGGTGGAAAGAATGTCAGAGCCACATGTTGGGTCATGATATGCAGAGACATTTATCTTACCCATAACTGTGGGCTAACTCCATAGTGTATGACCCATTTACATCAATAAGGAGGGGCCATTGGGAGGGGGTAGATCATGGATGAGCCTAAACAATGGTACCAAACTGCCTGTATTTGCTGAAAAGAAAACTAATAAATTAAATTAAAAAAAAAATAAAACAACCCAATCAAAAACAGGGTAGAGAATTGAGCAGTGAATTTGCAAAGGAAGAAATAAAAATGGCCATTACCCATTTAAAGAGAGATGTTCAATATTTTTAGTTATCATAGAAATGCAAATCAAAACACCACTGAGATTTCATCTCACTCCATTAATGATGGCATTCATAAAAATGTTGAATAACAATAAATGCTGGTGAGGCTGTGAGGAAAGAGGAACCCTTACTTACTGCTGGTGGAAGTGCAAACTTGTACAACTGCTATGGAAATCAGTATGAAGAATCCAGAAAGACATGAAAATAAATCTGCCATCTGATCTAGCTGTACCACTTCTGGGCATATATCCTACAGACTCCACACTTTACTACAGTCATACCTGCTCAGCAATTTTGTGGCTGCTCTATTCACAACAGCTGGGAACTGGAATCACCCCAGATGCCCATAAAGTAATAAATGGATAATGAAGATGTGGTACATATACAAAATGGAATTCTACTCAGCAGTAGGGAAAAGTTATAAAAATAAAAATTAAATAATAAAACATGTAGGAAAATGGACACAGTTGGAAAAAATCATTCTATGCCAGGTCACATAGACACAGAAAGACAAACACTGCATGTATTCTCTCTTCTGTGCTTCCTAACTGTGATCATTTGGAGATGAGTGCAAACGGGGGGGAGGGGTAAGCATCAGGAATATGGTCATAAGATTATAATGAGATCAGGAGGGAGAAGAAATAGGGAGAGAGGAGAGGAGGAGTTACTTGACCAGGTAGGAAAAGGACAGATTCTCAGAAGTGGGAGGGGCTTGGAGAAGTAGAGGGTAGGGAGGATGAGGAGGGAATTGTACAAAAGTTGAGACAACTTGAATCAATTCCATAGAAACCCTCATTGTGGCCACAATTCTATAATATATAACCACCAATAAAGAGAAAGGAGCAACAGTCCCAACAGAAGGTGGAAAAAGTTTAATCTTAAAACCATGGACTCCAGGCGGTAAATCTCACCCAGAATTAGCTCTCTTCATTTAAATCCCCACATCACTTGTCATTTTGTCCTTAGTAAAGAAGGCTGGGGCACAGTTAAAGAATAATTTGTGCTGATAAAATATAAAACTCAGATGAAATTCATTTTCAAATGTTAATGAAAATATGTTAGCAGGTTTGGAAATTCTTCTAGTCAAAGGAAACTAAGACGAAATGGAAAGTGCAGCATGTGGTATTTCCTTGGATATGTCAATGAAAAAACATATTTGAAGCCTATGACACTAGCAAAGGTTAGGGAAATACGAATACAGATGCCCTTATTAGATAATGGTGCTATTCTTATGTCCAATTACCTAAAGAATGGTAGTAGACAAACACTTCACAGTGGAATATTTAAGGGTGAGGCATCATCATATCTACAATTAACTCTTTATGTCAGGAGAATATGCATATAGATGTGATCCTGTCTGTGTTGTGTAAGAGCTTGAAGAGAGAAACAGAGAAAGAATAAAGGAAAACAAGAGGGCACAAACGTGGCCAATGTTGACAAGTGGCATGTTTATAGGGAGGGTATGAGAGTACTCATCAAACTGGCCTGGAAACCTGTCAGATGGCTTGACAGGTTTAATAGCAATTTAAATACAATTTAACAATATAAAACTACATACTACACAAATATATAAAACACCATTAAAAACAGCCAAAACAATGTAAGAATTGACTCAGTAATTTTAATCTTCCACACTCAGATAGTGAAAATTAAATGTTGTAATGAATTTCCAAGAAACTGATTTTTCTAAAGAACATAAAAAACAATAATAACTCTAAATTCATTTACAGCATACATAATCTTGACCAAATGTCACAAGGACAGTAGATCAAAAAAGGAAATTACAGGAAGGACCAGCTCACTCATGAACTTGGCTGATGTACTCTCCTCCCAGAAAAAGGAATTATCAAACTGACCTGAAAAACTATTGAAAATTAGACCTTATTTCAGAAATGCAAGGTTCATTTAATTTTATAAAATAGAATAATGTAATTCACTATATTAACATATTTAAAGAAATAAATGGAATGCTAATTTAAAAGATGCATGAAGGTGTTTTTAAAATCCAATATATATTCATGATTTTTAAAGTTCCAGAAAACTATGAATAGATGAAAACTTCCTTACCTTTATATAATGAATATATGTATGCCTGCATGCATATCTGTATATGTATTACATATAAATCATATTGTATACCATACATTAATGAATATTAACCTTATATTAAATAGCATAATTAATTGTGAAACTTTGAAAGCTTTTTCTTCTGTGACTAGACTAAGTGAATGATGCTACCACTTCGTCTCACCTTTGCAGTGAAGGACTTAATAGTTATGACTTAAGAAAAAAAAAGAGGAAGATGGAAGAACTGGGGAAGAAAAGGGAACAAGCTGGTATTGCTTATGGATTTTATGACTGTGAATGTGTGAGTTAAGTCATCTATAGAACATTCACATCAGTAAGAGCCTTCAGCAAGATTGTGAAAACAAAAACAATAAACATGAAATAATTTGCCTCTCTATGTACCATATACAAACACTTGAAAATCCAAAAAAATCTAAATGATAGCTTCAAGAATATGAAAGAAATAAGAAAAAATACAAGACTTCTCTGGAAGATATTATGAAACATTATTAAAGGACATTGAAAAGACCTAAAATAATCAAAAGTATTATTTATTGTAAAGATGTCATTTCTCTTAAAATATTATGCCAATTCAATGGAATCTCAAAAATAATTCAAAATGGCTTGTCTGCTTGTTTTGTAGAGCTATATAAATTAATCTAAAATGTATACATGAATGAAAAGAAGAGTAATCAACACATTCTTGCAGAACAAGATTGGAAACCTTGCCTTTCTTATGTCAGGATTTACTTAAAAGCCATCATAATTAAAGAATACATCAGATACTTTTATAGGTGTTACTAAAATGTAATAAAAATATAGAATTAGACACAAACAAATAACACCGTGGTCTAGAATATATCCTAACCCATGAGTATAGTGGACATATATGAGGACAAAATATCTTTTCCATATTTTTGGAAAATAAGATATTCAAAAGAAAAAATATAACTTAGTAGACATCTCATTTTAAGAAAAGACAATAAAGATATGAATGTGCCTAGTGAAAATTGACAGCCAAGCAGGAGAAAGGAAACCCCACGAGGAGGAACATCATGGTTCTTCTCCAAGGAAGCAACATGCTTCCTCAACACTTGCCTTTTGACACACCATGGGCATGAGCACACTTGGCTGCTTAGCCTGCTGGGCCTAAAAAACAGTGACAGCTGTGCCTCTATTGTGTGAGACAGAAAGAAGGAGAGAAAATGCTCCAGAATCCCACAGGTAGCAGAGCCCTTCAGCAGACCAGGGATTGCTGGAGAAAGGTGAGATGGTGAGGCACGATTAAGTATATGAATGAACATCTCCATAGAGCCACAAAAATAAAACTAGACTGATTGATCAAAACAAAACAAACACTTGGTGATCCAGACCTCACATCAACTCTCTGTCCATTTAAAAGTCTACATGAAGCCAGGTCTATGGCACAGATCTATACTCTCTGCTTCTCAGAAGATGAAGCAGGATGATAGCAAGTTCAAGGCTTGCCATGAATGAGTGAGTTCAAGGACAGCTTAGTCTCAAAATGAAGTGTTTGGGTTTATTTTTAAAGTGGAAGGGTCATCTGGGTGTGGTGGGACACACTAATCCCAGCACTCAGGAGGCAGAGGTAGGAGGATTGCTGTGAGTTCAAGGCCACCCTGAGAATACATAGTGAATTCCAGGTCAGCTTGGGCTAGAGTGAGACCCTACATCTCAAAAAACAAACAAACAAACAAAAAAAAAAAACTGGAAGGGTCATAAGGATCTTCCTTGGTGATAGGGTGCTTGCCCAGCATTTGTGGAGGTCCTACATTTAATCCCATCACTAGAAAAGGAAATATACATTCAAGTTTTTCAAAGATAATACAGGATGTCATCCTTGTGATCTTAGGGGAAAGGAGTTTTTTAATTATTTTTAAGCAAAAACTAAATGCTAACTATAATTGGAAAAGATAAATAACTTTGATTACATTAAGTTAAAAGTATGGGTATTTTACAGCCACACATGATGGTACATGCCTTTAATCCCACGACTCAGGAAGTAGAGGTAGGAGGAGCACCGTGAGGTCAAGGCCACCCTGAGACTACACAGTGAATTCCAGGTCAGCCCAAGCTAGAGTGAAACCCTACCTTAGAAAAAAAAAAAAAAAAGAAATGTATGGGTATGTTTACCTAGAACCAGAAAGAAAGTTAAAATGAGAGCCATCGCGAAGAAAAAGATATATATATATATATCTTCAGTGCCTGGTACAAACCAGATACATAGTTGCCATTCAAGAAATTTGTCATTCAGGGCTGGAGAAATGTCTTAGCAGTTAAACACTTGCCTGTGATGCCTAAGGACCCCTGTTCAAGGCTCAGTTCCCGAGGACCCATGTAAGCCAGATGCACAAGGTGGAACGTGCATCCAGAGTTCATTTTGCAGTGGCTGGAGGCCCTGGCGCGCCCATTCTCTATCTATCTGCCTCTTTCTCCTCTGTCTGTTGCTCTCAAATAAATAAATAAACAGAATGTCCTTAAAAAAAAAAAAGAAATTTGTCATTCAAAGAAGTTGTCATTCTTTTTAAAGTTTTATTTGTTTATTTATCTATTTATTTATTTAAAAGAGAGAAAGAAGCAGAGAGAGAGAATGGGCACACCAGGGCCTCCAGCCACTACAAACGAACTTCAGACTTATGTGCTTCCTTGTGCATGTGGCTTACGTGGGTCCTTTGGCTTTGCAGGCAAATGCCTTAACTGTTAAGCCATCTCTCCAGCACCCAGTTGTCATTCTTTAACTGGAGGTGATTTTATCTATACCATCAGTTATTAAAGTTTGATTGTCAGTGGTTCCTTGCACCAAATTTATTATCATTCAAGACTGCCAATTCCAGACAGGACAATCATAAAACTGTCGCTACTGGTCATGAGTCTCTCATACCATGTTGTCAGGCTGTTTTAGGAAATACCACATTTTAGGTTAAAAAAAAAAGATGAGACTGGTGCGATATCTCAGTGGTTCAAGGTGCTCACAAAACTTGCTTGCCCAGGTTTGATTGCCCAGCACCCACATAGGGCCAGGCACAGGTGTTTGCAGTTAGTTTAGAGTGACAGGGGACCCTGAAGGAAAGATTTACCAAGGTTCCAAATCTTACCATTTTACTTACAATTACTTCCTAGTTACTATTTCTAGAGCGAAATGTTCTATTTTTGCTGACCTTTCACTCTGTCTCCCACCTCTACTGGTTCCTATACCAGAGGCTAGGAAACTTGTGATGGGTTTAAAATGAAGATTTGGAGTCAAACAAACATCGACTATGGAAGCGGAAGTCACTTTCTTGGGACTGAAGAAGGATGGAATTTTCCTGGCCAGGGTGATAAGCAGAGATGGGCTCTGGCCAGGGGACAGTCCCTGATGGTTCAAGCTGTCAGTTGACTGTGTTCCTTTCCCTGGAGCTATTCAGGAGACTGAAGTAGACTCTAGGTCAAACATTTCTGCCTGTAGTCAGCTGCTGCCCTAAGGGAAATCCGTGAAGAGTTCTGTGTCATTGAGATTTAAAGGGAGAATGGCATTCCCTAAAGCCACTGTCATGGTGGCAGTGGTGACCTGCCAGGGACTTCCAAGGGGACACTAAACTTAGAGGACAGAAGTCAAGGCTGCCAAACCCAGCCTCCTGTCCCATTGCCAAGTGCCTCCTCACGCTGACAGCCCAACAAGGATGTGGCAGGCCCTGGTTCTCCTCGGCAGCCGACTCCATCACTTTCCAGGCTGGAACAGATTGGCAGAGCGAATCTTGTTTCTCCCCACGAGACTGCATTTCTCTGGGACTCTGAGGAAAGAGATGCTGAGGAAGTACACAGTGGATGGCCACAAAACGTGACAGATGGGCCTGTATAGATATCTTTTCCAAATATATCTCAAAGGGTAGTATGACAACTGTGGTTAGCTTTGCTGAATGTAGATATGGAGAAACAGGGCAAAATTTGTTAAGGAAAACAGTACAACAACCTTCATAAGGCCTAATTTGTCACTCTCAGGTCAGGGAGCAAGTCTAGGCAACCTGTGACTTTGTTTGTGACTTGTGACGGGGAAGAGAGACTCCCAAGTCCGGCAGATTCTGCCCTTGTGCTTTCACAGCTGTGCCTGTGCTGTTCTCACCCAGTCCTGGAAGAGACTTCCATCCTAGATAGCAATTCCCAAAGAACAAAAGACTCCAAATGATATTTTAGAGGCAACAACCTCCCATCAATTTCGACAGGGAGCCCAGAGCTCCTCTGGCAGTACAGGCTGGCTCAGAGAGAGAGAGCATTGTGCTTCCTGACATCCGAAAGTCAGACTCTACACATGCAAGCAGGGCTGCAGAAAAGGAGATCATCTCTCCTATCAGCTTTAATTATGTGATGAGAAAATAATGATTAACTAGGGTCCACAATAGGAGCTTTTTACAGCGCTGAGAGCATTCGCTTGCCATTTAGAGGCATATTGCTGCCATCACAGCAAAACACAGGTTTCTCAGACACAGCTTCTCATCTACACGACCTCCATCTCCTCTGGCCAGGCTAGCTTTCCAGCTAACAATTAGTGAAGTGCTGAGATTCCAGCCTTGGCTTAATCCTGAAAGCATGGCCTCTCATCAAATTCCAATGTGGACATTCAGGAAAATGAAACGATCTTATAAATCTGTAAATATCCAAAGTGGCTTGTTTTTAAAACTTATCATTGCTCTGCTTAAGCTCTGGCCTTATTTCCAGATGGGACTGGTTGGAAGGGAGGAGAGAAACCTCTGCTATAAGAGCCAAAGAGGAGAGAAGGGTTGGAATGACAAGCCAGTGGGAGCCAAGGCCCCTCCTTTCAGGTCATTTCTTACTCCTTGCTAAGTGAAGGTGGCTCCAGCTGGAGAGAAGCATAAAATTTTCACTTCTAATAAAAATAAAAGTTGAATGGCCATTGAGGGAAATGAAAATGGTTTTCTGAAAAGAGATGAATTTGGTAGTTCTGACCAATGGAACATGGCCCAAACATCTTTTATAGAATAGGTCTTGGAGATGTGTTCTATGAAAACTGACCACACACACACACAAAATAGAAATTATGGACTATCTGTGCTTCGATGGGCTGGACAGAGAACCCAAAATTAAACTGGCCAGATGCTGCCCATGCTTGAAGAAGTATCTCATTTGGCCATGTCCCCACTGGCCTGTGGCAGTAGGCAGCTGAATCCATTCTGTGCTCCTACCCTTAGAGCATGCTGTGCTTTTCAGGTGGAGACACCACCATTTGCCCTGTGTCCATGGTGTGGCCTGGCAACATTCTCTGCCCTTGATAATCTGCCCAAATCTGTCAGAAAGCATTTTGCCAAGCTCCAGGCTCCATGCCTTCTGACTGTGGATCTGTGAACTGACTTGTGTCCAGGGTTATCCCTCTGCTACTTGGAAGCTTGAAAACAAACTCAAAATCATAAATCAGCACTATGGGCAACTGGCCTCTTCCTCTGCCTAGCAAAGAGGGGTTGGCATGTCACTCTAGAGGAAATGGCAGGTGACATAAAGGAAATTGTTCCTCTTCTTGAAAGTCCCTTGCTTTTGAAAATAAGTCCAAAATTATGGAGACTCTATTATAAGTGGGTGCTGTAAGAAGTAAAGTAAGATAATTGATTGGCTATTGAAAGGAGGATCATATATCAAAAGTTATATAATATTTTATGCTTATGTACATAGAACCTCCCAAAGAGGCTTGTGCTTCAAAAAATTAATATTTTTAGCCTTACCATGTATCATGCTTACAAACACATACTAGATTTGTTCCAGGACACACAAACATAAGATATTTGATTCATTGATGTGAAAACAAATGTAACTCCATCTTACTTCTTTTAAATTTTTTTTCATAACTTTTTATGCGAGAAAGAGAATTGATGCACCAGGGCCTCCAACTACTGCAATCGAACTCCACACGTGTGCACCATCTTGTACACTTGTGTGACCGTGTGCCCTTGCATCACTTTGTACTTCTGGCTTACATGGGATCTAGATAATCAAACCTGAGTCCTCAAGCTTTGCTGGGAAGTGCTTTAACCACTGAACTATCTCTCCAGTCTTCCATCCTACTTCTTAACAGAATGCCACAATGTAGGTTGCTTCAAAAGGAGTAACAGAGATGTTATGATGAGTTTCTCCTATGGGTTAATCTTCCACATTTCACAGGGAGCATCTACAGCCTAGATTCTGGAGGCAGAGGCAGGACATGGTTTACACAATCCCCCTCCTTGAGAATGGCTGGAATGTCCCCAGAAGACTGGGCAGAAGCTCACAGGTCCCCAGCTACAGAAGGGTTTTCAATCAAATGTGGCAATAATTTATGAAGTTTCTTTCTGGGTCTCAATCCTGTGATAGGCTAAGTCATGGACAAAATGAAAGATAAGGAAAAACCTACCTCCTCCTTGATCCTGGTTCAAGCTGGATCACTAACTCCAGCTAGAAAGAATGAGTTTGTTATGGGCAAGTATTCCCCCAATTTCAGTGCAGGGTTGAGATTTGAATGGTTTTATCCCTTAGAGTCTGAGGACTATGCATTATTCACTCAGCATAGGAGGAAAGGCATGTCATAGGTCCTTTCAGCATGGTTTGTGGACTGCTGTCCTTCAGGTAAAACATGGCTATTGATCTAAACCATAAACAGTTTAAATTACCTGCATGAAACCCGAGCCCATTAATGTTTTGTCATAGGACGGGGTGAGGGACTGTCTCACAAGACCTTGCTCCTCTGCAAGGCTGGATAAGTGGTTAATGGTTACTGGCATAGAGATGTTTTCTTCATTGACATAGTCAATTGTAAGTTGCCTATGCTTCTATAAGTAACTTTAATTAAATGCATTGGTTACCTAAGCTAGACTTGGGTGGATTTATGTCTTAGGTCTGCAGCCAGTACTCTATCTGGAGTGAGTAGCCGTGTTCATCTCTCCAGCAAAAGTTTATACAATAGGCAAGAAAGAAAAGGGAGGAAATTTAAAAGCCCACAGGAAGAGAGAAGAGGAAAGTTAAGACTGAGCTAGACTTGGTTTGGGTAAAGTATTAGGTTTGTTGTCTGGAATGAGACGGGGGGGGGGGGGGTTAAAACTGCAATGTTAGGCTGTTGACAGCCAAGTAGAGAATACCCTGGAACCTTTGAACTCATCATCATTCATTTCCAGAGGGCAATTGTTCCAAACAGATAGTGGCCCAGAGGTCCCAGCCCTCTTAACTGTCAGAATGGGTGATCTCATTTGTGATAAAGAGCTCAGGCTGCAGAGTAGATAAGTTTGGGATTGAATTCTGCCTCTAACATACACGTCTAAGCCTCTCTACTTCTTCATCTATGAAGGAGGATAAGAATAATAACACTTTCCTGATAGGGGTTGTGTGAAGTGCCAAGATCATTCACACACAGTCCAGAATATCAGGAGGCTTCAGGACAAATTAGCTATCATTTCATTCATTTCTTCAACCAATCCCCCTATTTTCTTGCTAAGTCCCCCCCCTGCCTAGCTCTCTGTGCTGCACATTAATAAACCCCAGGAAATCACTGGCCTGTAGAAACATAGAGGGAGAGAGAACTGACAAGGTAGCTGTTCTATCACAGAGAGGAGGTGCTGTGAGAGAGGAATCTAGACAGTCCTAGATGAGGAGGCAGGTTAAGAACCCAGGCTGAGCAAGGGAAGGCTTTGGGGGAAATTGGCTCCCAAGTTCCTATAAAAAGGGCTAGAAATTAACCTGGTGAAAAGGAAGAAAGTGGGTCAGAGGGCAGCTCAGAAAGAAGTCCTAGTGTGGACAATTTTGGTAGGGGCAAACAAGCAAGACACTTTGGAGGGGTGAGCCTATCCACCCACCCGCTCAGAGCTGTGGGCACCACCTGGGAGCCACGCACCTGGTCTGGAAGGTTCATAGGTAGCACCAAAAGTTCCGTCTGGGAGCAGAGCAGAGTCAAGAAAGGGCTCTGCATTTTGGAAGGCTACTCTGGCCACAGAAAGGGCCTAGGAAACCTCCTCACAGGACTCCAGTGTAGGTTGGCTCATCTCCTGCCACCCTGCCAAGTCCCAGCTGTGAATGCCTGCAGCAATGGGAGGGCATCATGACTTCTCCAGCCCTCACAGATCCTGACATCTTGACTGCAGCTTCACTGGTTTTCTTACCTCCCATCCCCTGTCCTCACATGCATTCTGATCGTTGGTGCTCCTGGAGATTGAGCTACGTAAGCCTGCAAGGCTATGTAAGCCAGGTTACCTCTTTGCTTAATAAACTGCATTGGTTCCCTATTGCCTTTGGGATTCAGGCAAATCTGTTCTGCATGGAGGTTTCATAACTTTCTCCTCTCACAGTGTCTACATGTTTTTTTTTAAAAAAACAACTGAACAGAAAAAAGAAGTGGAGCAGTCAGGTACCAAGTTTGTGAGGGCGGGCAGGGGTAGCCTCATGTTGCTCAATATCCTCCAGAGTCTATTCTGCTGGGTGATGCCTCGGCCCTGCATGTGCCCAAGCACCAAAGTATCCTAGAACTCAGAAACAGAAAGGCTCATACACACCAAACGATCCCCTGCCTTGGCCAGACCTTCATGGTATGGCCCTGCCTGCCTCTTACTCCAATCTCTTCGTCATACCTACTGTTATTCTTTACAGAAGTATGTAGGAACAGCAGGGCTCTGTAGCAGCCTTTTCTCCCTTTTCTCCTCTGCCCCTAATGTCCTTTCACTTTTTTATCCATGATAATTACTATTCGTGATTTAGGACTCATCTGAAAATTTGGTTTACAAGGGCTGGAGAGATGGTTCAGTGGTTAAGGTGCTTGCTTGCAAAGCCTGATAGCCTGGGTTTTATTCCCCAGTACCCACATAAAGCTAGATGCACAAAGTGGAGCTTGTATCTGGAGTTGTTTTGCAGCGGTTAGAGACCTTAGTGACCCCATATTCTCTCTCTGCCTCTCCTTCTCCCTCTCCCTCTCTCTTCCTTTCTCCCTTCATGCAAATAAGTAAATAAAAATAAATATTTGACTTCCAATCATGATGGTGTCTACTCAACCAAGCCTCACCTCGTGGGGAAGGAAAGGCAAGATATTTGGGGTTTTTAGGGGTTTGCTGATCCTAGTAGTCCTCCTGTGAGTGGGCGGAGGAGCAAAGTAGGGAATCCACTGATTCCCATGTTCTGGGGTAGCTCACCAGTCCCATAGTACCCTCAAGCAGCTGTCCAAGCCGCCCACCACCAGGTTCCTCCTGCACTAACTTCAGGCTAAGTGGACCCAGGTCAGCAAGCTAGCGTTCCCCCATCCCTAGGCTTTCCCGCCACAGGCGGCAGCAGTCCTACTCCCCACCCTTCCTTGTGAGGACCCAGACCAGCAGGCTAGCGTTCCCCTTCTCTCCTTTCTTCAGTTTTCCTGTCACTAGGGACCTCCATGTGAGACTGTGATCTCACCTACCACCCCTCCATGCGCAGACCCAGACCAGCAGGCTAGAATTCCCCTTCCCTCCCTACTTCCGGTTTCCTGTTACCAGGGTCCTGGACCACCATCCTACCCTCTGCACCTCCATGCGTGGACCAGGTCCTACTGCACTTCCTGCAGGCCACTATGACCCAAGCCAGTAGGCTATTGTTCACCCCTCCCTCTCCTTTCCCACCACCTCACCAGGACTGCCACCCATCGCGCCCCATGAGTCACCTGACTTATAGCAGTCCTATTTCCATACCACACCTTGTCACAGGACCTGGCAGTCCCATCCACCCCCTGCTACTCAGTCCCAACAGACGCCACAGTCCCATTCCCTCACCCCACAGCATGGCAGAAACACCAGCAATCCCACCCTCTCCCCTCCTGCAGCCTAGCTGCAATACCAGTCTGCTTTGTCCCACTCTCCCCTAACCCAAGTCCACTCCAGCCACCTGACCACTCAGTCCCATACCCCAAACAACCAACCAACAAACCCCTTCATCAGGTCATTGGGCCCCCACCAGAGCCTCAGGGCCTCCACCCCTCTGAGCAGACAAGCCCCATTGTCATCAGAAGCCTAATCGAGGCAAACATAAAAGGAAATAACCACTGAAGACACTTCAAGGGTAAACTACAACTTCCTCCTAAATTAAATAAGATTCCTACACTGCGATGGGCAGGCCACAGTGCAAAAGAGATAACATGAAAAATCAAATGCAAGTAAATCCAACAAGGTTGCCCAGTCCTACAATGGATGTCTCTAATCAAAACATAGAAGAGACAATAGGATCAGAATCCCAAAATGAAGATACAAGCTATGCAACTCTGGCCAAGCAATTAGTAGAACTTGCAGACAATCAACAAAGGTCCAATAATTTTATGAATGCTGTCCTTGCTAGATTAGACCTTACAGAAAAGAATCAGGAAGTGTTCCAAAGACAGTTAAATGATCTGAAGAGGGTGGGGAAAAAGGACCTAAATCAGCTGGCTAAGCTCAATGAAGACATAAATAAATGCAAGGCTAAATTCCAAGAAGCATTAAGAAAATCAGAACATGATGTGAAAAGGGAACTCGACAGAGGTGTGGATACTAGGCATAAAAAGGCAGTAGAAAATACAAACCAAATTGAACAAGTCCAAAACTCTATAGAAGCTCTCAAGAATAGAGTCAGCCATATAGAGGACAGAAACTCAGAAGTGGAAGACAAAACAGAAAAACCAGTTCATGAGTCCAAAAGTTTCAATAAGTTGAAAAATTCTTATGAATAGAACATGAGGGAACTGTGGGATACCATTAAATGTCCCAGCATTTGAATCATGGGAATGCCAGAAGGGGAAGAAATATAGACCAACGCCATGGAGAATTTATTCAACAAAATTATCAAAGAAAACTTTCCCACCCTCTCAAAAGACAGTCCCATCAAGTTACAAGAAGCTAACAGAACACCAAACAGACTGGGCCAAAGGAGAAATTCTCCAAGACATATTATCATTAAGACATCAGGCCACGTGTGGTAGAGCATGCCTTTAATCCCAGCATTTAGGAGGCAGTTGTAGGAGGATTACTATGAATTGTAGGCCATCCTAAGACTACATAGTGAGGTCAAGGTCAGCCTGAACTTGAGCGAGACCCTACCTCAAAAAAACAAAAAAACAAACAAACAAAAAGAAGACTCTAAGCATCAATAACAAAGAGAAAGTCCTCAAAGCAGCTGGGGAGAAATAACACATTACATATAAAGGTAACCCCATCAGAATTACTTCAGATTTCTCAATGGAAACTGTGAAAGGCAGAAGGGCCTGGAATGGAGCACTGCAATGTCTGAAAAATTATGACCACTAACCAAACTACTGTACCCAGCAAAATGATCCCTCATAATAGCTGGTGAAAGAAAAGCTTTCAATGAGAAAAGTCAGGTTTACAACTATATGAACACAAAGGCAAAGCTACAGAGAGTATTATAGGAAATTCTCCACACAGAAAAATCAAATAACCAGCTGCAAGTACCTACAAGAAGCAGATCACAATGATCAAACTCAGAGAAGGCACAAAAAAATCTACAAAGTCCAAGAAAACACAAAACCACATAAACCACCACAATATGGCAGGGATTAAATCAAACCTCACAGTTATTACACTAAATATTAGTGGCTGTAATTCACCCATCAAGAGACATAAGCTAACAGGGTGGATCAGAAAATTAGACCCCTCAATATGTTGTCTTCAAGAAACCCACACCACCACTAAAGACAGACACCTCTTAGGGGTGGAAGGGAGGAAAATGATATTCCAAGCAAATGGAAATAAGAAACAAGCGGGTATAGCTATACTAACGTTATATAAAATAGATTTCAAACCAAAAGTAATCAAAAAGGACATAGAAGGCCACTTCTTACTTATCAAGGGAATGATGTAAAAAAGGATATCACAATCATCAATCTTAATGCACCAAACACAGGTGCACCGCAATTCATAGAACAAAACCTACTTGATAGCAAAACAGAAATAACCACCAACACCATCATAGTTGAGGACTTCAATACTCCAATATCAGTAACATATCATCCAAACACAAAATTAACAGGGGAGTAAGAGAGCACAATAACACCATAGATCACTTAGACCTAACAGACATCTACAGGATATTCTACCCTAAACTCCACAGGTTACACATTCTTCTCAGCAGCCCATGGAACCTTCTCTAAAATAGACAATATAGTTGGCCATAAAGCCTGCCTCCATATATTTAGGAAGATTGACATAATTTCCTGCATGATATCAGACCACAATGCTGTATTGCTAGAAATTAACAGCCAAAGATGCAACAGGACTCTGACCAGATCCTGGAAACTGAACAACACACTTTTAAACAATAAATGGGTAGTAGATGAAATAAAAAATAAAATTTCAAAATTTCTAGAATTGAATGGAAATGAGAGCACATTATACCAAAACTTATGGGATACGATGAAGGCAGTCCTTAGGGGAAAATTCATAGCACTAAAAACCTTCATAACAAAGATGAAGATATCCCAGATCAATAACCTAACCGTCCACCTAAATGCATTGGAAAAACAAGAAGAAGCCAACCCAAAAAGCTCTATATGGAAAGAAATAATAAAGATCAGAGCAGAAATTAATGAATTGGAAACTAAGAAAATTGATTAAACAAACAGCTGGTTCTTTGAAAAAATTTGAGCAAGATTGATAAACCTCTAAACAACCTGATCAAGAACAAAAAAAGAGAGAGATGCTTCAAATTAACAAAATTAGAAATGAAAACAGAAAGATCACAATAGACATAAGTGAAAGTGGAAGAATCATCAGGACTTATTTCAAAAACCTACACTCCACAAAACTGGATAATATGGAGGAATTAAATGAATTCCTGGGCACATACCACCTACCAAAGCTAAACTCAGAGCAGATTAATCTTTTAAACAAACCTATCACACCCAGGAGATTGAAAAGCTAATCAAAAACCTCCCTGAAAAGAAAAGTCCAGGACCAGATGGCCTCTCAGCTGAATTCTATCAAATCTTCATGGAAGAACAGAAACCAATTTTTCCCAAACTGTGCCATGTAATCAGCGAATAGGGAAAGCTCCCCAACTCTTTTTATGAAGCTAGTATCATCCTAATACCAAAACCAGACAGACATGCCACTCTCACCTCTGCCCATCAACATAGTACTGGAAGTTCTAGTTCAAGCATTAAGACACAAGGAAGAAAAAAAAGGGATACAAATTGGAAAGGAAAAAGTTAAGTTAGCCCTATTCGCAGATGACATGATTCTATACATAAGTGACCTGAGAATCTTCATCTCAAAATGCTTAAAGGTGATTAACTCCTTCAGCAAAATAGCAGCATTCTGTATGCAAAAAATAAAGATACAGGGAAAGAAATTAGCAATATTGTCCCATTTTCAATAGCAATAAAAATAAAAATAAAATACCTTGGAATAACATTAACCAAGGAAGTAAAAGTCCTATAAAATGAAAGCATAAAAACACTAAAGAAAAAAAAAATAAAGGAGGACTTGATAAAATGGAAAGACCTCCAATGTTCCTGAATAGGCAGAATTAACATTGTGAAAATGGTAATCTTATCAAAAGCAATATACAGATTTAATGCAATACCAATAAAAATCCCAACATTTTTCTTCACAGAGATAGGAAAAATGATCTCAAAATTCATATGAAAAGGCAGAAGGTCTCTGATATCTAAGCATCTCCTCAGCAAAAGAAACACCTCTGGAGGCATCACCATACTTGATATAAAGCTATATTACAAAGCCATAGTAACAAAAACAGCAAGGTACTGGAATAAAAACAGGATTATAGGCCAATGGAACAGAATCAAGGACCCAGACTTTGGGTCAAGTAACTACAGCTGCTTGATATTTGACAAAGACTCTAAAGACTGGATAAAAGACAGCATCTTCAACAAATGGTGGTGGACAAACTGGATAATCATAAACAGGAAAATTAAACTGGATCCACACATCTTACCATGCACAAAAATCAAGTCAAAATGGATCAAACACCTCAGTGTAAGACTAGAAACTCACTGCTACTGGAATAAAAAAAATAGGAAAAGCTTTTCATGATACAGGAGTGGAAAAAGACTTTCTGAACAAAACTCCATTAGCTTGGGAAATTAAACAATTACTCAATCATTGGGATCTCATGAAGCTGAAAAGTTTTTTTTCACAGACATATGTGCAATAAGCAGAGCCAATAGATTTCCAACAGAATGGGAGAAAAATTTTGCTGGCTATACAACTAACAGAAGCCTAATTTCTAGAATCTACAAAGAATTCAAAAACCTAAACCATAAAAAGTCAAATAACCCACTCACAAAATGGGGCAGAGAACTGAATAGGGAGTTCCCAGAGGAAGAAATACAAATGGCACACGCACACTTAAGAAAATGTTCAACATCTCTCATCGTCAGGGAAATGTAAATTAAAACAACTATGAGATTCCACCTTACCCCAGTAAGGATAGCAAACACTAAAAAATCAAATGAAAACAAACATTGGTAAGGATGCAGAGAAATATGAACCCTCATTCACTGTTGGTGGGAACAAAAGAGGTACAACCACTACGGAAAACAATATGGAGACTCCTAAAAAGGTTGATTTATAGAGTTACTAAGAGACCCAGTTATTCCCTTACTGGGTGTGGTGGTTTTATTCAGGTGTCCCCCATAAACTTAGGTGTTCTGAATGATAGGTTCCCAGCTGATAGAGATTTGTCTCTTGAAGGCAGTGTATTGTTGGAGGCTGGCTTATGGGTATTGTAGCCATTTTCCCCTTGCCAGTGTTTGGCACACTCTCCTGTTGCTGTGGCCCACCTAATGTTGGCTGGGCAGGGGATGCTCATCCTCTGCTCATGCATCCTTTTCCCTGCCAGCATGGGGCTTCCCCCTAGAGCCTGTAAGCCAAAATAAACCTCTTTTTCTCCCACAAGCTGCTCTTGTATAGGTGATTTCTACCAGCAATGTAAACCTGACTGCAACAGTGGCCATTTACCCTAAAACCTCCATGCCTCAGTTCAGAGAAATTTGCTCAACCAAGTTTATAGCTGCTCAATTGATAATAGATAAGAACTGGAATCAACCCAGATGTCCATCATTAGATGAATGGATAACAAAATGCGGTATATCTACGCACTGGAATTCTACACAGCAGTAAGGAAAAGTGACACGATGAAATTTGAAGAAAAATTGTCGAACTTGGAACAGATAATTCTCAGCAAACTCACCCAATCACAGAAAGACAATCATTATGTGGTCCCTAACCTGAATCTGCCTGAGAAGCTGACATAACTAATAGGCATTTCAAGGATGAACCTAGTACCAGTACAAGGGTGAAGGAGATATTCACAGAGGACACTCAACTCATACCAAACAAGAGATCCAGAGACACAGAGTCTCCCAAGACCTCATCACTGAAGTAGACCTAAAATGAATGCAACATGGCTCAGGGAACTTCATGGAAGAGGGGGCACAAAGATTGTTAGAGCCACACGTGGGAACATTATACACAGAGACATTGCCTCTTCCCTGTAACTAATGGCTACCCCCACAATGCATGACCCATAATCCCCAATAAGGAGGATACTTTTGGAGGGGGAGGACAGGGAATAAGCTAAGGATGGTACCAACATGGCTTTTTACATACTGAGTATATACATAACATATAAATGTATATACACATATATACATACATATATATATATGGAATTTAAAAAGTGATATCATAGGCCTTTACAAAATCTCTTAGGCAATCACTCTAGATATGCTGACTATGACTCTGCACCCTGCTGCCAGGCTTCCTACCCTCCATCACATGCTATCTCACTCTGTGTGGTCATTTTTCTCCTCTAGTCAAGGAGTTCCATAAGGCCAAGGCTGCACCTCATTCATTGTTGGATCACTACTGATAGCACAAATAACCAGGAGCAGACACCAGTGCAGATAAACTACCATCTATGAAACTCCATGAAGATTGCTTCCCCTATTGTGTAGGTGCCAGGGAGCTAACTGCTCAACTCTTGCCTTTCCAAAAAGTCAAGGTACACAGGTGTGTGAACAGAAAGGTTTATTAACACACCAAGAGGGAGTCACTGTAGGAAGGATATTTGCCATAATGTGTCAGGGATTGGATTATAAACTGGAGGAAGTGGCCTTTGGGGAGTAACACCATTTCATTGTTTTATCTTCTGTCTCCATTATTCTAAGAAGCTGGGGGTAGAAAGGGAATAAAAAACACTTAAGTCAGTCTCCAAAGAAAACAGCTTAACAGCTTTCATTTGAGACAGTGTCAACATGGTTTCTAAACATTGGATGGGAAAGTAAAAATGTAAGTCAGTTATACAGTTATCTCAGACTGGGTAGGGATGGTTTCAGAATCTCCCAGAATATTCAACCTTTGCAGTCTGGTAGGTGACACTTGGGACACATAAAGCCCAATAAAGTCTTGGCATTTTAAAATGAGGAAGAATTTTAGAGGCCATATACTCCCCAGCCTTATTTTAAGTGTCAAAATGCAGGTGTCTAGGCACACTTTCAAGTACGTGCATGCTACAATGCAGTGACTTTCACATCAAAGAATATTAAGAAACTGACGTTCTAAGAATTCAAGGAACTGAAAATGTGTCTCCCAGGAACATGGGGCATGAGGCTCTTTCCCACAGAGCTCAAGGTCTGGAGGGGGAAAAATCAACTGCTCATAAAAAGAAGCAGCTATCCTGGAATCTGGGATTCAGCCTCTTAGAAGAATGTGGACTGGCACACCAGACCGGAAGTAGCCTGGTAAAGAGGGCCAGTACAGGGCAGCACAGTATCTCGGGCAAGAGGAATTTCACGTGTAAACATTTGAGGTAAGAACACAAGGCAAAGTTTGGAACTAGTAAGTGGCTCAGAAAAACTGCACCACAGATGGATGGGCAGCACTAAAAGGAGAAAGAGAGACATCGCCAAATTTAGAAGTACTTAATATACTAATGGTCATACTTAGTGATGCAGAGATGTTTAGATCTTCTCTGGAATTCCGTGAGGAGAAATTGAAAGGGAGTGATATGGTCACATGATAAAGCACCCCTCACCAGCTGCAGCAGAGAGAAGGGCCTGGGAAGCTGGTCAGAAGCTATAGCAAGCAAGAGATGACCTGCAGTAAGACACAGAAATGGGAAAACCAAATCAAAACAGCCCAGGCAGACTTGAGACATTTAGTGTAGACATCAATGAGTTGATGTGAGAAGTTTTAAGCAGGAAAGAGTGATGTCAGATTCTGACTGGGGTGGCTGGTTAACTGAGTGTTTGTGCTTACTGAGACTACCAAGGTCCTATGTCCATCAGGGGCATGAGGGGACTTAGTGTGCAAGACTCACTATATCACATGCATTAAGATCAGCGCTTTTCATTATACTGCCTTGCTCAATCCTCACCTCAACTGTATATATACACTAATATTTTTATGCTCAATTTACAAATGTGACACTGGGGCACAGATTTATGTGTTATTCTCCAATATCTCACAACTAATATATGGTTATGCATAGGGATATAAGGAGATACTGTGCTGCCCTATACTGGTCCTCTTTACCAGGCTACTTCTGGCCTGGTGTGGCAGTCCAGATTCTTCTAAAAGGCTGATTTCCAGACCTTGAGCTCCTGGGGAGAGGACCTCATAGGGACATAGGGATAGGAAGAAGTCAACAAGCACTAGTAAGTTTGAAATGCTAATTAGATACACCAATTGGATCATAGTCAAAGTCTAGATTTCAGGAGAGAAGTTCACCCTGCCATTTCATAGGTCAGAAAGGTTTTCAAGAAAAAGGGAGTGATTGACAGTGTAAATGCTGTTGAGGGATTAAGGCAGCACTGAGAATAGATTATTGGATTTGGCAGCACAGAGGTTATTGATCTCCATAAGAGTGACTCAGGAAAGAAGTGAACACAAAGGATATCTGGGATGGGCTCCAAAAAATGGGAGGCAGAGATGTGGAGGCAGTGAATATAAACTCTTTCTAAGAGCTACTCTATAAAGGGGAGCTAAGAAACAGGGCCGTGAAGAGGAGCATGGGATCAAGGAAGATTGCTTTAAAGACAAGAGTCTAGAATCAATAGAGAATAAAATTTTGACATAAGAAGGACACAGTAGAAAATATTGTGAGAAATACTTGAGGATATGATGTGGGTGGGATGATTGGCCCTCAGGAGGTGCATGGGTGGAAGCATACATTGTCATTAGATGCAGAGCATTTGAGCTCAAATGAGTATAGGTTGTTGGAGGTTCTGGTGGGAAATTGAGGCAAATTTCTTCATAGTCTGTTTTCTCAGAAAAATAAGCCAGACTACAGGACAAAATTAAGAGACACTAAAAGACAGAGGAAAGTAGAAAAGTATGAAGTAGTGTACCAGATCTAGGAACCCACTTGAGATCTATGGCAATAAATTTAAAATGAAAGCTGTTTTTTATTTTCCCACCAGGTTCGGTCTCTTAATTGCAGGAATACAATGGATGGGAAGTTAGTCTTGACCAAGAAGGACTAGATTTTATATAGGAAAGTACAATGGAAGGAAAGAAACACAATGATATGTTTACAGTAGAAAATGTGTTGATATAACCGACATTTGAAAGTTAGGGGTTGCAGTCCTGGGTGGTACAAATATAGCAAACCTAAGGCTAGAGCCAGGATCCAAGGAGACTAGGTTCAATGTGCCAGAGGAAATGACCTAGAAAGAAGGAAGTGGTCTGAGTTTGGTAGGCTTGAAGTTTCCATCCTGAGTTTGCAGTAATTACTAATGACAAGGTCTTATTCAGGTGAGGGTCACCAAGGTGGAATGGGGAATTGTATCATTGTAGGTGAGACAGTTAAGCAGCTGAGGTCAGTCACAAAGACAGATGACTCATCTCCACAAGTGATGATGTCAGAAAACATGACGGCAGGAGCAGTAAAGGAAATACCATGAGCCAGGAACTGAAATATTTGATGACTAATAGCTGAATAGAGTGATCAAGAGGACAGTATATAATTGCAACAAACTAAGTGAAGGATATGAACTGCAACAATGTGCAAGTTAACAACCTCAGGTGGAGGGCTGTTGATGAAGAAGGAAGAAATGGTCATTAGAAAATAGTGTGGAACAGAGGTCTCCTACTTCAAGCATACACTCTAAAGGAAAAAAAGATAGCATTCATTTCAGAAGGCTGCTGAGACACTAGATCCTTGGGAGGGAGGGAGGCATCTTTGAGATCAAAAGAATGGGATAGATCATTCAGAGAAGAGGCATATGCATTCAGAAGGCGTGAGACAAGTGGGCTGAGGGCTTGTCTATGGACTGCTATACAGAGCTGCGTGGATGAGGTGAGAGACCTTTTGACTAAGCCCCTCAGTGATAGAAGTCCTGGTGGGACCATCTCTAGCTGTCCCCATAGGACTTCTATCTTCTCAGTTCTCCTTGGTGTATCTTGAGCTTGGCATGTTTTCAGGGCGTCCAGGACATTGAGGTCCAGTGGAGTGTAGGAACTTCCTATCTCAGACAGAAGAAAAGGCCAAGCAGAGCTGAGTGGATGTCTATACATTACCATTACAGCCATAAGAGTACACGAGACCATCCAAAGGTAGGCACCGTGCGAGAAGAGAAAAGAATTTGGCACAGAGTCTGATCTAGGAATAGCCTAAAAGATGACAGAGATAAGAAGTGCTGCACAGGAGACAGAAAGAACATCCACAGGGGACGGAGGAAGATTCACACGAAAGGCAGAGGCCTCTGGCAGAGGCTGCAGAGATTACACAAGGGAAGCAGGGATAACTTGCCATTGCATTCAGCAATAGCAAGCCACTGGTGCCCTTGTTACAGCAGCTCTGTGCAAGAGATGGGGCTGCCATAGGCTAGAGGGTGAGTGGAAAGTGGGAAGAAACCCTCAACTCCATGCCTCCTCCTATTTAGAGCACAGAATCATGATCTCTTCAAACCCCCATTGCTCGGCCAAGAAATAGGACAGCAATAGTAATTTTGCAGTGCTGTTTAATTAAAATCAGGCAAAGTATAGTGTATGTGGCAAACAGGTTTTCCATAAATAATTATGGCAAACATAGCATATGGTATTGTTGCTTGTGTGGAGGAGTTGAAAAATAAGATTGTGGTTAACAATGGGGTGTGGTGTTAGTAGCTTTATTTATTTTTGACATTGAACTTCACTCACTGGAGCAACTTTAGAGATGGAAAATATAGCTGTAAGAAGTGAAGACAACTGTCCCTTGTTGAAATGAACCCTTGACCTTGGATGTATCAGCTCATTTTATAAGACACAGCATTGACTTGAAAATTCTCAAATGAATTTGGAAAAAGCCATGAGGGTTCCCAGAAAATGTGGCTGTTCAGAAACCTCAGGAATTACCATCCACAGCTTCAATAGGCCTTATCACTCCAGCTATAATATGCTTTTTGGAATGAAATGTTGTTGATTATACAGCCAGGCTATGATTTTCTGATTTGTGCAACAATATCTCTCTGGAAGGAAGACAGATTGCCATGCATTGAATTCCTAATCCAATGCCTAATTTTGTTCAAGGTACAGTAAATCTTGAGGTGTTACCTGAAGGGAAAGCTTCAATTTCTAAAAAATGAATATTATAGAGTTTTCTATGACCCAAAGAGACTTGTGCAGCTCAGTATGGATTTTTGTCAGCCACATTAAAATGCTAGGTATAGAAAACAGCAAATGCTCAAACTAGTCAACTGTTGCCTGTGTCCAGTGGCTCTTTGCCATTAGCAAACCCACCCCAAAAAGTCAAGATTAGTTACAACCAGAAATGGACTCAAAACATAAAGTTCAGGAAGGTTCATGTTGGATGTAAGTGTCACTGGGGTATGTACCATCTCCAGCCTGAGAGGAAAGGCCAGGGTGGAAGATTACAAAGGTGGCTTCAGCAGCTTCCCAGAAAACAGACTCATATAAACCTGTCAAACTTAACTCTGTGTACTAGCCCAAGGAGGTCCTCTCTACTGTCCTCTGCTCAGTGGGATGTGAGGAATGGGGTCCAAGGCAAAGCACAAGAGAGCTCTCTCTAGCCTGGAAATTGCTCCTTAGAGGCTGCATATGGTCAGTCCTTACTGTTTTAACTCCAAAAACTAATGTTAGGGGCAGCTTTAGAATGACTACAGGATGAGGGCAATGGTTTCAGTGTGATGGGAAAGGCCACTCAAAGTGTTGGTTCTCTAGACACTTCCAATGAATTCTGGGTCAACAACTGGAGGGAAAGCTTTGGTACATAAAGGAAACCTTAGCAACTGGTAGTTTACATACAAGTTACAAGGACCTAGAAAGAGTCTCTGGAAGGACCTGGTTGACAGGTTGGTTTAATGATTTGAAACACCTCTGTTCATCGTGTCCCTCGCTACAAGATCTTTGGCCCACTGAAATGGTATGAATGTAAAAATATTCCTCAGAGCCTAATGTGTTTGTAATTAAAGTGTATAAGTAATCCACACCTGGTGGAGCCTTTGGGCAGCAGAGCCTGGCTAGAGGAGATGTGACACTGAAGGGTGGGCCCAGCCCCACTTGCCAGTGCTAGCTAGCTCAATCTTGCTGCTTCCTTCCTGCTGATATGGAGATCTGATACCCAGCTATCTGTTCTTGACATACTTTCCCTACCATGATGAAACTTCCCCTAAAAAGTGAGATTAACCTTGTCTTTCCATAAGCTGATTCAGGTGTCTTGTAGCGGCAAAGATAAAGTAACTGCTACATCCATCCACTCCTCTAAGAAGACCAGGAGGAAGAGACAGAAAATTGAATTGGATAAGTCATGAAAGAAATATGAGATCTTACACTGTCTCCAAGAATGTGTAAAGTTTTGTTTGTTTGTTTGTCTGTTTGTTTGTTTGTTTGGTGTTTCAAGGTAGGGTCTCACTATAACCCAGGCTGACTAGGAATTCACTATGTAGTTTCAGGGTGTCCTTAAACTCATGGCCATCCTCATACCCCTGCCTCCCAAGTGCTGGGATTAAAGGCATGTGCCACCACACATGGCTATGTAAGGTTTTGAGAATAACGATGAAAGGAGGACATTAGCAAATTAGACCTCTGAGCAAGGGGCATGGTCTAATGTGTCTAGAGTAAAAGTTGGACACAGAATGAGAGGAACCTGGAACCATTTTCAGGTGGTTTGGAGTGCCAGATCCAGGACTATGGATAGCTTACAGTCAACAACAGTAGCCACCAAAGGTGCTGGAACAGAGGAAGTTGAAGTTCTGGTAAAAAAAATTATCAGATTCTTAAGTGTCCACTGTTTGAAAACTACACACTTAAAAATTCATAATTTCCTAGAAAATTCTATGTCTACAAGTGATTCTATTCCATAGATATATAAATAATGCCACCTGGAAATATTTTCTATCCAAATAGCCCTTTTATTTTGAGAAATTTGTAATTGAGTCCCTGTTGAATATATTACACTGCAGTGGGCATTGTGAGGCTGCAATGCATAGAATCAAATTTCTGCCTCCAGCTGAAAACTTCTGGATGCAGAAAGATGAGGCAAGTATAATTCACTACCACAAATACTCAATTTAGTCAAAACTCTTATAGTATTATGTAGCAAAACCTACTTCAAATTAGCTAAGAGCAGGTACAACATAAGGTACGGAAACCTTCACTAAAAAATATAGTCCTGACTCAAAGGGGGTATAAAAAGAGGGGGAAGCTGGGCCCTCTAAAGACTGGCTGCACAGATCACATGGCTGCTCCACAATGCCTTGATTCCAGACACACCTTCTAATGTCTCTCAGCCCCAACTAGAGTTCCTAGGACAGATGTTGGTCAGCTGTCTATCTTCCCATCAATGTCAATGTCAGGACACATGGAGATGGCTTCTGTTAAACTCTTCCTGTGGCTAGATTGTGGTACTCAGTCAAAATAGGAGGCATTCTCTCTCTCTCTCTCCATATATATATATATATATATATATATATATATATATATATATATATATATATATATATATATACACACACATATATATGTGTGTGTGTGTGTGTGTGTATACATATATATATGCCTCCCCCTCTCCCTCTTCCTCTCTCTCTCTCTCTCTCTCTCTCTCTCCCTAAAATGGGGGACTAGAGAGATGGCTTAGCAGTTAGGACACTTGCCTGTGAAGCCTAATGATCCATGTTCTACTTTCCAGATCCCACATTAGACAGACTAGCAAAGGTGAGGCAACAGCAAGGTCTCACATGCCCATAGGTAGCACAGGCATGTGCTGTTTTATTTCAGTGTCTGAGGTTCTGGCATGCCAATTCTCTCTCTTTCTCTTTCTAAAAAAATAAGGGCATTGTAAACACAACCCCAATATACCCTTCTTGCCAATGTAGTCTCAGGATCCTTAAGAGCAGGTTACCTGAGAGTTCATAGGACAAAACCATTCATATTTGAGGAGTTCTTGGAAGCCTTCCTAAAGAAAGTGGCTTTACAGATGAAGCTGGGCCATCAGGGAGCATGTCATTGACTCTGAAACATGTGGAAGTGTCTCTTAACAAAAGGGAAAGTCTTGGTGTAAAAAACTGGGGGAGAGAGGTCTCAAACGCTGTATTGCCCACTGCAGGTTTTTTTTTTTTTTTTCTCTTCATGAAGGCCTCAAATGTTTTTGTGTGGGCTGATCATTTCTACAATGGAATAATATTTTTTATGGCTAACCCCAGGAAATGACCTCATAAGGTATCAACTTTGATGCCAGACCCTGTGTCTATCTCTCTGGATGAGAGCAGGAAGTGTGGGGTTTCTAAAGGGCAGTCAACAGAAGCAGATTCTGAGGCATTGCACATCCTCATTAATAGCCATCCTTGCAGCCAAGCCAGTCACAGCTCAAGGTCACCCCAATGGGTTAATGCCATCAAGCCTATTCTTTCTGGGAGCAGCTTCTTGTGGCGAAGTGTGGAGGATTTTTAATTGTTTTTATTTTTGACATTGTTGTGTATATAATGTATTTTGACATCATTTCCCTCAATTACCCTCTTCTATGCCCTTTCCTTTCCCACTTTTTATTTTCAATTAATCTTCATCTTGCTTTCATGCCTTTTTTTGACATACTGTGTTAAATTAAGGTTGCATGTAATTGTATGGTAAGGAGGTTACTTACTGTGGAATGAGCAACTTACTACTGGGTATACCACTGAAGAACATGACTCCCCCTCTCCTAGCAAAGACTAGCTGCCATTAGCTATGCTGGGAGGTGTGAGGACCTGTGATTCTTTCCCTCATCCATGGTGAAACATTGACAGATGCAGCCTTGTGCAGGAAACCTCAGCTGTTATGAGTCGGTGAGTGTAACAACCATGTCGTATCCGGAAGACAGCATCCCACAGCTCTCCTCATCTTTCTGGTCTTACATTCTTTTTGTGCCCTCTTCCACGAGGTTCAGTGAGGCTTAGAAAGTGTGGTTTAGAAGTTATGTTTAGGGCAGAGCACACAGTAGTCACTTATTCTTGAAAATTTTTCCAGCTCTGCATTTCTGCATTAATCTCTGACTACTGCAGACAGAAACGTCTGTGATTGAGACTTCAACCTCTACTTATCTGCGGGAAGAAATGAAGATACTTAGAAGACAGTTTGATATGCTATCCGATTAGCATAACCATAGGAGCAGGGTCTCTCTAGGACCACAAGCTTTAGGCCAGGTATACAATGCCAGGCATGAATTCCTTCCCATATAGCAATCCTCAAATCCAACCAGTAAATGGTTAGTTATTCCATAACATTTATTGCACTATTATACCATGGGCACATTTTGTCTGGTAGATGGGTTGTGGAGTACACAAGATCCACAGCTGAGTAGGATTACTGATGCCATTTCTCTAGCCATAGTTTGTATAGTGTCTTATATCATGAAGAAACCTTATTAGCAGGGAGGAAGCATCCAGCTCAGTTCCAACTTGGTTTCTGTAAGTCCTGCAACCAAAGCATGTGGTGTCTTTAGCAACAGGAACTTTCCACATAGTTTTGGTGGGTAACCAAGAGTAATGACAATAGCCTATGCCATTTTAGGGATCTCCCTGCAGCCTTCCTGAACTACTGTTCATTGGGAAAAATCTCACCTCTGGGTAGTGAAATCTATAATTAATAACCTATGGCTTCTGGAAGCAGCTTTATCCATCCATTTAGGGAACATTCCTTATATTTTAAATTACCTTACTAAGTTTTAGGTTTCCATATGCTAGAAACAACTTCTAAGTCAGCAAGTTCTAGAGTAGAGAAGAAAAGTTACATCAAATGTGGCCTATCCAGTTTATTCTGAAAGGATGAGTCATATACTCGCAGTCCCAAGACCCTGTGGAGGGTGTGGAAAACTGGAACAGAGAATTATAGATCACTTCTAGGCTGAAGATAAGCTACTGGGCCCTAGTCCCTTACCTGGCTTGGAAGCAGACAGGACTCCCTGCCCAGTGCCCCAACACAATGCCTACTACCTCCATGACTCATCAACCATGCCAGACCTTTTCCAGCCAGGTAGGTACTTGGTGTCAACTTGGACTAAGGCCTAAATGTTATGATGCTTGCTCTGGGAAGTACTGTTTGATTACCATCTATGTTTTTACTTTCCATTTCTCCTTATCCCTCTTCTTTTTTTTATCACTCATTAGTCAGATGTCTGTTGCTCTGTCAGCCATTGCACAAAGATCTTATATTCCATGGAGGTTGGCACCCTCTTCATGGATACCTTGGGCATTCAAACAAAACAAAGCAAAAAAAAAAAATACACAGAGTAAATTGTTAAATAGAGGTGAGATTCAATAATCACTCTGGGGGAAATCAAAGTGCAAGCTATAAAGGGGTCAATGTTTGCCTTAAATATTAGTCATGAACTAGTAAGTTAACCCTTCATTCTCCAAAAAGCAGTGACTCAGGTGAGACCTACCCAGTAAAAAGTCACCAATAGAAAATGTCAAGACAGAGTTCTGCATGAACAAAGCTCCTGAGGCCAGTATGGGTAGAACCCAATGACTGAGAGGGAGAAGATAGATGCAGATCATGAAACCTGCTATGCTAAGTAGGTACTGGGTTTTGTATAAAGTAAAACAAGGAAAGTTTAAAGGGTTCTAAGAGTTACAAGGTGATTTCAATTTTAAGAAGATTATTCTGGCAAGTGTATGAAGAACAGATGAGAACAGTTGAGAGCAAGAAAGCAGAAAGAAGAGTTAGAAGGCTGGCACAGGGAATCAGGCAAGAAACAATGATGAGTGTATCAGAACTGTTGTAGTTACCTTCTTATTGCTGGCATAAAACACCCTTCCAAAAGCAGCTGATAGGAAAGGGTTTGTTTTGTCTTACAGTCTCAAGAGGAAGCCTCATGGTGGCAGGGAAAGCATTGCAAAGCAGAGCTTGAATATCACTTTTTGCCACGGTATCTGGCAGAAAGAAGAAAGTAGCAAGAGAATGAGCTGAGGTCTGGCAAGGGGAATATCACACCAAAGACCACCTCCAGCAAGGCTCGACCTCAGAAATTGCCACTATCTGCAGACTTAGCATTCGAACCACATGAGTTTGTAGGGGACATATAATTAAAACTGCCAAAGAAACAGTTGGAAATGGAGAAATAGGGGGTGAAGTGAAGCATGCTTGGTCAGGTGGTATACTATGCTGACTGCAGAATTTCAGGTCACAGTGAACTTCTGTACTCCTTGAAGTTGGGATGGAATAAAGTGTGTTATGTTTGCAACAATTAAGATTTTAATCTGGGGCTGGAGAGATGGCTTAGCGGTTAAGCGCTTGCCTGTGAAGCCTAAGGACCCCGGTTCGAGGTATGGTTCCCCAGGTCCCACGTTAGCCAGATGCACAAGGGGGCACAAGCGTCTGGAGTTCGTTTGCAGTGGCTGGAAGCCCTGGCACGCCCATTCTCTCTCTCTCCCTCTATCTGTCTTTCTCTCTGTGTCTGTCGCTCTCAAATAAATAAAAAATTTTTAAAATTATAAAACAAAAAGATTTTAATCTGGAATGTTTAGGTTCATGATGTCTATGACTTATCTAGGTGTAATTAGGTTTGCACAGCAGGGAGCTAAGGACTATCTCCACTGTTTAATGCCAAGAAGTCTTTCAAGTATGCTTAAGTAAAATGGGAAATGTTATGAGAAGTCTTGTCAAATCTGGAAGGCCTCCTGAGTGGACCTTTACCCTCCAGACTATCTATCTTCAGGTATTTGATGATCTCATCCACCTGAATCTGGGGCTGCATGCCATCCATATGCCTCTCTGCCTGTCTATGGGTCATGCTTTCTGTCTCTGTCGCTCTGCGTGTCTGCATGGGTGGGCTTGTGCCTCTCTCCAGGCCTTGCATCTCCATAGTTCTTTCTTTTCTTGCCTTTCTTCCTGTGTTTAATGACATCTATATTTCTGTTTTAGTCTATTTCTCTATAATGCATAGGACCATGTCTATAACCAGAGCTCCAACTGAAAGTCATGGATAGCACAACTTAAAATTATAAGGATGTGAAACATTTTTATATGCTTAATGGTCATTTGTATTTCATCTTTTCAAAACTGTTTGTTCATTAGCCTATTTATTGATTGAGTTATTTTATCTCTTGGTATTTAGTTTCTGAGTTCTTTATATATTCTAGTTATTAATCTTTTGTCAGATGTGTAATAAGCAAAGATTTTTTTTTCCCATTCTGTAGGCTATCTCTTCATGCAATTGCACATGAAAGTACAATTAAAACAATCTAGGGAAACAAAGAGGATTAACATGAGGGGAGAAGGGGAATATCGTCAAAGTGCATTATAATTTGTATGAGAATGTCCATAGGAAACTCCATCCTACGTTTAATGCATATGTGCCAATAAAATATTATGAGAATGTCAATTCTCCTCAAATTAGTGTATAAATTCAATATAATTCAAAAAGATTTTCTAGATGGAGCTTAATGGAACCTGATAAATGTATTTTATAATTGGAAGCAAGAGAACTGAAAGCATTTTCCCTCTGAGGTCCTCAGAGCCTTCACACACAGCTGGGGACAGCAGAACTGGAAACCTTCTGAAGTAACCTGAGCCCAGAAGAATCCTGCAGCAGAACTCTGGAAAATATAGCAGGGTAGACAGGAAGAGAAAGAGGTAGAGAGAGAGAGGAGTGAGAGAAGGAGAGGAGGAGAGAAAAGGGGGAAAGAGGAGGGAGAGGTAGATGTAAAGGGGAAGAAGTGGGAGGCACAGAAAGACAAGGCAGAGTGGGTGTCCATAGTGACTCCTGTAGCCCAAGTAGCCAGAAGTTAAGTAGTTGAATGCAGAAATACCCGTGGCTTTGGATTTATGAGCGATTGGAAGAGAAATCTGGCATATACCCTCAAAATTTGAAGCAGAGAATCAAATTAAAATGATGGAAAAGCCCCACATCCAGGTTCAATGGATTTCAGATCAATTCACCTATCACTCTCATACCTTGAGAGGGGTATGGCTGTCCTGGAGGAACACTTTATTCACCACAGCCTCTACTACTCTTTTCCACACCATGTCTGCAACACAACTTAAAACACTATTAGACTCAAAACAACTGGGACAATGTGAAATGCAAGCAAGAGAAGCAGCAAGAAAGCAGTCACTTATTTAAAAGATGATTTCTCATGAAACTAGTCATTGGAGGTGTATTAATTTTCTACAGCTGCTGTAATGAATGTTCTCAAACCTAGCAGCTGAGAGTCATCCAAATTTACTCTCATTTACTCTCATTCAATTTCTTGAGGCCCTAAGTCCAAGATAGTCCACTGAACTGAAATCAAGACATTATCAGGATGGTTCTTTGGAGGCTCAAAGCAACTAATTGTTTCCTTGTACATCTCAGCCTTTGGAAGTCACTTGTACTCTTGGCTGATCAATCATTTCCTCCATTTTCATGAACACTGACATTGTATCTCACTGACCATTTTTCCTGTAATTACATCTCCTTTGGATTTCTGTTTTTGGCCTTCCTTCTACTTTTAAGGACCTTTGTGATTGCATCATATATTAGTTATTTTATCACTATTGTGACTTAAGGAAGGAAGGGTTTATTTTGGCTTACAGTTTGAAGGTATAGTCCCTCATGGTATGTAAGTCATGTCTCCAGCAGTGTGAGCTGACTGGTTATGTGCCATCTGTGATCAGGAATCACATAGAGAGATGAATACACTCAACTGGCTTCCTCCTTTTGTCCCTCTTAATTCAGTCTAGAACATCAGCCCATGGGACAGTACCACCCACATTCAGGGTGGGTCATCTCTCCTCAATGAAGCATCTCTGGAAAATGCCCTCACAGACACATCCAGAGGTGTGACTCAGGTGATTCTAAATCTAGTCAAATTAGCCATTGAAATTAGTCATCACATTCTGGTCCATCCAGGATGATCTGTTATTTAAACGTTAAATGATTAGCAACTTAATTCATTGTGTAACCTTAATTCCCATTTGCAATGGAGCAACATATTTTCAGATTCCTTCCATTAGAAGGATGTCTTTGATAGGTCATTTTTTTGCCTACTCCAAGAAGGAACATTTTTGATCTAATATTGATGAAAACCTTATAGCTAAAATCACATTTGATGGCAAACCACTGGACTTTTCTCTAAAGGAGCAGATTAAAAATATCTTTCCTCACCATTTATATACAGTATTGTAATGAAAAAACTACTCAGTGCAATAAGATAAGGAAAGAAAAATGGTATAAAATTGTAAATGAAGGGCTGGAGAGATTTCTCAGTGGTTAAGGCCCTGTGAAGCCTAATGACATTTGATTCCCCAGTACAAACATAAAGCCAGATACCCAAAGCAGGGCATCCAACTGGAGTTCTTTGGAATGCCCATTCTCTCTCTCTCTTTCTCTCTATCTCTACTTGCAAATAAATAAATAAAATAATTTTTAAAATTGTAAACAAAGAAAAAAGTATATTCACAAATGATGTAATTCTGTTTATAGAAACATTATAGAGCCTCCCCAATTTAGTAAGTGATTTTAGTATGTTTATATGACATATGTCAAATTTTTAAAACATAATTATATTTTATTTTATCATTAGTAGTTGGGTAATGAGATGTTCTTAAATTTATGTGCCAATAATTACATTTAGAGGTGTTTTTCTTAAATATTTGACCATAGAACATGATATTTTAAATATATTGTAAAGACTCAGTTTTAATAAAGGCTTTAATAAGAAAAAAATATATTAGGAATGGTTTTTGAAAGAAATTGAAGGCTGATTCTAAAATGTGTGGAAATGTAAAGGACCTAGCAAACCTAAAACAATTTGGAAAAATAATCAAGTTGAAGGGCTTATAATTGCCTGATTGAAAACTTATTTTGAAATTATAGCAATTAATATAGCATTTTATTAGAATTTAGCATATATAGAATAGAAAATCCAGAGCTATTCTTGCCATATATTGATATTTTGCCAAGGCACCACAATAATTCAATGTGGAAAGAACTGACCTGGAATTAACTATGTAGTTTCAGGGTGGCCTCGAACTCATGGTGATCCTCCCACCTCTGCCTCCCAAGTGCTGGGATTAAAGGCGTGCACCACCACGCCCGGCAAGAAAAGTATTTTTAACAGAATATCAAAGAGAAACATATGTCTACAAAAGACTAACAATAATGTTTAAAATGACATTTTATAGAGCATCACAAATTATGAGCCATTCAAATACTTGTCAATAGACAAATTAAAAGATCTACAATAAAAATGAATGAAATCCAGGCATGGTGGCATATTCCTTTAATCCCAGCATTTGGAAAGCAGAGGTAGGAGGATCACTGTGAGTTCAAGGCCATTCTGAGCTTACATAGAAAATTCCAGGTCAGCCTGGAATAGAGTGAATCCGTAACTCAAAAGACAAAAACAAAAAAAGAATGAGAGACTTCCGGTTAAGATGGCGGCGTAGGTACCACGCCAAAGCAGCCTAGGGGAGAAAAAGACCAAAAAAACTCAGCAAAATACACGCTTTTACTAAAAAGTGAGGTGTATAGGAAATTGAGGCGGCAGCGGAGAAGTAGAAGAGTTATAGAGCATCCAGAGCCCGCACAGGCGGGAAAAGCAGCTCCAGCGGCTCACGCAGCTCGGCCAAACGCCGCAGCCGCGGCGCAGCAGAAAACCGCCAGACCAGCTCGAGCCGCAGGAAAAGCCAGGTGCGGGATTTTCCCCTCACACCGCGCTCTCCGCAACTCAGGAAACGTGAGGGGAGAGCGGCAGCGAGCAGCGGAGGAGAAGACCGCGAGTTACAACACGTGGAGCAGCGAGACAACCAGAGCAGCCGTGGCTCCCTCCCCTCCCCCACCGCCTGAGCCCAGCTCCAGCGAACACAGCAGCGGCCCGGGACCCGGCCACGCCAACTTGGGCTGACAGCGGGACCCAAGCAGGAGCAGAGTTCGGCAGCAACTTCAGCGGCTCCAGCACCGGTACCAGCGGCCCCAGCAGCAGCGGACCCAGGAGCGGCAGCGGCGGCAGATCCCGCAGCAGCGGCTTCGGGGGGAGCAGCGGCGGTGGTCACGGCAGCGGCAGCTTCAGCAGCGGTGGTGGCTCCGGTGGTGGCAGCTACGACAGCAGCAGAGGCAGCAGCAGCGGCTCGGTTTGCCCCGTAGGAAAAGCAAGTGCCCAGCTCCAGAAATCAGAACAGCAGCCCGACAACCCAGGCAGCAACTTGACTGAGACCAAAATCACCCAAGGTAACTGGGATTGCAACAGGGAATGGTCTCACTTGGTCACAAGCTGACTTGGATCCCTCAACAGACCAGAAATCTAAACGTCTTTGTTGATAGAAGATCTGGTCATTATAATAACTACTCTTGCATACATACTCGGGGCTGTTTTTGATTGAATGTGTACAGTGTTTAGTTAAATTTTAGAATCTACCTGTATTTTATTCCACTCAGCCTGCTTGAATACTCCTATAGCAGGGAATCTCAACCCCTAAGAACATCTTTGTAGATACTCTGAGAGTCTTAAGAGTCACACCTAATACCTTAAGGTCCTACCCTGAAAATATATTACATCAAATCAATTGATACAGCTAAGAATACACAGCTAGCTAGAAAATCCAAGCATTAACTTAATCCAAGATGCAAAAATATATACATTATAACACAAGAAACACTAAAAAGCAAGATTATATAAATCCACCTAAAAGTATTAATGCATCAGAAATGTCCTCCAGAGAGAAAGAGTTAGAGGAAATGCCTGAGAAAGAGTTCAAAAGAATAATTATAAATATGTTCAAAGAGGTCAAAGAACACATGAAAACAATCAAGGAAGAAATCAAAGAGGAAATCAAAGAGGAAATCAAAGGAATCAAAGAAGAGGCAGGACACCAATTTAATGAAATAAAGAAGGCAATACAAGACATAAATAGGGAAATAGAAATAATAAAGAAAAACCAGTCAGAATTACTAGCAATGAAGAACACAGTTAATGAAATAAAAAACTCTGTAGAAAATCTCACCAGTAGGATGGATGAGGGAGAGGACAGAATATCTAAGCTAGAAGACCAGGTGGCAGACCTAATGCAGTCCAACAAAGAGAAAGACAAACTTATAGAAAAGTATGAGTGGGAATTTCAAGATATTAGGGACACTATGAAAAGATCCAATATAAGAATTCAGGGCATAGTAGAAGGAGAAGAACTCCACTCCAGAGGCATAGTAGGCATCTTCAACAAAATCATAGAGGAAAATTTCCCCCAAATTGGGAAAGAGGTGCCAATACAGATACAGGAAGCCTTTAGAACCCCAGCCAGACAAAACCCAGAAAGAAACTCTCCTCGCCACATTATACTCAAACTTCCAAACACACAAACCAAAGAAAAATTATTGAAAGCAGTTAGAGAGAAAAATCAAGTTACCTACAAAAGCAAGCCCATCAGGATTACAGCAGATTATTCAACACAAACTTTTAAAGCCAGAAGGGCTTGGAGTGATATATTCCAAGTTCTGAAAGATAACAACTGTCAACCAAGGTTACTTTATCCTGCAAAGTTATCCATTCAAATACATGGAGAAATAAAGACATTCCAGGACAAAAGCAGGTTAAAGGAGTATTTGAAGACCAAACCAGCTCTACAGAAAATACTTGATAGAATCCTCCATGCTGAACAAAAGGAAAAGCACACATATAAGGAACCTAGAAAAAACAAGCTATACTCAAATACCAGTTAACAGAAGAGAGCACAGATAGAACCAGTAACACACACACACACACACAAAAATGGCAAACATAAATACACACCTTTCAATAATATCTCTTAATATCAACGGTCTCAATGCCCCAACGAAAAGACATAGATTTGCAGACTGGGTTAAAAAGCAGGATCCTACAATTTGTTGTCTCCAAGAAACTCACCTTTCTACAAAGGATAGACATTATCTTAGGGTGAAAGGTTGGAAGACGGTGTTTCAAGCAAATGGGCCTAGAAAACAAGCAGGGGTTGCTATCCTAATATCAGACAGGGTAGACTTTAGTCCGACGTTAGTCAAGAAAGATAAGGAAGGTCACTTTATATTGATTAAGGGCACACTCCAACAGGAGGACATTACAATCCTAAACATATATGCACCTAACATGGGGGCTCCCAAATTCGTCAAACAAACACTATTAGAACTAAGGTCACACATAACACCAAACACAGTGGTGGTGGGTGACTTTAACACCCCACTCTCATCAATTGACAGGTCATCCAGGGAAAGAATAAACAGAGAGGCATCTGGACTAAATGAGGTCATAGAAGGAATGGACCTAACAGATATATACAGGACATTTCATCCAAAGGCTGCAGAATATGCATTCTTTTCAGCAGCACATGGAACATTCTCTAAAATAGACCATATATTAGGACATAAAGCAAATCTTAACAAATTCAGGAAAATTGAAATAATTCCTTGCATTCTATCTGACCACAATGGAATTAAACTACAAATCAGTAGCAAGATAGGCTATAGAGCATACACAAAATCATGGAAACTAAACAATACACTACTAAATGATGAGTGGGTCAATGAAGAAATCAAAAAGGAAATCAAAAAATTTATAGAGTCAAATGATAATGAGAACACAGCATGCCAAAATCTCTGGGACACAATGAAGGCAGTTCTAAGAGGTAAATTTATAGCCTTAAGTGCCTATATTAAGAAATTAGAAAGGTCGCAAGTAAACGACCTAAAGCTTCGCCTTAAAGCCTTGGAAAAAGAAGAACAAGGCAAACCAAAAATTAGTAGACGGGAAGAAATAATAAAGATTAGGGCAGAAATTAATGAAATAGAAACAAAAAGAACAATCCAAAGAATTAATGAAACAAAGAGTTTGTTCTTTGAAAGGATAAACAAGATTGATAAACCCTTAGCAAATCTGACCAAAAGAAAGAGAGAAGAGACACAAATTAATAAAATCAGAGATGAACAAGGTAACATCACAACAGATTCCAGAGAAATTCAAAAAATTATAGGGACATACTATAAAAGCATATACTCCACAAAGTATGAAAATCTGAAAGAAATGGATGATTTCCTTGATCTATATGACCTACCTAAATTAAATCAAAATGAGATTAATCACTTAAATAGACCTATAACAAACATGGAGATCCGAGCAGTTATCAATAATCTCCCAACTAAAAAAAGCCCAGGCCCGGATGGATTCACTGCTGAATTTTACCAGACTTTTAAGGAAGAGCTAACACCATTGCTTCTTAAGCTTTTCCAGGAAATAGAAAAAGAAGGAATCCTACCAAACTCCTTCTATGAGGCCAGCATCACCCTGATACCAAAACCAGGCAAAGATAGAACAAAAAAAGAAAATTACAGACCAATCTCCCTCATGAACATAGATGCAAAAATTCTCAACAAAATATTGGCAAACAGAATACAAGAGTATATCAAAAAGATCATTCACCCTGACCAAGTAGGCTTTATCCCAGAGATGCAGGGATGGTTCAACATACGCAAATCTATAAATGTAATACATTACATAAACGGGTTGAAGGACAAAAATCACATGATCATCTCATTAGATGCAGAGAAAGCGTCTGACAAAATCCAACATCCCTTCATGATAAAAGTCCTACAGAGACTGGGAATAGAAGGAACATATCTCAATATAATAAAGGCTATTTATGACAAGCCTACAGCCAACATATTACTAAATGGGGAAAAACTGGAAGCTTTTCCACTAAAATCAGGAACAAGACAAGGGTGTCCACTGTCCCCACTTTTATTTAATATAGTTTTGGAAGTCTTAGCCATAGCAATAAGGCAAGAGACACACATAAAAGGGATACAAATTGGAAAGGAAGAGATCAAGTTATCATTATTTGCAGATGACATGATTCTATACATAAAGGACCCTAAAGACTCTACTAGCAAACTGTTAGAGCTGATCAAAACGTACAGCAATGTAGCAGGATACAAAATAAACACACAGAAATCAGTAGCCTTCATATATGCTAACAACAAAAACACAGAGGATGAAATCAGAGAATCTCTCCCGTTCTCACAATTGCATCAAAAAAAATAAAGTACCTTGGAATAAACCTAACCAAGGAAGTAAAGAATCTCTACAATGAGAACTTTAAAACACTCAAGCGAGAAATTGCAGAAGACACTAGAAAGTGGAGAAACATCCCTTGTTCTTGGATTGGAAGAATCAATATTGTGAAAATGGCAATCTTACCTAAAGCAATCTACACATTTAATGCAATCCCTATCAAAATTCCAAAGGCTTTCTTCATGGAAATAGAAAAAATAATCCAAAAATTCATTTGGAATCACAAAAAACCTCGAATATCTAAAATAATACTGAGCAACAAAAAAGAGGCTGGTGGTATCACCATACCTGATTTTAACCTATACTACAGAGCCATAGTAACAAAAACAGCATGGTACTGGCACAAAAACGGACATGTAGATCAGTGGAACAGAATAGAGGACCCAGATGTAAGCCCAAGTAGCTAAAGCCACCTGATATTCGATAAAAATGCCAAAAATACTCATTGGAGAAGAGACAGCCTCTTCAGCAAATGGTGTTTTGAAAACTGGATATATATCTGCAGAAGGATGAAAATAGATTCTTCTCTCTCGCCATGCACAAGAATTAAGTCCAAATGGATTAAAGACCTTAACATCAGACCTGAAACTCTGAAACTGCTAGAGGAAAAAGTAGGGGAAACCCTTCAACATATTGGTCTTGGCAAAGACTTTCTGAATACGACCCCAATTGCTCAGGCAATAAAACCACAGATTAATCACTGGGACCTCATGAAATTACAAAGATTTTGCACCGCAAAGGACACAGTGAAAAAAGCAAAGAGGCAACCTACAGAATGGGAAAAAATCTTCGCCAGCTATATATCTGATAGAGGATTAATATCTAGGATATACAAAGAACTCAAAAAGTTAAATAATAAGGAATCAAACAAGCCAATCAAAAAATGGGCTATGGAGCTAAATAGAGAGTTCTCAAAGGAAGAAATACGAATAGCATATAAGCATCTAAAAAAATGTTCTATGTCACTAGTCATCAGGGAAATGCAGATTAAAAGTACATTGAGATTCCATCTCACTCCTGTCAGATTGGCCACCATCAGGAATACAAATGATCATAAATGTTGGCGGGGATGTGGAAAAAAAGGAACCCTTCTACACTGCTGGTGGGAATGCAATCTGGTCCAGCCATTGTGGAAAACAGTGTGGAGGTACCTAAAACAGCTAAAGATTTATCTACCATATGACCCAGCTATAGCACTCCTAGGCATATATTCAAAGGACTCATCTCATTTCCTTAGAAGTACATGCTCAACCATGTTTATTGCTGCTCAATTTATAATAGCTGGGAAATGGAACCAACCTAGATGTCCCTCAACAGATGAGTGGATAATGAAGATGTGGCACATTTATACAATGGAGTTCTACTCAGTGGTAAAGAAAAATGAAGTTATGAAATTTGCAGAAAAATGGATGGACCTGGAAAGTATTATACTAAGTGAGGTAACCCAGGCCCAGAAAGCCAAGCGCCACATGTTCTCTCTCATATGTGGATCCTAGCTACAGATGATTGGGCTTCTGCGTGAGAAGGAAACTCCTTGGTAGCAGAGGCCAGTAAGGTAAAAAGGAGACATAAAGGGAAGAGAAAGGAAGGGAGGAGGATACTTAATAGGTTGATATTGTATATATGTAATTACAATGATTGTGATGGGGAGGTAATATGATTGAGAATGGAATTTCAAATGGGAAAGTGTGGGGGTGGGGAGGGAGGGAATTACCATGGGATATATTTTATAATCATGAAAAATGTTAATAAAAATTTAAAAAAAAAAAGAATGAAATGCTAATCCTTGCAGTAACAGTGAGTAATCTTTAAAAAAATCTTCTAATATGGGCTGACTGATGCTTTTTATATGAAGTACCAAATCAGATAAAACAAACCTGTGGGAATAATAAACAGAAAATGACTGGTGGGGAGAGGAACTAATAGCAAAGAAAACTTTGGGTTCTAATAAAAGTCTAGACTGTAAAGTTGCCTCAACTAATTGAAGATTTTTTTATACTTCCACATGAATTATAGAGATGTAACTTGGAATATAAACATCAAAAGATGATAGGAACTTAGTTTAATGAAATTTGTTTAAAGATTTTATAGATATATAGAATCTTTTATGCATGCAAGTTATACCTCAATAATTTCCAAGGAAGAAATAAAAATCTATAGTTAAATAAAACAACCTTAAAAAGAAAAATAAGAAAATAAACCTGCTTTATCAGATAATAAAAAAATAACTCTATAAAACCACAGCAATAAAACTCTCTAGTATTGGCCTACCAAGAGAATGCAGATCAGTAGAAAGCAATGGAAAGCCAAGACAGAGCTATGATCATACTCCTCATCTGGTAAAATGTCACTACAAATTAAAGATAGGATTGTTTAATAACAGTGTTAGAAATAGTAAAACATCAGAAAAATAAGTTGGATCCATACCTAGTATATTACTATATCCCAAGGGGATAAAAGATCTAAATGTGTAAGATAAACATATGAAATGGTCAGAATAAAATATAGAAGAATTAGTTTCAACATAGAGGAAAGAGCTTCTTGAATAAAACTTCAAAAGCACAAGCCACATAGCAGAAAATAGGTGGATTTGACCATATCAAAACTGCATTTTTCATTTAGATGAAAGAAATATGGAAAGTGTTAATAAGTGACATAAGAGAATGTGGCATTTGATATCAACAAGGAATGTGCTATTTAGATGCAATAAGAAAATCTTCTGAGTCAAAGGGCAAATAAAGCAACCCCAAATTTAGAAGAGTCCAAGGCCCTGATTTAGCAATTGACAGAAAAGGAAACTCAAAGTGCTAATAAGAATATGAAGAGCCATTGAAACGCTTTAGTAATCAAAAAATGTTAATTACAAAACATTAAATCTGACTTATTAGATGAACAAAATTGTAAAGCTGGATAAGGCCAAGTGCTGGAGGGAAGGAAAGGGGCATGGAAGCTTCCAGGTGAGACCCACAGGAGCAGTGAACGTGGAGAGTGTCATGAAGCCATTGAGGTCACCTGTCAAAGCACAACTGCAGATATCTGTGACCTAGCTGCACTCTGGGGTATAAGTTGTAAGGAATGTCCACACTGAGACAAGGAGGAAAAGTCTGACGATCCTGAGACGTCTGAGGCTGCTGGGGGCAGAAGAGTGATAGGGTAAGTTATCATGGATGCTCAGCTCACCGTGGTGCATGTGTAACTAACTACTAGTCACATGCACATGACTACCAGCATAGATCTGGAAAATAGCTCAGTGAGGAAGAGTGAAATATGTGATGCCACTCTCAAAATTCAGGCAAATTTAAAGCATAGGAACCAAACAACAATATGTCATTTGCACATGGATTCACATTAAACAATCCAGATTGAGCCGGGTGTGGTGGTGCATGCCTTTAATCCCAGCAGTCAGGAGGCAGAGGTAGAGGAGGATTGTTATGAGTTTGAGGTCAGCCTGAGACTACATAGTGAATTCCAGGTCAGTCTGGGCTAAAGCAAGACCTTACTTTGAAAAAAAAAAAAAAAAAAAATCCAGGATGATTGACTTGGGATGTGAGGGTGAGGAGCAGGGGTAGAGAATGGAGGAAAAAAGAAGCAAATAGAATGGGAAAGGGACCCTGCATGGGCCAGTGATGATCATGGGTCACACAGGGTGCTGGGGAGGAATAAACCACCTTCTTCCCCAAGACTTAAACAAGACTTGTGGCCATTTTCTCACAGGGCAAGTGTAGACTTCACTAGGTTACTAAGGGCCCACAGTGTACCAAGTGGTACACACAAAATATGAGAGTATGAATGTTCCTATTGGTGTGCGCATATATGTGTGTGGGGCTCATGTCACATTGCATTCCCATGACCGTGGAGAACAGAGGACAACCTCAGGTGTCACTTCTCAAGCACCCCATCCTCCTCTTTTTCACACAGGGTCTCTCATTGGCCTAGAGCTCACCAGTTAGGATAGACTGACTGGCCAGTGGATCTCAGAAATCTGTCTCACTCCATCTCTCCAGGACTGGGACTACAGGGGTATGCCACCACACATAGCATTTTTATATATCAAAATGCAGGTGCTTATACAAAGCAAACGGTTTGCTGTTTGAGTTTTCTCGCCAGCCTGACCTTCAATTAAGAAAAAAGTACAGAAGCGGAAGTTCAGTGAGTTTAAACAACTCATCCAAGGTGGCAGCTGATGAGAGGCAGAATGAAGGCTCAGTGTGCTCACTTGACTCCCCCACCCCAACCTAAGCCAGTTTTCACTGCTCCACTGGGCCCCTCCCCCAGTCTCATCTCCCTCCAACCGGCCATTCACAGCCCAGCTGGAACAGCTCCTGAGAATGCAGATCAGACCTTACCACTCCTGAAGCTCAAAACCCCTTGCACAGCTGTCCCAGACCCATTACATTACAAGTGAAATCTAAAATGCTTACTTGGCCTGCAAGCCCCCAGGAGCCTGGCGCCCAGCTCTCATTTTTGAACACACTCCATCTGGCTCTATCAGGTCAGCCATATTGAACATTTCCCTGTCCCTTAAACATTTCCAGAACATTCCAGCCTTAGGGTCTTCTCACTAGCCTTTTCCTCCATTTTATATCTTTCTGCCACATTTCACACAGGCTTGTGCACAAATGTTCCCTTGTCAGAAAGGCCTTCCCTGACCTTATCTAGAACACATCATCCCCTACCTTGGTCAGTTTTTAATGTGTATCTTGCTATGTTTGTTTCTATCACTTAACCCTACCCAGTAGCACACTACTTATGTTTTCATTTGCTGTTGATGTCTGTCTCCTCATTAGAATGATGGTGGCCTCCACTCTGACTTGTGGGATCTGCACAAAGCCTGACCCATAGTACCCCCATTCAATGGATGTGGATGAGTATATGGGAGATATGGGTGTCTGAGCCCGAATGTATATTCCCTCCCCTCTGACACTGTAACAGGGTGCCGGGGTTCAGGAAAAGTCCTTGAACTCTTCTGAGTTCGTATCTGCTTTTTAACCAAAGAATCGGATAAAACAAGACTGAGAAGGATAATTTATCACACACCACATTTTTATTCAAGAATATGCAAGGGAAAGAGCCTGCAAACCAAGGAAAAGAAAATGGGTACACCCACATTGTCCATGAGCCCATGTGGAGAACAACATGAGCCTCGGGGCATAAAAAGGGATTTAGAGAGGAAAGAGCCACGTGGGAGGCAGGAGGGACTAGAGAGCTCGTGGGAGAGTAGGGGTCTCCCAGCGTCTCAGCTTAACCCACCACAATGCCAGGATCAGATTTAAACTCCAGGAAAGGGGAACTCTCTCCCAGGATGGCCTCAGGTTGTTTACGGAAAAGCAGATCTAGGTAACTCCTAAGGAGAGGAGAGATCTTCTCTTATCTCTAATAAAGTGGAGATTGCAAGGGAGACATTAAGGACATGTCTGCTTTTAACATTCAGGGCCCAGTCACCCTAAACTACCTACCAAAGCTACCTGACTCCCTCTCATTCCCCCTCCCTTGAGAATATACTCTGTTACAGGAAAGATGTCTGCTTTTCCATAAACACCAGCATCCATGGCTCACAAACAGGACTGAGGGGAAGGCTACCTGGGGTAACCAGGGCTAGCAGTGAAGGTCAAATGTAGCCATTGTCGGGGAAACAGGTAAGTAAATCAAAGAGAGGAAACATGATCTCAGCGCCTGATTGAAGCTGAACCAGGCTGTGGTCAGAAAGGGAACTGGAAAGCTCTAAGAACTCTGAGTTTCCCATTTCTACTTCCCGAAAAGATGAAAACCAACCGGTCAACCAGCCTTCCTGCCCCAGACCAGCCATTGTCTCTGAGACTGTTCTCATGAGCCCCAGGAGAAAGAGACTTCACAAGGACTTTACAAAATTCCTTTCCCAAGGCTAATGACCATCACAATAAGAAATTCATTCTTATTGTAGGCATAAATTTCTCTTGCTGCAATTTTATCCCATTTTCTCTACATAATCGAGAAATAAATAAAGGGATAAAGTGCTATGGAAATATAACACAGTTACCAAACTCAAATAGGAGATTTTACCCTGGATTGTAATGGTGTCTTTCTTGTTAATCCCAGCTGGCTCTCACAGCCTGGCTCTTAGGGCTGAGTTTGGCAATCAGCTTCCATACAAATGCAGCTTTCTGTAAGTCTCTTAAAAGACAGGATCATTAAGAGGAGAGCTTCCTTGGTGGGAAAGAGAACAAGTCATTCTCAAACCATGCATTGTCTTTTGGGCAAAAGCACATGCCTAGCCATTTTTACTCCCACTAAATGGTAGCAAAAGAAATCTTGACAGAAATCTGGAGGGGGCCATAAACCCACTCAGGTATCTGAAATGAGGCTGGGCTGCTCTCACACCAGCACCTTCTGAAATGCCATGGCCGTGGGTTCCCTTCAAACTACATCCAAAGGGTCAGCTGCTGCAAGCAGGACCCTTGAATCCTTCATGACTCAAAGTATAGGGTGTTTGCTGTCTCTGCTACATGAATTCAGCTGTTGCTGTTTTAGTGATGGGCCCTTCAGTGTCCCCCTAATGCTAGATAGACAAGCATCACAGAGAATCCAGTGCTTACGTGATGGAGATCAGTGGCAGTTAGTCTTGTCTGGGATGCCTTATATTTCAGGCTGTCATTTGTCTGACTGGTAATCCAGACTGGCTTCTGCCAGGGCAACTGGTTCAACTGACTCCCTTTCATGTGTCTGTCAGATGCCTGGATGTGTTTTTACATCAGTGTAAATGAAAATACAAGAAAGAATGGAAAAGCACGGTCTGGTGAGGTCCAGGCTTAGAAACGCACGCCCTTGCTTCTGCCTCTTTCTATTGGCTTAAGCAATTCATGTGCTCTTATCCAAAGACAGAGTGAGACAATTTTACAATGCACTGTGCTATCTGATTGGTTCAGGAACAAATATCTCTTCCTTTCTAGAATCTGCCTGTTACACAGGATCTTATCTCATCTCTTCCTCTAGCTGCAGTTATTGTTTGAGTTATCATTTAAGTTAAAGTTACATCTGGGGCTTCTGTTTGAGCTCTTCTATTTCATTATTACTCCAGAGGCTTCAACATGCATCTATGATTATAGTTCACTATTACTTGCATTTCTGCCATTCCTGAAGATAAGAGGAATTTAGAACACTATTACTCTATTTATCTCCTAGCTTTTGTGCATTTATTTTTATAGTTTAATTCTACATATTTAAAATCTACAAGTCGGGCTGGAGAGATGGCTTAGCGGTTAAGCGCTTGCCTGTGAAGCCTAAGGACCCTGGTTCGAGGCTTGGTTCCCCAGGTCCCACATTAGCCAGATGCACAAGGGGGCGCATGCGTCTGGAGTTCGTTTGCAGAGGCTGGAGGCCCTGGTGCGCCCATTCTCTCTCTCTCTCTCTCTCTCTCTCTCTCTCTCTCTCTCTCTCTCTCTGCCTCTTTCTCTGTCTGTTGCTCTCAAATAAATAAAGAAAAATAAACAAAAACAATTTAAAAAAAATAAAATCTACAAGTCATTGTTTCATACACACAATATTCATTTGAATTTACTCTCATCATAATGGATTCCAACTTACAATAGATTGACTTATAATTTTCAACTGACAATGGTACAAAACAATACACATTCAATACACACTGTACTTCCAATCCTGAATTGATTTTTCGTAGAATATTGATGTATGATATGACACTGTCCTGTAATTTTGAGGAATGTTAGGGAGCCCCAGTTCCCAGACATCTGCACAACCACAAAGTAAACAAGTCATATTCTGGAGTGTATTATGTTGCCAGGATATATAAAATAAATTTTTACTTAGAGTGTTGAGTTAAAGACAGATTTACTGGGACATAGCACCACAGAATGTGGAGAAATACGTTCAATGTTTTAGTACTTCAGTCAGTCTTATTAATCTATCTTCAAGTTGGTATTTTTCTCTCCTTCATTAAGTGATTTAGTGAGTTTCTAATGTCATCTTTAACATCATTTATTTCCAAATTTTCCATTTTGCTCCTTGTTATGATATATATTTGTCAAGTAGACATTTTTTCTTTTTAAATTTTATTTATTTATTTGAGAGAGAAAAACAGGCAGATAGATACATACAGAATGGACACAACAGGGCCTCTAGCCACTGCAAACAAACTCCAGATACATGTGCTACCATGTGCATCTGGCTTACATGGGTCCTGGGGAATTGAACCTGGGTCCTTTGGCTTATTAGACAAATGTTTTACCCACTAAGCAATCTCTCCAGCCCAAATTTTCTTTTGACTAATTTAATGTTTGTTTTCATTTACTTCATTGAGCATAGTTAAATAGTCTCATAGCTGATCTCATTTAATTATCTTCTCTACTGAGATAATATTTCCTTTTGTTTCCCTTCTTGAAGAATTGTGCTTAGTACCCCAGTTATTTGAATCATAGGATGGGAAGACTCTCAAATCTGTTCTATTACTCTGAAGAATGCACATGCTTTTCTTTCAACAAATAACTTGCTTAGACTGAAACTGAAAATTCAATTTCTCAGGTAGCTCAAATCTTACTTATTCTTTTCTCTTTTACTAAGTAACTTTGAGTCCCATACCAATCTCTTTCTTCATATTTTAACTCTCTAGAATCCTCCTATATTTTCCACCACCAAGTTCCTCTAGGTCCTTGAGCGAGTTTGTTATATTATTTTGTCACTTAGAAATGCCTTCTGTAATACTGTTGAGTCAATAGGAACTTACTAGCCCATACCAAATATAGGAACCCTTTCCATTGCTTCTCACTCCTTCTCTTATGACCAAGAATAATTTTCATCATGTCTGAAAATTTTCCTTCAGTAGTTTCCATAGTACAACCTTTTCTGATAGTGGTTATTTCTGTTAAGTGGAGCTTAGAAATTTCCTCTTCCATTTTATTTTCTGCTTATGTATGCACGTGGTGTGTCATGCATGTGTGTGTATGTGTTTGTATGCATGTGGGCATATGTTTGTATGTGAGTACATGTGAAGACCAGAGGTTGATATTGGGTGTTTCCTCTAGTACTCTCTATTTACTGAGGTGCGGTCTCTCACTTGAATCTGGAGTTTACTATTTCAGCCAGTATAGCTAGATGGTTTTCCCTGAAGACCCCCTGTATCCCAAGTGCTGGGATTGCAAGCAAGCTGCCACACTCACCCTGCATTGATGTCCACACCAGGAATCCAAACTCTAGTCTTCATGCTTATGTGGCAAATGTTTTATCTCGTTGGTCACATCCTCAGCCCCTCATCCTTATGTTGGAAGAAAATTCTCGAGAGTGCATAATTCTAGATTTATATGTATAAGCTTTAATTATCTTAAGATGCCTTTCTGTTGTCCTTTGGATTTAACAGTTTCTGTTGAGAAGTCAGCTGTTGGATGAATTATTGTTTCCATGAAGGTGGTGTCTTTTCTCACCTTCCCCACACACTCAGAAGACGTTTCCCTTTGTCTCTCATTACCCACAGTTGTTCTAATGCGCCTCACTGTGGTTTCCTTCATGTGTATGCTGCTTGAAGTCTGTAGAGTTTCTTGGATATGTGACTTGGTATTTTTTTTTTTATCACTTTTGAAAATTTTCAGTCATTGCTTTCCTATGAATTTCTATTCACATTCTGGAATTTCAGAGGCACCCATGTTAGCCTTTCTCATTGGGTCCTATCTATTCTTTATTCTCTTTGTGTGCAGGGGTGTAACATGTTCTTATTCATCTTGCCAGACTTCGGTCTCAGTACATTCATCTAACATATCTTCCATTTTACTAGTTTTCATTGCTTTTAGCATTATGTAATCAAATGCTCCAATTAATTATTGAGTTTCTAATTACCACATTTTCAGTTCTAGAAGTTCCATTTGTTGTCTCTTTCATGACATATTCTGTCTTGTTTTCTGTTAATTTTCTATTATTTTTCTGAAACATTTGAGTTAGAGTTTAAAGCCTATAATAAGTGGGTAGGCCATGAATATTTTGTATTGCAAAATTTTTAATATTAATCATTAATCATTTCATTTTAATCTTTTTCTAGGCATACTAATTTTTGTTGCATGCCAGATATTGTGTATGAATAATTGAAGAACTAATTTGAAGTACCAGATGATGTTATATTACTCCAAAAATAATTTTCTCTATTTTTTACCAGACATTTAGGAAGGGCACTAGGGTTAACTAAATCCAATCATAAATTGAAATGATACATAGCCAGGCTCATATTTTTTGTGTATGATGGTCTATTTTTAAGTTATCCCTTTATTCCTAATGTGTATGCTTTTAGAAGTCCTGACCAAAAGCCTTGAATATTTAGCTAGACTTTCCCTAATCTTGTGTTCTGATTCATAGTATTATTGCTCTTCTATTTTACTAACTTTTAATACCTCCAAGTATTTTAACCATATCTTTAGTTTGGCTTTTTAACTTGATATGGGTAAAGGAATTATTCTGGGAATAAAAAGCTAGCTTGCATTGGCAAAAGATATGGTCACCTCAATCGACTTCGTTCTTCTGACTTGAAATTGTGAGAAAGTAAATCTAGAGGTTTGGGCAGCCACATTACAAGCCTGAGGGTGGAGGCTACCCAAGAAAAATGCTTTCTGTTTGTTATATTGCAAAATGATGGAGGTTAGGCACAATGTCAGATGCATAATGGCTGATCTATGTGTTCTGTTAATATTTTTATGGATGACTAAATGAATGATCAATCTAACTTCTGTCCTCACAATGAACTCACAGTAAGATGTGAGATGTAAGACAGAAGGGAAGAAATATGCATCTAGCACATGGCACAAAGTGCCATTAAATGGGTACTGAGGAAATGCAGGAAGGCAGCATGCACTTTTGCCATAATCTACCTCCTTATTTGCCTTTTGCCCTGTCTCTCTTCCCCCAGGAAAGAGCTTCATGCTGCACTGAGTGGCTGTGGAGTAAACATGCCCATACCTTTAAGTCCCAAAACCCTAACTAGGTTCCATCTAAACATCCCTTCAAATACCCACCTCTAAGTTGCCCATTACTCCTTCAAGTACCTGGAGGCAGAGCTAACTCTAGGTCACCAGCTTTCCAGTTTGGTGCATGGGCCAGAAGCATCAGTATTGCCCAAGAACTTGCAAGAGATGCAAAATATTGCTGCTCACTTCAGAGCAGTTACTTTAGAAACTCTAGTGGGGAAGAGAACCTGGCAACATCCAAATGCTACTGTGTGCTAAAGTTTGAGGGCCATTGCTTTTTGTTATATTTTCCTCAGCTTCCTTTCTAATATGGCTTCCTGATTCTAAAACCTAGACCCTCTTCTGGTCCACTGCAGTGCATGAAGTAAATTTTAAAAATACACAGTTTAACAGTCTTAGAGGTCTTAGGAGGGGCTGGGATAAGGCAGGGACAGCACATGGGTGGTGAAGTTCAGCTTAGCAAAGAGAAGATGAGTTTAAAGCAGGGACATAAGTTACAGGAGCCACTCAGCTATCTCTTAAACCCTCAGATCAGAAGAATGAAACACCAGACTATCCTCATAACTGAACCAAGCAAACAATTATATACTGTTATTTCCAAACTTATATTCTTACATAAACAAAAACGTAAGGCCACATACAAAGGCCATTAAAACTGGAGCAATAGGTTGTCACTTCTCAAGAGCTGTGAGTTGCCCATAGCATCAGCCCCTGGCCCAGAGCACTGTGGAGGAGGAGGCTAGGGGACACACACACACACACACACACACGACTTTGTGATAATTGGATCCCTTAAAGGTCCTGCCCATCCCCTCCTTCTCAGGTCCAGAGCAGACCTGACGCTGCCTTTCTCCTCACTACATATGGTACTTCACTGTACCCTCCTTGGTCACTTTCACCTGGAGTGTGGGGGTTACATTGTTTGGCCTCTCAGAATGAGGGCACTGCACACTGTCCTAGGACCTGAGTAGGAGTTCAAGAGGGGGGTTGTGATGGGTATGGGGGTGCATTGTGGTTCTGCATTGGTGCTGCTGCCTACTTGGAAACAGATCTCTTGATCTTGACTTAAACACTGGGAACCTACTTCACATAAGGGCAAGTTCTTGAGGTTGTAGTTGGGTCAAATTTCATCTATACTCACAAAAGTCACTTCAGAAAATGGATAAGAACCACGATTTCTGTTCTATATGAAGTATATGATCAGCTGGATTCAGCCTCATAGCAGATTGAGAGTTCTGGGTATGAGCTTGGGTTCTGAACACATCCACAGAGCCCTCTATAGAGAGACTACCTCAGAGTTCTCCCTCTACCAGATGTGGCATTAATGTCATCGGGGGTGTCCTTCTAGGGTTCCCTTTTCTCCTCTTTAAGCCCCATGTCTCTGATGTATCACCATGGCTTCACGTTTCGTAAAGAACTTGGCGCTGATGAAGTTTTGGGCCTTAAGGTCTCAGAATTCCCTGCACATTCCATACAGATCCTTCAGCAACACTTGCCTCATCTCTGGAAAGAGAACGGACTCTTGTGAGAGATAATTAAGAGTAGCACAAAATGATGCTAAAGTGGTCTTTCAATTCAGGACCTGATTTAACAAACTTTTTACCCTGCCTTTTCAAAGATAAGACCCTCAGTTCTTTATAATCGTAACATCTGATCTTCATAAGACTTCGTAGAACAAATATTGTCATTCTATGTTGCTATTCTATTTCATGTGAAAGGAAATGAAGGCGCAAAGAAGCTAAGAGACTTGCCCATGATCACATGCTAGTGAACAACAAAGCCCGAGCCAAGTTTCTCCTCTTAAGTCCTTCGTGGGACATCCTCTAAGAGCCTGGCCTCCCTCTCATCTCATGTGCATGCCAGGTTCACACCGGAGTCCTCAATCCCTCTGCACCCCCCTACCTAGAACAATTATTCTCACCCTTATCCTGGCCAAGCACTATGTGGGCTCTGAGCTCAGCCAGCACTTCTTTAAACCATCCAATCAGAAATTTCTCCACCTGCATGTCCATCTACAAAAATCTGTTTTTTGCTTTGTACATTTCATATAGAATTAACTAATGGTCAAATATATAGTCCCTCAAGTTATCAAATAAATGTGAATTTAAACAAATTGATGCCATTATCTTTCATACTCATCAAACTGGAAAGATTAAGCAAATGTTGCAGCATAAGTTTGGAGAAATGGGATTGAATATTCTTACAGTTGGTGGAAAGAGAATCAACTGGTAAGTCTCCCCATATGGTGATCTGGCAAAGCTCAGTCTTCTGGATCTGGATAGAGTATGTTGAAGGTTGATACTAAACATGCAAATATGAGCATATGCATGCTTCTAGTGCAGTAAGAGTTAACTGTTCGAATCTATTTATGTACATATATGTATATGTGTCTATACATACCTATGTCCTCTAGTTCTGTTATGGCAAATGTCCTCGCAATAAGTGTGTGAGCCTGCAAACAGCAAGTTCAGAGATGGCAATGGGAGCTCAAGTGGCCCCTGGCTCCCTAGCACCAGAGATTCAGCTCCACTCCCAGCTGCAGGACAGAACGGAGGCAAAATTAGCTAAGAGTTCCTTCCTTGAAGGACTCTCAGACAGAGCTGCTGCCAACTGCATCTTGGAAGCAGGGACCCTGGGCAGAAGTCACCAAGGAGCTCATTACTCAAAAGCTCCCTGTGGCAAACCATTTGCAAAGTGAGGAAGCTGTTTGTGGAATGAGTAATTGCTTTAGCATTTGAGTTTCACTCACAAGGACTGTTAGCAGCAGATTGTAAACATCATTTGATATTGGTGTTTTTTTTTTTAATCCTTCATTTTGAGAATGAAGCATTCCTCATCAGTTTCTGGTCTATAATGTAGACACATTTGATAAACATGCACCTAGTTAAAAAATGTTTGCAGTGTAAATTCCAAAATCTGGATTGGCTCTGGGAGATTCCACTGACCTCCTTGGACTCCAGGGATTATTTTTCTGAAACACAGGAGAATAAGATCAGAGGATAAAAACCAGATTTGAAGCTCACACCTGTGGAAGGTACCTTGCTGTGACTAGAAACAGGTTCCATAACACCCCAGCACATGCCCCAACTCTGAGTCCTTCTGCATGCATCTCACAGGCTGTATGTTTCGTCCCCATGTGTGATGCCTGCACATTAACACGTCCCTTGTCCATTTCTCCTTGAAATCCTGGCCATGTTACAAGTAGCAAAGGTCATACACAAAGTATCTCAATGAATTATTATTTTTTTAATATTCTATTTTTTTTTATTTTTTTTAATTAATTATTTTTTTATTTGAGAGTGACAGACACAGAGAGAAAGACAGATAGAGGGAGAGAGAGAGAATGGGCACGCCAGGGCTTCCAGCCTCTGCAAACGAACTCCAGACGCGTGCACCCCCTTGTGCATCTGGCTAACGTGGGACCTGGGGAACCGAGCCTCGAACCGGGGTCCTTAGGCTTCACAGGCAAGCGCTTAACCGCTAAGCCATCTCTCCAGCCCTAATATTCTATTTTTATTTACTTATTCGTGTCTGAAAAAAAGCAGGGGGTGGAGAGATAGAGAGAGAATAGGCATGTGAGGGCCACCCGCTGCTGTAAACGAACTCCAGATGCATGCACCACCTTGTGCATCTGGTTTACGTGGGTCCCGGGTAATTGAACCTAGGTCCTCTGGCTTTGCCGGCAAGTGCCTTAACCACTAAGCCATCTCTCCAGCCCAACGAATTATTATTTATCATGGAGTTTGTAATACTTTGAACTTTAGATTCCATTGTATATATGGCTCATGTTTGTCTAATATGTTGTTTCTGTTGTATGTTATAAGCTTTTTACATGATTTGACTCATATATGATGGATACCTGAATTTTATATTTTTATTATGTTCTGTCAGCATAGTCCCTGTATTTTATTTAATAGGTCAGTTGAAAGTGTTTACACATGTGATTACAGGATATTTTGAAGTTCATTTTCTGATCAGTATTGTTCTTTTCCCTATACACACACACACACACACACACACACACACACACACACACATGTTTGATCACTTCTCTTCACAACACACCCCACTTTTTCTCTCTTTTTGACATGATAGCCATAATTTCTATTATTTTTATGGTTGATCAAATTTTTTCTTTTATTTTCAAGGCAAGGTCTCACTCTTGTCCAGGCTGAACTGGAACTCACACTGTAGCCCAAGGTGAGAAACTCACAACAATCATCCTATTTCTGGGACTAAAGGGATGCTCCAACATACCTAGCTTCAAAAAAAATTTTTTAAGTATTTTTATTTACTTATTTACTTGAGAGTGACAGACACAGAGAGAAAGACAGATAGAGGGAGAGAGAGAGTGTGGTCGTGCCAGGGCTTCCAGCCTCTGCAAACGAACTCCAGACGCGTGCACCCCCTTGTGCATCTGGCTAACGTGGGACCTGGGGAACCGAGCCTCGAACCGGGGTCCTTAGGCTTCACAGGCAAGTGCTTAACCACTAAGCCATCTCTCCAGCCCTCAAAAATTTTTAACATAGACTTTTAATTGTATTTTCTAACTAAGTGCAAAATTTAAGGGTATAACATGTGTTTCCTTAGGGAGCAGAAGGTGGAGGTTAGGTTCACAGCTACAGGAACGTTCAGAATACTCATTATTTCCCTTATTTTCCACAGCCAAAAGGACTTTTTATCTCACTCATAACTTTCTTAACAATATATGTTTATTGTAAAGCAGTTCCAAACAATACAGAAAGTAAGGAAAAAAAATAAAAAAGCTCCCCAGAACAAAAGGTGATCTTCCATACCTGTATGTGTTGTTGTTGACACGGTCTCCTTAGGAAACCCAGGCTGGCTTTCATCCTGGCCTCCTGCTAGTTCCTCCTAAGTGCTGATATTGCAGGCTTATGCCACCATTCCTCCGTGTAGCTTCATATGCAAATATGCGTTTGTATATTTTAATATGCAAACTTCTCATAAGTTAACATAAACTCATTTTTTAAAATAAATTTCTTTTTCTTTTTTTCTTACTTTTTTTGTTCATTTTTATTTATTTATATGAGAGTGAGGGAGAGACAAAGAAAGAGACACACAGAGAGAGAGAATGGGTGCACCAGGGCTTCCAGCCACTGCAAACGAACTCCAGATGCGTGTATCTCCTTGTGCATCTGGCTAACATGGGTCCTAGGGAATTGAGCCTCGAACCAGGGTCCTTAGGCTACATAGGCAAATGCTTAATTGATAAGCCATCTCTCCAGCCCCTCAAGTTCATTTTTCAAATCAAGTGATTTCTTTTTCAAACTGTGTTTAGATTTTGCTTCCTCTCTCTTACTCCTCTAACCAACATGCTGACAACTATGTAAGCATCCTTTCCCAGCTTCCTTCAGGGTTCATTTTGTCATACTTGGGAAAACAGGGCCAAAAAAAAAAAAAAAAAAAAAAAAAAAGGAATAAATAGATGGGCAAGAAAGCAGATACATACCACTTCAGTTTAAAAATGCAGTTGAACTGCGTTGCTTATATTCTCTGAAGTTTACTTTCCTACATGATGATTCATTGTTGAAATTGTTTGTAGCCAGCTTCAATATACCTAACTATTCTTTGTAGGTTTTTGTTACGGGTTGTTCATACAGACACAAAAGGAATGAGAGAGGTGTGATCATTTCCCAGCTTCAGTGATTATCACTGCTTATATTTTGCAAATCTTGGCCTATGATGCCCTCTATTATAAGCAGATTAGTGCCCATCCCATGCCAACCTTCACCTTCACCACTGTAAAGACAGCTACTACATCTGTGACTAGATTATGTGGTGTGGCAAAGGCATTATGCAAATGCTTAATTTTAAATACTTTGGGATGTGGAGATTACCCGGATTATCCAGGTGTACCCCACACAGTCGACCTGGGAAATCCTTCCTGACTGTATGGCCCAAGAGCTGATGGAGAAGAGGGGCATGAACCCTCTAGGGGGATTAAAAAAAAAAGAAAATGTATTTTCCTCAGCTTCCTAACATAAGAACACCACCCTGCCAACCTCGTGATTTTAGCCCAGTGAAACCTCATGCTAGACTTTCAGCTCATAGAACTATAAGATAATAAACATGTGGATATTTTTGGTGGCTATGTTTATGCTAGTTTGTTGGTACAACAACCAAAATCCATCTTTTCTCATTCTGATGGGAAACTGCAGTATTTTATAGCAAATTTCAGATACCACAATGATTTACCCATAAATACTTCACTATTTAACAGATGAGAAGTTTAAAAATAATTGCAGTGTCATGCAAAATAATTGCTTAATGTTATGTAACACTGTGTGTTTTCCCTTTTGCCTCAAAGAGTCTCTGTTATATTTGCTATGTTTAATTGGGTTCTAAAGAGGGTCCTCAAATTACTTTGTTGTTGTTGTTTTAATTTTTATTTATTTGAGAGCGACAGAGAGAAAGAGAGGCAGAGAGAGAGAGAGAGAGAGAGAGAGAGAGAATGGGTGCACCAGGGCCTCCAGCCACTGCAAACGAACTCCAGATGTGTGTGCCCCCTTATGCATCTGGCTAACATGGGTCCTGGGAAATTAAGCCTCAAACTGGGGTCCTTAGGTTTCACAGGCAAGCGCTTAACCACAAAACTATCTCTCCAGCCCCTTTTTTTTTTTTTTTTTTTTGGTTTTTTGAGGTAGGTTTCATTGTAGCTCAGGCTGACCTGGAATTCACTCTGTAGTCTCAGGGTGGCCTTCAACTGTCAGCAAGCCTCCCACCTCTGCCTCCCAAGCGCTGGGATCAATAGTGTGCACCACCACGCCTGGCTTCAAGTTACATTTGACTGGTACTTCTCTTGTCACTTGTAACTTATGATCATTATCCACTTTCTCCTTTGAAATAATGGTGTGTTCATGTGTGCGCACATGTGCATGTATGTAAGAAGCAATGGATGTCAGCACAATCAGAGTTGAGTTATACACACCCTCAAGATGTCAGTAAACTTATACCTCTGCCTCCTATATTTCCTACACAGTATCAGTTGGGGTGAGAGTCTTCATGAAATTTGGATTCAATTTTTGGCTTCCTCAAGCATTACATCTAGTTGTCCTATTTCAGAGATATGGAGAGGGGGATTGTTCCATTTGACCAGCCTAATCCATCCACTGGGACCTTCCTCCAAGGCTTTCAGACAATGATTTGGGACTCATTTGCCTAAGATATCATTGCAACAACATTGTTTGTGAATCATTAAAATATATTTGTATATTTTGATACCTTTTAATCTTTTTCAATGAGTAGTATGTGTAATACTTGAGTTTCCCCAAGCTTAGCCAATAACAGCCCCTAAGATTGACCAATGTGTTCTCTTGGTATGCTGTCATTATGCTTTGAGAGCCTCTTGCCAGTATGGAGTGCCATTTGGAGAACACACCCTGAACAATAGATTGACTCGCTTTGTAAAAGCCCAAGTGATGGCTCATGAAATGAGTGGCAGATGTTGCAGTGAGCTCACTCAGCATGTGTGACTCATGCACACTAAGGACTACCTCCCCGGAACAGATGCCCAGACCAGTGGAAGGCAGGGCTGTGAAGGAATTCTGCTTTGGCTGCTCTCTTCCTCTGCTGGGGTCACAAAAGCTGCCACCTGGAAGCTGACTGTCCTAGCAAAGCCATAACTAGAGCCTAACTGCACGGACAGCAAGACCCTGGGCACAGGACAGTCATCTGCTACATTAAATGATGAACACTGCATGGCAGATCCAATGATTTGGGGCTGCACTTTCCTGAATCACTGTTTTTATTGGTTGTGTGCCTCGAACAGCATCCTAATAGCTAAATAAGAATGACTTCCCCTTGTTGTGTATTAGCTACAGTTTCAATTTGCTTTTACGCCTATGTCTTTGTTATTCGGGGATGCGGCTGAAGGACTGGCCCATGGCCTATGATGTAACCTCACTGTTGAAAAGACAGAGAACCATAGGAAGACATGTAAACTTTGATCTGCAGCGAACCCACCTTCTCCCACTAACGCTAAGCAAAGCAAACCATGTGAGCAAGCTTTGCTAGTGGGCAGCAGGGTGGAGAGGGAGAATCCGTTCACAAGTAAGGCAGGTCAAGCACAATTATACAACTCATTTCCATCACTGATTGTGCCAGATGCAACTGCCACCTTTGTGGGCCTTTCTGCATGGCTTGACCCCATAATTAGTCATTCCTGGGAACTGACCATAGCTGCATGCCTGCACTGCCAAGGACCCTGCACCCCCACCCCCCGATCTTCTTACTTTCTCTTCCACTCAATTGTCACTGCACTCTGAAGCCATGGAATGAACACATCACAGTTTCTTCATTTCATATTAATAGGCATTCCTTTTGTTTCCAGGTTGTCTTTTCAATTTTTTTTCCCTATCAACTATAATGCTGTAAATGTCACATCCTCATGCCTCTAGGGTACATTTCAAAGTATGGGATTACACAGCTGGAGAACAAAAATGTTTTGAATTTTAAGATATTTTCATATTTCTCTATTAAAATTTTTATTCCTACTTTTTATGTATTTATCGGTGACATGTCATTTAATTCTTTAATATTTTTATAAATTTTTGTAGGTGATAAATGTTGTTTCTAAGACCCCTCAGTTTGTGTGTTTCTGATCACTAATGCAGCCAGATATCTTTTCTTTTTCCAATTTTATTGAGGTATAATTTACATACCATAAAATTCACTCATTTTAACTCTTCAATTGGAGTAAGTCATCACTATGATCCAATTTTAGAATTTGTTCCTTACTCCAAAAAGCTTCCATGTGCCTGTTTATAACCAACCTTTGCTCCCATCCCCAGATCCAGACAGTGCTGGTGTTCTTTCTCAAATCAGATTTGTCCTTTGCAGGCACTTTCTACAACTAGAGTTATATAACACATAAGCTTTTGTATGTGGCTTCTGTCATTTAGCATGAAGTAGCATGGGATCAGAGTATCATTTCTTTTGGCATGTATGTATATATGGTGTGCATGTGAATATGTACGTATATTTGGATGTTTGTGTACTCGTGTAGATATAGATGCACATGCATATAAAAACATCACTTGTTTTATCACTAAATAATATTCCATGGAATGGGTAGACTGCACTTTGCTTATCCTTGAACCATAATGTCCCTTGGGATTGCTTCTACTTTGTGCCACTGAAAATAGTGACACTATGAACATTTGTGTACAAGTCTTTGTCTGGACGTGTATTTTCCCTTCTCTTGAGCTGACAGGTAAACGTGGAATGCCAGGTCATGTCATCAACCCACACTTAATATTTTTTAATGACAAGCTATTTTCCAAAGTGTCTTTATCATTCCACTCTTCCACCAGCAGTGCACAAGGGTTTCTGCTTTCTCACATCATCTTCAATGCCCAGCTTTGTCATTTTGATTGCAGTTATCCTAGGGAGTGTGGAAATAGATATCATTGGTTTAAAATTGCATTTCTCTGGTGATTAATGATGGTGAGCACCTTTTGAACCCAAATATTAGTCATTCATGTACCTGCTTTAGCAAAATATCTATTCAAGTCCTTTGTTTATTTTGAAGTTGGGATTTCTATCTTATTAAATTATAAGAGTTATTTATATGTTTTGGATACAAATCCTTTACGTGATCTGAAAGTATTTTTCCCAACTATTACTAAACTGTTTGGTTCGTGTTCTACCTCACTCTGGTAGAAACACTTCAACAACTAAGTTTAGGGGATGAGAAGTGAGAACTAAGAGCAACCTAAGGAAAAAATGTCCATATCCCACACTGTTCTTTCCAGAAATACAGCAGGCTTTATAAGAGTAGACACTTGTCAGGGCTGAGCCAGTAGCTCACTCAGTAAAGTCCTTGTCTCACAGGCATGAGGACCTGAGTTCTAGCCCCAGACCCATATAAAAACGCGGGGTGGTGATGCATATCGGTAATCCCAGCACTGGGGAGGTGGAGACAGATCCCTAGAGCTCACTGACCAGCCAGTCTAGCTCAACTGGTGAGCTCCAAGCCAATTAGAACCAATCTCAAAAGATGATAGAAGGGCTGGAGAGATGGCTTAGTGGTTAAGACACTTGTCTATGAAGTCTTAGGACCTAGGTTTGATTCCCTAGTACCCACATAAGCCAGATGCACAGATGGCACATGTATCTGGAGTTCGTTTGTAGTGGCTAGAAACACACCCATTCTCTCTTTTTCTGTATCTACCCCTTTAACTCTCTTTCTTTCACTCTAAATACATAAATAAATAAGTAAAATATTTTTAAAACAGATTATAGAAGATTTTCTGGGAAGAAAAACATCCAAGGTGGTCCTCTGGCCTCTATATACGCATGTGCACATGGATATGCGGACTTACACACAGGAATATACACACATAATTTTTTAAGTAAGTATTTGTCAATATAGGGCATTTGGTTAATTTCCAACTTTCTCAAAAAGATTTTATTTTATTTTATTTTTATTTATTTATTTGAGAGTGACAGACACAGAGAGAAAGACAGATAGAGGGAGAGAGAGAGAATGGGCACGCCAGGGCTACCAGCCTCTGCCAACGAACTCCAGACGCGTGCGCCCCATTGTGCATCTGGCTAACGTAGGACCTGGGGAACCGAGCCTTGAACCGGGGTCCTTAGGCTTCACAGGCAAGCACTTAACCACTAAGCCATCTCTCCAGCCCTCAAAAAGATTTTTTTTTCAAGGTAGAACCTCACTTTAGCCCAAGCTGACCTGAATTCACTATGTAGTCTCAGAATGGCTTTGTACTCTCAGTAATCCTCCTACCTCTGTCTCCCAAGTACCAGGATTAAAAGAGTGCACTACCATGCCCAGCAAAAGATTGTTTTTGATAATGTTTTATAGTTCTGTATTATTTGAACAGGAGAATGACTAATCTCTTCACTCCACTCTGCCTAAAGTCATTAAACTTCATTTTGATGGTCATGACAGTTTGGAGTTGTCCTTTTTTCTTAGCCACACAGCAAATGCCAAGGTTGGGATTGTTTTATTGTCTTAGACTGGGTTTGGGTCAGTGGCCATTCCCAAACCACTCACACTGGCCAGGGGAATGCGGTGTCATGATTGGCCAAGACAGAGCTCCTGGTCTGTCCCAGATCTGAGGGGATGGTAGCCACTCCCATCACCTGTGCTGAGTGAGCAGAGGGTAGCCTCCAGAAGTGAGGGATAATTTCCTGAGGTGGGTGGGGGGAGGCATGATGCTAGTCGGCAGATGCAGGCATTGTTCAGTAAGACTACTTGAGAATCATACCAGTGTATTGCCTTTTTATCCAGGCAGTGACCAGTGCCTACAATGTCTAACAACTTTATCAAGACCATGTGTGACAACCTTGCTGACTTCTTTTTTTTTTTTAATTTTTGTTCATTTATTTTTATTTACTTATTTGAGAGCAACAGACAGCGAGAGAAAGAGGCAGAGAGAGAGAGAGAGAGAGAGAATGGACACGCCAGGGCCTCCAGCCCCTACAAACGAACTCCAGATGCATGTGCCCCCTTGTGCATCTGGCTAACGTGGGTCCTGGGGAATACAGCCTTGAACCAGGATCCTTAGGCTTCACAGGCAAGCGCTTAACCGCTAAGCCATCTCTCCAGCCCCCTTGCTGACTTCTTAATGACACCCCCCCGCCACACACACACACACACACACACACACACACACACACACACACACACTGCCATGGTTGAAAGGCACAGGAACCCGGCTGTGGAAGGGAGCAGACCTCAGTGCCCTAAAGAATATCACCCACTCAGCTCTTCCGACATGACTGATTCTCAATCCTAAGGATCTATAGTTCTCGATTTCTCTTTAATTTATAAATGACTTTTTTTTCCTTCTGTGCTTTTTACTCCTTTTTGCCTTCTGTTCAGCAACATTTTCACATTCCTTCTATTCTTCCTATCCTAACGACACGGCTGTCATCTCAGATTGCCATTCTGTCTCTTCCGTCTTTGTTGGTGTTATTTCCCCACTCTCTTTCTCTGTGGTGAGCATCTCCTTACCAAACAGCCACGGTAGTCTGGCACTGTGCACAGCTACCGGGTTGCAAAAACCAAAGAAGTATTTGCTACACACCCTTCCCTCAATTTTACAATGTCTTTGCCAGGAGGAACCCACCACTCATGGCAAAGCTTAGCACTCAGGTCTGACATGGGGGTGTGCACTGTGTGATGTGGGCAGTGCAGGCATGTTCTCCCAAGGCTGGCCCTATGCCCAGGGCAGCTGGATGCTTCCGAAGCTCCAGGGAGGTGTTCAAGCCTCAGAACACCTTACTCCCTGCATGGCTATAAACTCATCACTTCACTTCTTTAAGTTTCCTAAAATTCATGTAACCTGAGTTTCCTTAGTTTGCTGGATGCCAAGCACCTGTAACAGAATTACTTAATTCCAGCAGTTTGATTTCTTTTAAGATAGTTAAAAATGCAAGATGGCAATTTGAATGTGGAAAGGATTTGGGAGGGGGAAGGGCTCTAGACCATAATGGGAAGTAAGCGTGGATGAGGCTCCCCAGAAGACATCAGATACCCATGATGCGGGTTAACGTGGTAACAAGGGAAGAACGAGGGCCAGAAGGGGAGAAAGTCCCCAAACACTTATCCGATCCACTTCAGTACCAAGGACCACTCAGAGTTCCTCCCATGCACTAGCCCCTACTTAAGTGCTTTCCTCCTCGTTTTTCTTTCCCCTCTTTGGCCAGTGGACCGGCAGCAGCTTAGATGTGATTTAGAACTCCATGACCTAGACAAGGCATTTGGACATTTACTGGATCTTAAAATTGTGCAATTCATGTGATCAAGTATCGCTAACGTCACAGGCTGATGAGTAACTGTAAAGAAAGCAAAATCTTCCGTTTTGTCATGGGCTCCTTGCCAACATAGTGAATTATCACAAGGGCAAGCCAAGTGCAGAAGCACCCCTTTACAGAGGGAAGAAATGAAGAGAATTATTCATGCTATGGAAATTTTAAGATACTGAAAAAAAAATAGACCCTAGAAAAGGGGGAGGGGAAATCATACTGTAGAAGTGGAAAAGGAAACAACCTCACCTTTGGGTAAAATTAGTTTACCTTCGTTAAGATGCCAATTCAGTAAAAACTATAAATATAGCACCATGATTATTTAAGAGAAAAGCGCTAATTTTCAAGTTTGTGCTATTTCTAGTGATGCCAATCTGCTATGCAGGAAGTGTGAGAGCGCTGATAATTAAGGAACACTATGTTGGGCGATGATAACACACCGCCTCTGGATCCCAGCTCACGGTACCTTGTAAATGTGACAGAATCAGATTTGATACTGCTAAAATGTCAGGAACACACACGCGTTAGCAAGCCTCGTACTTGAACACAATTTGGTGATGCTTAACTCTGCGCTGCAATCCTGGTGTCAGTGTTCCTTGTCATAAATGTGAACTCAAGATGATTATTACAAGGAAATATCACAAAGCCACAAACACTAATAATTTATAAGTTGCTTTTGCCTGTGCTTTTTTTGCCACCAAGCTGAATCAGTTGTACAGTCCACAGGCATGGGGGAAAGACACTGACTGAACTCCTCCATGCCTTCGGGGGCTGTGAAGTATCACAGGATGAGTTCATGATTCTTTCCCCATCTGCCCCACCCATGCCTTGCCAATCATCCCCTCCATGTCACTCAAACCCCAACATGGCTGTATTTCCAAACTTCTCATGCCAATCTCCTTCATTTCTGTCACTTTTACTAACTTCTCCAACCCCTGGTTCTGTTTCAGACCTTCCCCATCGCCACTAGTCACTCCTTGTCTCTGAGTCTGCCGCTCCAACCCGACTGCCTGACAGAGGCATCTGAACCACTGATATGGCCATGCTTGGGTCCTGCTTATGAAACTGCGGCTGTCCAGCTAGAGGGACTACTTGGGAAGAAGTTCAGAGGAATGGCAAAAGGTGGGAGGACAAAAGAAGGTAGGCGGAGGGGATTGCTGTCAAAACACATTATGTACATGTATTAAAAGTGACAATTAGGGCTGGAGAGATGGCTTAGTGGTTAAGCACTTGCCTGTGAAGCCTAACGACCCTGGTTCGACGCTCGATTCTCCAGCCCACATAAGCCACTGGAGTTCGTTTGCAGTGGCTGGAGGCCCTGGCACGCCCATTCTGCCTCTCTCTCCCTCTCTCTCTCTCTCTGTGTGTGTGTGTGTGTGTGTGTGTGTATGCCTCTTTCTCTCTCTGTCGCTCTCAAATAAATAGATAAAAATTTTTAAAATTAGCAATTAAAAATAACTGGGGGGGCTGGAGAGATGGCTTAGTGGTTAAGTGCTTGTCTGTGAAGCCTAAGGACCCCGGTTTGAGGCTCCATTCCCCAGGACCCACATTAGCCAGATGCACAAGGGGCACACGCATCTGGAGTTCGTTTGCAGTGGCTGGAGGCCCTGGCATGCCCATTCTGCCTCTTTCTCTCTCTCTCTCTCTCTATCTCTCTCTCTCTCTCACTCTCTGTTGCCTTTCTCTCTCCGTCTGTCACTCTCAAATAAAAATAAACAACAAAAAAAAAGTAAAAAAAATAAAGTAAGAAAAAATAACTGTGGCGTCTCCCAAGGTTCTAGTCCCAGGTCTCTTCATGGCTATACTGTTCTTAGAAATCTGTACCTGCCCCTGTCTCTGGGTATGTGTATCCCCAGACCTCATGCCCATATTAGAAGCACCAAACAATGTAGGACTCCCATGTGCCCCAGGCTGTTCTGGCTGCATTCATTTACACCAGCCTCTCCCATCACTTTCACCTGAGAACAAAACTCAGCCTTTCATATTCCTCGGAGGAGGTGCTTCCTACTGAAAGCCCGCAGAGAGGAGTGAGTGCTCTCTCTGGCCTTTCCTATCCGTGCGTTTGCTACAGAACGTCTGTTACTTGTCTTTCATTTATAGAGCTGAGAGACCACTCAGGACACTGCCTCTTTCATCCTCTATCCCCAGTAAAGAGCAGTACACCAGCAACGTTGTAGGTATGTGACTAATTTCTAGAATTTGAGTCTGGGTGTGGCTTTCACTAAGGCACTTATAAGTAAACCACAAATTCAGATCATATAGGGAGTACCTCTTTCAAAACCTGAAGTTATTGTTTTAAGGGAGATGCAAAATATAATTAAGCTATTATTTAAATATGTAATAAAATCATAAGTTCCTGGACTATAGGTTTATCTAAATCCAATATGCACTGTTCTTTATTCTCATATACTGACTACATGAAAGTGTCACTTTTTAAACTTTGATATAAATCTTGATTTTTCACTCATTTTTTTTTAACTTTTTTTTTCAGATTTATTGATTTAAGATTTATTGATTTAAGATTTAAGATCTGGCTTTTTTATATGTCTTACCTGATGTATTCATTATTGTTATATTTTCTTGATGGGACACTTGATAAATATGTATGACTCTTTTTTACTTCTAGTAATTCACTCTCCATCAAATTCAATATTCTTATATTGGAAAAGCCACAAAACTTTCTTTCTTTTTATTTGTATTTGTAGTTATAGCGCACCCACCTCTTTATTTGCAAAGATTTTTTGTGACTTTGTATTTATTCAAGGTGTCTTTACCAATAACAAGCTTGATTTTATTATTTATAACAATTATATTAGTTATTTCTATTTTATAGGTGATTTTAAAGGTAGGAATGCTGATATATTCAGATTTAACTATTAACAACCAGTTTGCAGGTTATTTACGATTTGCTGCTAGCTTCCTTTTTGCCAGTATTGCCATTTAATGAATTAGTAACAAAGTTTTCTTAGGCCAGCACAGTGGTGCACACCTTTAGTCCCAGTACTCAAGAGGCTGAAGTAGAAGGATCACTGTGAGTTCGAGGCCAGCCTCGGGCTACAGAGTGAGTTCCAGGCCAGCCTAGGTTAGAGTGAGACCCTACTCTAAAATAATGACAACAATAAGTAATAATAACAAGAATAGTTTTGTTTATTTTCTTCTATTCTCCTGAGGCATCTGGGAAGCAATTGTCTACTTTTATGCTATTTGTGTTTAGTTTTTATTCTTTTACATAAAAATAAATATATACACGCTGCAGTCTGGTTTACATTGCTGGTAGAAATCACCCAGCCAAGAGTAGCTTGCGGGGAAAAGAGGTTTATTTTGGCTTACAGGCTCGAGGGGAAGCTCCACAATGGCAGGGGGAAATGATGGCATGAGCAGAGGGTGGACATCACCCCCTGGCCCACATATGATGGACAATAGTTACAGGAGAGTGTGCTAAACACTGGCAAGGGGACACTGGCTATAACACTTGTAAGCCTGCCCACCCAACAATAACACTGCATCCCAGAGGTGTTAATTCCCAAATCTCCATCAGTTGGGAACCTAGCTTTCAGAAGACCTAGGTTTATGGGAGACACCTAAATCAAATAACCACAATACATATACAACACATGTAACCCATTCAAAGTATAAAGTTCAGTGCTTTTAATATACTAGAGGAGTTGTATAATCATTTCTTCGTCTTTCAATGAAACTCCAGATCTGTTAGCATACTGCTTTTCTTCTTAACCACTCTACCCTAGCCTTTAGGCAACCTAAATGTACTTTTTCTCTATGGATTTGTTGATGCTAGACATTTCTTATAAATGGATTCTTGTAATAGGGGAGCTTTTGATGACTGCTGCTTTCATTGAACAAGTTTTCAAGGTCCACTGATGTCTTAGCTTATAATAAGAGTTCATTCCATTGTGTGAATGTGACACATTCTAGCTTTCAAGACATTAGCTGATGAACAACTGTATTGTTACCACTTTCTGACTGGAATCAGTAATACTGTAAGCATTTTCATAAAACTTATTTGCATGGTGTGGTAATTTGAATAGATGGCCCACAATATAACCAGTGTTTTATTAGTTTGTAGTTTGCTGGCTAGAGGCGGTGTCACTAGGCAGATCTTAAGGTGTCGTGGTGGGTTTGAGATTTCAATCTAATGATATGTAAAGTGTGCCTAGCTGGAGTTCCTGAAGTGGGCTGTGCAGTATGGCTTTTGGCATTTTGCTTTTTTTGGCTTGTGCTTCTCTCTCTGTGCTATCTGCTACACATGGGCACAAGCTTTCATACTCTGGGATCTTATACCTAAAATGAGAGTTTAGAGGCCACATGGCAGCTCTGTGTTCTCTCTGTTGAGGAACAGCTGGACATTTCCAAAGTGGCTGTGCCATCATACATCTCCACTAGCAGCGTATTCTCCAGCCTCCTCACTAACACTTGCTACTGTCTGTCCTTTATTATGGTCATATGAGTGGGTATGAAGTGGTCTCTGTCATGGTTTTGATTTGTCTAGTCTTGATGGCTAATCTTGTTGAATATCTTTTCATATTCCTTAGTGTAAATATCTATTGATTCTTTGTGTGTGTGTGTGTGTGTGTGTGTGTGTGTGTGTGTGTGTGTACATGTACTCACCTTTCACCTTGTTTGAGACAGGGTCTATTTGTTCTTCACTGTTCCAGATGCCAGGCTAGTGGGCCTGTAAGCTTCCAGAGATACTCCAGTCTCCACCTCCTATCTCACTATAGAAGCACTGAGATTACAGATGTGTGATGCTGCCTCTGGCTTTACATGGTGTAGCAGACACCTTCACGTTCACTGAGATGAACTACCATACCAGGCACAGAGATGAGGGAAGGGATCTTTATTGAAGCTTACAGATCCAATAATGGCAGAAGAAGCTGGCCTGCTTTCACAGGTCCAAGGAAAGAGAGAGGGGGGGGGGGGAAGCACAAGCCTAAAACCAAAGCCACACAACGCATAGCACACTTCAGGAAATCCAGCTAGGCACACTTTGCATACCTTTAGATTGAAATTTCAAACCCACTACCACACCTTAAGTATGACACTGCCTCCAGCCAGGTGGCTGCAGATGCAAACTACAAACTAATAAGACACTGAATATATTGGGGGCCATGTATTCAAACTGCCACACGTGAGTTCTAGAGATGTGAGCTTAGGTCTTCATGCTTGTACAGCAAGTGCTTCACCAGTTGAGTCACCTTCTCTACCTGCTATGCTACCTTAATAGGAAAATTTGTCTTTATAATATTGACGTGTAGGAGTGCTTTGTACATTTGAGATACAAGTCTCTTAACTGCTATAACTAGCAAATAAACTGTATTTGGGTTGTGTTGTTATTTTCTTAACTGTGTCTTTAAGACACAATTTTTTTAATGATTTAATTTAATGATTTTCAATGTAATTTTTTTTTCCTTGACTGTGTTTTTGATGTTCTATCTAGGGAATGACTGTCTATTTCTAAGGTCATGAAGCTTTCAGTTACATGATAACTCTGACTAGGAAGGTTTAATTTTTAAAACTTTCACCTATATCGATGCCTACCTAGAGGCAGAGTTCAAAGTAGCTGCTTTACAGCCCTCCAATGTGTTTGTCATTTCCAAATTTTCAGGAAGCTGAATAACATCTGAGATAGGTCATCCCCATGTCTGCCATGGACCTCACCTCCATTAAGATATTGCAGCAAGCAGTAAGACTTCCTTCAGAAATTTCATTTTCTAACAAAAATACCCCCCAAGACTCAAGGACATTAAGAAGATAAACATGGTGCCTCTCATCTGTAATACCAACATTCATAAAGCTGAGGCTGGAGGATTTCTGTGACTTTGAGGCCACTTGCGATAGTTGTGGTAATGAGCTATAAGAACAAACTATGGCAGAGGGGTGTTGGAGAGATGGCTCAGTAGTTAAAGGCACTTTTTTTTCAAAGCCTGATAGTCTGGGTTCAATTCCCAGTGCCCATGTAAAGGCAGATACACAAAGTGGCACATGCATCTAGAGTTTGTTTGCAGTGACAATTGACTCATATGCTCGCTCGTTCCCTCTCTCTCTCTCTCTCCATGCAAATAAGTAAAAAATATTTTTTAAACTACACCTTAACAAAATAACAAACTGTGAGAGTGAACTATATGAATGAAATATAGGAATGAACTATGGGAAAGAACTGGGGAGATATTTCTTGTAAACCTTACAAATGACTTTTCTGAAAATATTGCTGTGAGATGCTTTATCTGCTAAATTCCTGATGTGTAACTTGCCCTGAAGTTAATCTTACAACCATGCAGTCCACCTGCATAAAACAATGTGACTATGTTTCCTCTGTCCTGGGTAATTTCTCTTGCACACTGGGCCGTTGAAATATTAAGCAGCATCAAGAAGAAATTCTGACAAGATGGCAGTCTGAGCTCACATTTCTGATTCCCCCTGTCATAAAATTTCTTGCAGCCAAATGACATGGAAGATGGGAGTGTGGTGCTAAATCTTAAAGAGAAAGCAACACTCATCTGACATTTCAGCTTGCAAGGGACTTCAGCAAGTGTGGGCAGTATGCAATTTTGATTCTATAGAACTTACTCTACCACCTGGAGAATCTAGGATTCAGTGAAAACAAAGGTAGGATTGTTCCTGGCAATACACAAGTAAGACATCTGACCATCACAAGCACCAGCTGGTATAATACCTCGAGCTACATGCTCCCCAAGGCATAGCCAAGGATACTGCTACTGCCCGGCTACCGTGTTCAGCATATAGAGAAAACCACAGCCCTTCACCCGTACTTCCTTTCATCCAGTCCAACACTTCATAAGAGACCCATCAGCCTGACTTGGGCATGTGCTGGTGGAACCAGAACCATTGGAATAAATGATTATGAATTAAGAAAGACTTGATAGCATGAAAGAAGACCAAACAGAGCAAACCTCTTTCTAACCAAGACACAAAAGAAAAATTTAAAATCTACAGAAAATGTGTAAAGCTATGCAGAAAAATTGAGTCAAACTTCAAAAATATGAGGTCAAAAATTGTGTTGCAGAACTGAAAAAAATAGAATATATTCAACTGAAAACTGTATTTGTAATCTACAATATCTCATAGGACTATCTTATCACATATGTACAAAAATTATAAGAAAAAAAATGGAAAGAATAAGCGAAGGGGAGGATGGGTCCAGGAGACATAATGTACAAAATGTTCTATCTTTAGAAGGAGAGAAATAAATCATACTTACAGAAAAACAAAAGTATAGCAAGGCAAAAAAGCTTTCAGTTGAAAAAGATTAAAACATGTTCAAATAGAAAAGGGACATGTGACATTAGATAGAAATTTATTTTTTTCTGAGTTCTAAAAATGAAATGAGAAAATCTGCTTACACATTTCCAAACACAGATAAAAGGGTAATTTCAAAGGCAAGAGAATGAGATCAGACTTGTAGGTGAGATAGCGGCCCAGAAGAAGCTGCCTTCGTGTGACCCAATGAAGGAGAAGAGTTAGAATAAGAAAAGAAGACCCTCTTCCGAGGAGAAAAGAGGAAGAGCTTTGGAGACTCACAAAGGCAGTGAGAGAACAGCTGGAGGGGTGACCCTCAAGCTGGCAAGGGCGCGCAGAAGGCCACAGGCAGCTGTAGCAGTGGGCGCCATGCACGGCTCCCTGGAAGAAGATAAGCGAAGGTGAGCTAAGTGACCCTAGACGTCCTACTTTCAGGACAAGCCACCAGCACTCAGAAACCGCAAGTCTAGTAGCAGGTTTTGGAGAGACAGCAATTCCTCTGGCCAAGGTAAAAGACATCAGTTGTACTGCATGAGAGACAGACTGAGGAGGTCTTTGTGGAGAATGGGAGCGCCAGATACTGACAAGAGAAAAGCGCAGGCAAAGGAAGACTTGGATTAATGCTGAAGCATATATGGTAAGGGAGCCCCAACCTTTGGTGGCCGGGAGCAGACCTCATCAGGTGAAAAAAGCTTTGGAAATCTCTGAGCCTGCAGTTAGTGGGTGGACTAAATCCTAGAGCCACTTATCTGCCATTCACAGCTCTGGAGCCTGAGAGCTCTGATGCTGTGCTGGACTTCTGGACATCCACATCTGTAGCCCCGCAGCAGAGGAGGTTAGAAAGCAAGAAGACAGATCTTATGCATCAACAGATATCAGAACTGTGGTTGCTTCCACAACTCCCCACACACTAGAGATATAGCCACAGCTAAAACAGTAGTTCCCCTAGGAGGTATGAATGGAGAGATTCCAGAATGCGAAAGAACCTGCCATGCCCACAAACTGAAAAACTTAAGTGTGGCCATCAGAGGCATCTGGCACAAAAAAAAAAAAAAAAATCAAGTTACTAAACTGAAGACAGCTCTCCAGACATCAGGCACTTGTCCAGCAGATGCTCAACACCAGCACAAACCATTGAAAAATTCCGAGTGCACAGGTTCAACTGGCTTTCCCCAGCCTCTAGCATATAATTTGGCAGTCCCCAATTTTTGAGGACCCAAAAGAAGCTACTCCAGCATTACATTGTTCCACTTTTTTGTCCTTGAGCTTTCCCATTTTTATTTTTCCTATACTTTCAGTAGTATTTTATCATACTAAAAAACTTTTATTTCAGCCAGGCAAGATAGCACATGCTTTTAATCTCAGCATTCAGGAGGTAAGGATAGTATGAGTATAATGCCATATTGAGACTACATAGTGAATTCAAGGTCAGCCTGGGCTAGAGTGAAAACCTACCACAAAAACAAACAAACATACAAAAAAACTTATATATATATATATATATATATATATATATATATATATATATATTTAATTTATTTATTTGAGAGAAACTCATGTGGGGGGTGGGCAGAGAATGGATACTCCAGGACCTCAAGCCACTGCAAATGAACTCCAGATATGTGTGCCACCTTGTGCATCTGGCTTATGTGGGTACTGAGGAATCAAACCTGGGTCGTTAGGTTTCTCAGGCAAGCAACTTAACTGCTAAGTCATCTCTCTAGCCCTGTTTTTGTTTTTGATTCTTCTCTGATAGCCATCTAATTTTACTTACATATTTTATTTAGAGAATCCATATTTCTTTCTCTTTTTATTGGACTTTATTATTTATTTATTTATTTGAAAGAGAGAGAATGGGTGCACCAGGGCTTCCAGCCACTGCAAACGAGCTCCAGATGCATGCACCCCTTGTGCATATGGACCACATGGGTCCTGGGGAATTAGACAGAGGTTCTTTGGCTTCACAGACAAACACCTTAAGCACTAAGCCATTTCTCCAGCCTTTACTTACATATTTTATTCATTATTAGCCAATAATTTTTTTCCTGTCTTGTTTCTTCTTCTTTTGACCACTGTTTACCATTTTTCTTTCTATTGTACTTTTAGTAGTATTTTGGCTTAATCTTACTATTTTTCTAACTTGTTTTATTTAATTTTGTGTTATTGACCTTGTCTAGTTTTGTTTTCAAATGTTCTCATTGTTGAGAAATACTTGCATATTTTATTATTTTATTTATTTTTTTTAATCTCTTGCTTTTTGCTGCCCCATAAAACTCTTATATACTCCTATTTTTTGTTTCTTTTATTTAACCTTGATTCTCTTCTAATTTTCCCCTTTCCATCCTCCCTCTTTAGTTTGTTCATTTACTAGTTCCGCATTTATCTAAATATATTTTTCTTTCATTCCACACTCTACGTAATTTTTGACGCTTTATGTTTTATGGTCAGTCATGTTATATTAGCAGGATTCAATTGGTTTTTAAGTGGACTTCAATATCCCAAATGGTTTGTTGTAGTTGCTATGACAATAGCTTATTTTCTTTTCTCTTAATGATATTGATGATTGAGCCTCCAAAAGTAGGCTTCTCAATAAAAATATCCCAAAATAAAACTTAAAGAGATAATAAAACCAACAGATAAGTGAATCATAATATATAAATTCAGTATGAAAATTATGATAATATGTCTTCAGAAGATGATAACTTCTCAACTACTGTACCCAAAGAAACTGAAACAGGTTTTAAAAAAAAGGTGAAGATTTCAAAATGTACTTAGCAAAAGTGATCAAATTATCTCAAAGAGGATATAAGCAAATGCATGAATTCAATCTATGATCTAGAGAGAAGAGTCAGCAATATGGAGAACAAAGTCAGCAAAATAGATGAGGAAACCAGAAATATTGATAAAAATGCCAGGAACATAGAAGGAAAATTCAACAACACAATTGAGGTTTATGTTTAAAAAAAGTTGTTTCAACAAATGTTGAATGTGAAAATCTTGATAAATGAAATAAAAACCACAGTAGAATGTATCTTCAATAGACTCAACCAAACAGAAGAAAGAATGCCATGTATGGAGGACACTGTCAAGCAAACACTACATTCAAACATTAGTAAAGAAAAATTGAGCATACCCACCACATCCAAGAACTGGAGGATATGGTCAAGAGACTAAGTGTCATAATCCATGAGATGGAAGAAAGAGCTGAAATAAAAACCAAAGTCAGAGAGCATATAATTATTGAAATTATAATGGAAATTTTCCCAACTCCAGTGAGGAAAAAAAAGGAAATCCAAACACAAAGAGTAAGTTACAATCCTAGTCATTATTAGAGAAGAAATACTCTATTCTAAGGTCAATATATCAAAAAAACAATACCAAATAAAGAAACAGTATTAAAAACTATAAGGGAGAGATAGAAAATTGGCTTAACAGTTAAGGTGCTTAACTGCAAACCCTAAGGACCCATGTTTGACTCTCCAGATCCCACATAAGCCAGACAGACAAGGTGATGCAAGCACTCAAGGTCACACATGCACAAAAGGTGACACATGAATCTGGAGTTCAATTATATGGGTTATATGGAGGCCCTGACATGCCAATTTTCTCTCTCACTCTCAATCTCATTGATTGAGAGGGGGAAAGAGAATGATGGAGAGTGGAGTTGCAAAGGGAAAATCTGGGGGGGGAGCGCAAATTACCATGATTTTTAGTCTATAATTTTGTAAGTTGTCAATAAAAAATGAATAAAATAAAAATAAGTATATATGTATATATATAATTTTTTACTTTTTTACTTATTAGTTATGTTATAATCATTCCACCCCTTCTTCAGTGAATTTCCCTGAGCCATACTGGGTTCATTTTAGGTCTACTTCAGAGATGAGGTCTTGGGAGACTCTGTGTCTCTGATCTCTGGTTTTGTAGGAGTTGAGTGTTAACTATGTCTATTTCCTTCAATATTGCACTGATACCAGGTTCAACAAAAAAGCCATACTCTTGTTCATTTCCTCAATTACTCTAAGGTTTCATCTGGGGCTCTGGTGAGGTACGATGGGCTGATTCTTCCCTAGGGTTCTCTTTCCATCTGAAAAAAAAAAAAAAAGAAGCAGATTCTCCAAATGACAGTGAAGTCAACACCAGATAAATGGGATAATCATTATTATTTTAGAGAGAATTTAATAGGTGTAGGCCCTCTTGTAGCCCAAGATTGGTGGGAGCTTCTTTAGAGAGTGAACTTGGTGTCTAGATATGATTCTGATTTGTTTCCCTGTTTCATATATGGGTTCCATTCCAATGATACATTAGCTTATCCAAGAGCAGTTTGTTACCCATCATGGCTGTGTGCCACTATTGCACTTGGGTGAACATCATATCAGGTTGTTTGCTGCTGAGAATCTTAGACCACGAGTTGCTTGAACAGACTTTGGCCATTTCTCCCCAGTAGCTCATGTAGCACCTTCTGGCACTACACAAGCTAACTGTCTGGGGAATGACTCTCTTCCAGATTCCAGTCATGTCTCTCCATGTTCTGTACTGACAGCATATGGTGTCTTTGGCAGTAAGGTCCTACCATTAATCTTTGGTAGGTAACCAAGTGTTCTGACAGAAATCTGTGTTCTTTTTGGAAAACCTTGTAGGTCTCTCTGATCAACAGTTCATTGTGGATGTTAACTGCATGCTGGTACTGGGAATTGCAGGCCAGCATAAAGGGAAAAGAAGGAAGAAAAAATAGATTATACAAAAGAGAATGATAGAAAAGAGAGAGAGAGAAACAGAAGAAAATTAAGGTTACTCTTCATCATACCCTCTCCAGGGCCCTTTGATTCAGGTGTTCCCTCTAAGGATGTGATGAAGGTTGAATATTTTAGTCTGTCTTTCAGGATATAGGATGTTATGGTACCAGTTCCATTTGGGTCCCTCCCCTGCAGTTCCACCCTCTCTATTTTCCAGTCCTCAAGATGCCTATCAGCATCTCAGACAGTATTCAGGTTAGAAACCACAAATGGGTGACACCATGCAACAATTCTCTTTCTGTGATTGGCTGAGTACACTGAGAATGATCTGTTTCAAGTTCTACCACTTTTCTTCAAATTTCATTATGTCATTTTTTTCTTACTGCTGTCTAGAATTCCATCATGTAGATATACCACAATCTTGGTATCCATTTGTCTGATGATGGACATCTGGGTTGATTCCAGTTCTTAGCTATTATGAATTCAGCAGCTATAGACATGGTTAAGCAAATCTCTCTGAACTGAAATGTAGAGCTTTTAGGGTAAATGTCCAGTAAGGGAATAAGTGAGTCTGTTGATAACTCTATAGTCAACCTTTTTAGGAGTCTCCATACTGCTTTCCATAGTGGTTGTACCATTTTACATTCCCACCAACAGTGAATTAGGGTTCCTATTTCTCTTTATCCTCACCAGCATTTGTTTGAATTTGATTTTTTCAATGTTTGCTATCCTTACTGGAGTAAGGTGGAATCTCATAGGTGGTTTTTAAATTTTTTTTATCAATTAGTTTTGTACTCAGTGAATACAGTCAATTTGGTACCATTGTTAGGCTCATCTGTGACTTACCCTCTCCCTTTGGGCCCTCCTTGTTGAGGTATATGGATCATGCATTCTGGAGTTAGCCCAGTTATGGGTAGGATAAATGTCTCTGAATATCATGACCTAACATGTGGCTCTGACATTCTTTTCACCCCTTCTTCCGCAAAATTTTCCTGAGCCATGTTGGGTTCATTTTTGGTCTACTTCAGTGATGAGGTGTTGGGGGCCTCTGGGTCTCTGGATCTCTGATTTGGTAGGAGTTGATTTTTCTCTGTGTTGATCTCCTTCACCCTTGTGCTTGTACCCGGTTCACCAAGAAAACAGCACCCTTGCTCATTTCGCAGATTGTTCTTAGTTTCAGCCAGGGCCCTTTTGAGGTATGATGGGGTGGTTCTCTCCTTAGGATCTACATCTATCTGAAAAAGAGAAGCAGATTCTCCAATGGAGAGTAAGTTAGCACCAAACAAATGAGATAACCCTTACTTTTTTATAGAGAATTTAGTAGGTGTAGGCCCTCTTGTAGCCCAAGATTGGTGGTAGCTTGTTAATGGAGAGCTTGCTTATGTTTGGATATGTTTCTGACTTTTTTTCCCCAGATCCAGCTATGGGTACCATACCACAGAGGGTATCAGTTAGCCAAATCAAGAGCATTTGGTTTCCCACCATGGCTGTGCACCACTATTGCACTTGTGTGAGCATCATGACAGGTTATTTGCTGCTAAATAGGTTAGACCATGAGTTGCTTGGACAGATATTGGTCATTTTCCCCCAGTCGCCCATGTAGCACCTTCTGGCGCTAGACACGCTGACTGTCTGGGGACTGACTCTCTTCCAACTTCCAGCCATGTCATTCCATTTTACGTGTCAACTACATAAGGTGTCTTCAGCAGTATTGTATTACCACTAACCTTTGGTAGGTCATTATGTACTCTGACAGAAATCTATCTTTCTTTTAGGAAACCTTGTAGGTCTCTCTAATCAAAAGCTCATTGTGGATGATAGCCACATACTGGTACTAGGAATTACAGGTCAGTGCCTAATAAGAAAAGGAGGAAAAAGATAACTAATAGAAAAGAGATAAAGTAAATAGAGAGGGAGGGGAGAGAAGCTGTAGTAGATTAAGGTCAGTCTTCATCATACCATCTCCAGAGTCTTGTGGTTCAGGTGTTCCCTCTAAGGGCCTGGTGAAGATTCAGCCACTTGGTCTGCATTTAAGATGTAGAATTTTATGGTGCCATTGCCATTTGGGTCTAGATTTGTGTTTCCCACTCCCTCCCTGCTCTCTCCACTCTCCCCACCAATTCTATTGTCTAGTCCATGAGATGTTTTCTGGGTATTTAAGGCATCTTGGGTAGATTCAGGTTAGGTGCTATAGATGAGTGAGACTATGTGGCGATTATTTTTTCTGTGATTGGGTAAATTCACTGAGAATGATCTGTTCCAGGCTCAACCATGTTTCTTCAAATATCATTGTGTCATTTTCTCTTACTGCTGTATAGAATTCCATTTGTATAGATATACCACATCTTAGTTATCCATTCTTCTAGTGATGGACATCTGGGTTGATTCCAGCTCTTAGCTATTACGAATTGAGCCACTACAAACATGGTTCAGCAAATCTCTCTGGCCTGTGGTTTGAAGGTTTTACAGTAGATGCCCAGTAAGGGAATAACTGGATCTGTTGGTATCTCTATAGTCAGCTTTTACAGGAGTCTCCATATTGCTTTCCAAAGTGGTTGTACCAACTTACATGCCCACCAACAGTAGATGAGTGTTCTTACTTCTCCACATCTTCGCCAACATTTATTTTCATTTGATTTTTTGATGTTTGCTATCCTTATTGGGGTAAGATGGAATCTCATAGTTGTTTTAATTTGCATTTCCCAGATGATTAGGGATGATGAACATTTTCTTAAGTGTGTGTTTGCCATTTATATTTCTTCCTCTGTGAACTGCCTGTTCAGCTCTTTACCCCATTTTGTGAGTGGGTTGTTTGACTTTTTACTGTTTAGAATTTTGAGTTCTTTGTAGATTCTAGAGATTAGGCCTTTGTCAGTTGGATTACCAGCAAATATTTTCTCCCATTCTGTGGGTAATCTATTGGCTTTGCTTATTGTATGCTTGTCTGTAAAGAAACCCTTCAGCTTCATATGATCTGTTTTAATTTACATTTCACTGATGGTTAGAGATGTTGACCATTTTCTTAAGTGTGTGTTTGCCATTTATATTTCTTCCTTTGAGATTTACCTGTTCAATTCTCTGCCCCATTTTGTGAGTTGGTTGTTTGATTCTTTTATTGTTTAGGTTTTGGAATTCTTTGTAGATTCTAGAAATTAGGCCTCTGTCAGTTGTATAGCCAGCAATTTTTTTCTCCCATTCTATGTGGAGTTTATTGGCTCTACTTATTGTATGTTTGTGGAAAAACTTTTCAGCTTCATGAGATCCCAGTGGTTGAGTGATTGTTAAAGTTCCTGAGTTACTAATTTTTGTTCATGGGGTCTTTTCCAACTCCTAAATTGTGAAAAGCTCCTCCTATTTTTTCTTCTAGTAGTAGCAGGGTTTCCGGGCTTATATTGGAGTCTTTGATCCATTTGGACTTGATTTCTGTTCATGGTGAGATGCATGGATCTACTTTCATTTTCCTGCATATGGTTATCAAGTTTGTCTAGCACCATTTGTTGAAAATATTGTCTTTTTTCCAGTCAACATTGTTAGGGACTTTGTCAAATGGCAACTAGCTATACTTACTTAACCCAAAGTCTGGATCTTCTATTTTGTTCCATTGGTCTATAATCCTGTTTTATGCCAATACCATGTTGTTTCTGATACTAGGGCTTTGTACGAGAGCTTTAGATCTGGTATGGTAATGCCTCCAGAGATACTTCTTTTGCTGAGGATGTGCTTGTATATCTGAGGCCTTCTGCCATTCCATGGGAATTTTGAGATAAAATTTTCTATTTCTGTGAAGAGAAATATTGGGATTTTTATTTATATTGAATTAAATCTTTATATTGCTTTTGGTAAGATTGCCATTTTCACAATGTTAATTTTGACTATCCATAAGCACAATGGGGAGGTTCTATTTTCTCAAGTCCTCCTCAATTTTTTGTTGTTGTCACTATTGAAAATGGGACAATGTCATTAATTTCTTTCTCTCTCTTTGTCTTTTGCATATAGAAAGGCTACTGACTTTTGTGCATTGATTTTGTATCCTGATACTTTCCTGAAGGAATTTATCCCCTTTCAGAGTTTTGAGATGGAGGTTCTTTGGCCACTGATATATAGAATTATGTGATCTGTGAATAGAGCTAACTTAACTTCTTCCTTCCCAATTTGTATCCCTTTTAATTCTTTCTGTCACCTTATTGCTTGATCTAAGACTTCTAGTAATATGCTGAAGAGCAGAGGTGAGAGTGGACACCACTGTCTTGTTCTAATATCAATGGGAATTCCTTAAGCCTCTCCCCATTAAAAATTGTTTGGGATTTATGTGCTTTATAATAACTTTTATTATGTTGAGATATAAACTATCCACGTCTATTCACTCCAAAGTTTTGATCACGAAGTAATGTATTTTCTAGAAGGTCTTTTATGTATCTATTGAAATAATCATGTGGTTTTTATGTTTAAGTGTATTTATGTGGTATATTACATTGACAGATTCCTGTATGTTGAACCACCTGAGCTCCTTGGATGAAGCCTACTTTATCAAAGTGGATAATGCTTTTGATATATTGTTGAATATAGTTTGTGAGGATTTTGTTCAGAATCTTTGCATCTAAGTTCATAAGGGAAATAGGTCTGTGGTTTTCATTTCTTGTTGTATCTGTCTGGTTTTGGTATTAGGGTGGTAGTAGCTTCATAAAAGGAGTTGGGTAACTTTTCCTGTTCTCTGATTATTTGGCACAGTTTGAGAAAAATTGGTTTCAGTTCTTCTATGAAGGTTTGATAGAATTCAGCTGAGAAGCCATCTGGTCCTGGATTCTTCTTTTGGGGGAGGTTTTTGATTATCTTTAAATCTCAATGGGTGTGATACATTTGTTTAGGAGATTAATCTTCTCTGAGATTAGCTCTGGTAGGTGGTATGTATTCAAGAATTCATCCATTTCCTCTATATTATCCAATTTTGTGGAGTAAAGGTTTTTGAAATAAGTCCTGATGATTCTTTCAATTTCACTTATGTCTGTTGTGATCTCTACTTTTTCATTTCTAATTTTGTTAATTTGAAGCATCTCTTCTTTTCACTTGATCACATTGGCCTGGGATTTATCAATCTTGTTTATTTTTCAAAGAATCAGATCTTTGTTTCATCAATTTTCTTAATTGTTTTCTTAGTTTCCAACTCATTAATTTCTGCTCTGACCTTGATTATTCCTTTCTGTCTGGAGCTCTTAGGGTTGGATCCTTCCTGGTTTTTCCAATGCCTTTGGGTGGATGGTTAGGTTATTGATTTGGGATCTCTCTCATTGTTATGAAGGCATTTAGTGCTATGAAATTTCCCCTAAGGACTGCCTTCATTGTGTCCCATAAGTTTTGGTGCAATGTGTTCTCATTTCCATTCTACTCTAGAAAATTTGAAGTTTCATTTTTTATTTCATCCAATACTCATTTATTGTTTAAAAGTGTGTTGTTCAGTTTCCAGTAGCTGGTGGGATTCCTGGTGCATCTTTGTTTTAATTTCTAGCATTATAGCATTGTGATATGATATCATGCAAGAGAAAATGTTGATTTTTCTAAGTATATTGAGGCAAGATTTATGGCCCAGTGTATGATCAATTTTAGAGAAGGTTCCATGGGCTACTGAGAAGAATGTGCATTCTGTAGATTTGGGGTAGAATGTTCTGTAGATATCCATTAGGTTGAACTGATCTATGTTGTTGTTGAATTCTCTTACTTCCCTGTTAATTTTCTGTTTGGATGATCTAGCTATTGCTGATGGTGGAGTATTTAAGTCCCCAACAATGATGGTATAGATGTTTATTTCTGTTTTGTTGTCAAGTACTTTTTGTTTTATGAATTGTGGTACACCTGTGTTTGGTGCATAAAGATTGATGATTATGATATCCTCTTTTTGGATCATTCCCTTGATAAGTAAGAAGTTGCATTCTTTGTCTTTTTTGATTAATTTTGGTTTGAAGTCTATTTTTTCCAATATCAGAATAGTAATGCCTGCTTATTTCTTATTTCTGTTTGCTTGGAATATCATTTTCCATCCTTTCACCCTGAGGAGGTGTCTGTCTTTAGTGGTGAGGTGGGTTTCTTGAAGACAGAATATTGAAGGATCTAATTTTGTGATTCACTGTGTTAGCTTATGTCTCTTGATGGGTGAACTTAGCCCATTAATGTTTAGGGTAATAACTGTGAGGTTTGATTTCATCCCTGACATATTGTGGTGATTTATGTGGTTTGCTGTTTTCTTGGACTTTTTAGTCTTTCTTTGCACCTTCTCTGAGTTTGGTTATTGTAATCTGCTTCTTGTAGGTACTTCAGGTTGGTTATTTGACTCTTCTATGTGGAGAATTCCCTGATGTAATCTCTATAAGTTTGGCTTTGTGTTTATATAGTTGTAGAGCTGACTTTTATCATGGAAGTTTTTCTTTTACCATCTATTGTGAGGGATACTTTTGCTGGGTAGAGTAGTTTAGGTTGGAAGCCTTAAGTTCTTAGACTTTAGAGTGTTCCATTCCAGGCCCTTCTGGCTTTCAGGATTTCCATTAAGAAGTCTGAAGTAATTCTGTTGGGAGTGCTTTTATATGTAATGTGTTGTTTCTACCTAGCTGCTTTTAGGGCTTTCTCTTTGTATTGATGTTTAGAGTCTTAATGTCTTGGAGAATTTCTCCTTTGGTCCAATTTGTTTTGAGTTCTGTTAACTCTTGTGACTTGATGGGACTTTCCTTTGAGAGGGTGGGAAAATTTTCTTTGATAATTTTGTTGAAGGTCTCCATGCCTTTGGCCTGAATTTATTCCCCTTCTGGTATTCCCATGATCTGAATGTTGGGACGATTAATGGTATCCCACAGTTCCCCCATGTTCTGTTCCCCAAAATATTTGAACTTATTCAAATTTTTAGACTCATGAACTGTTTCTTCTGTTTTGTCTTCCAGTTCTGAGTTTCTATCCTCCACATGACTGACTCTGTTCTTGAGAGCTTCTATAGAGGTTTGGACTTGTTCAATTTGGTTTGTATTTTCTTCTGCCTTTTTATGTATAGTATCCATCCCTCTGTCGAGTTCCCTTGCCTTGTCCTTTTCTGACTTTCTGAATGCTTCTTAAAATTCATCCTTACATTTATTTACGTCTTGATTGAGATTAGCAATCTGATTATTGAGGTTCTCTCTCTTTCTTCACTCTCTTTCAGATCATTTAACTGTCTTTGGAACACTTCCTGGTTCTTTTTTATTAGATCTAATCTAGCAAAGACTGCATTCATACAATCATCGGACTTTTGTTGATTTTATGCAAGTTCTGCTAATTGCTTGGCCAGGGTTGCATAGCTTGTGTCTTCATTTTTGGCTTCTGATTCTGTTGTCTTTTCTATATTTTCTATGATATATATATATATGTGTGTGTGTGTGTGTGTGTGTGTGTTATATACATATATATTTTATTATAATGGTTTTTGGTTTCTCCAGCTAGGGTCTCAATCTAGCTCAGGCTGACCTGGAATTCACTAGGTAGTCTCAGGGTGGCCTCAAACTCACAGCAATTCTCCTACCTCTGCTTTCTGAGTGCTGGGATTAAAAGCATGCACCACCACACCTGGCTTCTTTACTATGTTTTATTTATTTATTTTTATTTTTATTTTTTAAAAATTTTATTTATTTATTTGAGAGAAACTGACAGAGAGAGAAAGAGGCAGAGAGAGAGAGATAATGGGCGCACCAGGGCCTCCAGCCACTGCAAACGAACTCCAGATGCATGCGCCCCCTTGTGCATCTGGCTAACGAGGGTCCTGGGGAATCGAGCCTTGAACCAGGGTCCTTAGGCTTCACAGGCAAACACTTAACCGCTAAGCCACCTCTCCAGCCTTTTACTATGTTTTAATTAGAGATTTCCATTGTGAGACTGGGCAACCTTTTTGGATTTATTTGCATTTGGTTTTTCATGTGATCACTTTTTTTTTTCCTTGGTTTTCTGAGGTAGGGTCTCACTCTAGCTCAGGCTGACCTGGAAGTCACTATGTAGTCTCAGAGTGGCTTTGAACTCATGGCAATCCTCCTACCTCTGCTTCACAAGTGCTGGGATTAAAGGCGTGCACCACTATGCCTGGCTCAGGTCATCATTTTTGCACTGTGGTCTTCCCATCACAGTGTAGAAATATTATTTAATTTAGGAAGAAGCTGTAGTCTACCCTTGAAGTGTCTTCAGTGATTATTCCCTTTTATGTTTGCCCCGATTAGGCTTCTGATGGCAATGAGGCCTGCCTGCTCAGACAGGAGGAGTCCACAAGGGTCTGCTGGGGGCCCACGGACCTGTTGAAGGGGCTAGTTGGTTGGTGGTTTAGTTGTTCTGGGTATGGTGGCCCTAGGGGACAGGGGCAGAGGGGAATGGGAAAAAGCAGACTGGTGTTATGGCAGGCCAGGGGGAGGGTAGGATGGGATTTCATGGTCCTATGTCATGGCCTCTGGTGGATGGGACTGCTGTGGGTTAGGTGAATCAGTACAGAGGGGATGGGTGGTGGTCCCAGTGCTGGGAAGTGAGGGGGAAAACTGAGAGAAGGAGGGGGGAATGCTAGTCTGCTGGCCTGGGTCCCGGTAGCCTTCAGGAACTGCTAGAGAACCTGGTCCCTGCTTGTTGGGGTGGTGGTTGGGATAACAGTCATGTGGAGGTCCTGGTGCCAGGAAAACTGAGGGAGGAAGTGGGGGGTTCTGAGTAGCCTGCAGAAAGTGCAGGAGAATCTGGTCTATGCATGAAGGTCATCGTGGTGGGAAAACCCAGGGAGGGTATGAAATACTATCCTGCTTGCATGGGTCTGCTTAGCGTGCAGGTAGTGCAGGAAGAACCTGGTGGTGCCGCGGGTGTGAGAGCAGCTGGGATGGCTGCTTGAAGGGTTTGTGCTTAAGGCAACTGGGGGACTGCTGGGCTACCCTAGAGCATGGGAATCAGTGGATTCCCTACTTTGCTCCTCCACACCCTCCCACTGGAGTTCTACTAGGATGTGCAGGCCCTAAAAAACCCCAAAGAGTTTGCTTTTCCTTCCCTGCAAGGTGAAGTGTGATTAGCCAGGCAACATCTTGATTTGAACATCCCTCCCCGAAAGTGCACGCACGCACACACAGATAGATAAACTGGATATATATATATATATATATATATATATATATATATATATATATATATTATATAGGCTTGCATCAAAGAGAAAAAAATCATAAGGGAGGGGGTCTGGAGGGATTCCTCAGGTGTTAAGGTCTGGAGAGTGAAAGTCTGGAGAGATTCTCCTCAGGTGTTAAAGTTCTTGCCTGCAAAGGCTAATGACCTGGGTTCAGTTCCCCAGTACCCAGATAAAGCCAGATGCACAGAGTGGCACATGCATCTGGAATTTGTTTGCAGTGCTAGAGACTCTAGCATACACATTCTCTCCACCACCCTTTCTCTCTTCTCTCTGTCTGTGTATGCTTGCAAATAAGTACATAAAGTAAACAAATATATTTTTTTAAAGTACCTTAAGGGATACGCCTTGCCTCCAAAGGTAAACATATCATAATAACATTATATCTTTCATCAACACATAATACCAAAAATGCTACAAATGATGTATTTCAAGCAATGAAAGTAAATAACTACCAACACAAATTGCTATTACTAGCAAATGTATCTCTTTATATTGTGTGTGTGTGTGTGTGTGTGTGTGTGTGTGGTATATGTGTTTTTGGATGTGGAGGCAAATGTGTACATGTGTGAATATGTGTAGGGGACAACCAGTAGTTACTGTCAAGTATCTTCTTTGATTACTCTGTGCCTTATTTACTGAAGCAAGGTCTCTCACTGGAACCCAGAGCAATCAACAAGTCTAGCAAGCCAGATTGGTCTGAGGATCCCCTGTCTGATTCGAGAGCACTTGCACTACAGGCAGCCTGCCAAGCCAGCCCAGCATTTACATGGGTGCTGGGAATCTAAACAATCCTCATACTTCGTTTTTATTTATTTTTATTTTTTTATTGTTTTTTGAGGTTGGGTCTCATTCTAGCTCAGGCTGACCTGGAATTCACTATGGAGTTTCATAGTGGCCTGGAACTCATAGAAATCCTCCTACCTCTGCCTCCCAAGTGCTTGGATTAAAGGCTTGTGCCACCACACCCAGCTTCTCATACTTGCATGACAAGCACTTTATCTACTTTGCCATTTCCCCATCCTCAAAGCTGCCTTTTAAACTTGGTATAGCATTAAGAATATTGCAAAGAAGTATAAACTAAGGCAGCTCATGACCCCCCAAAACAATGTAGAAGGTAAAGAAATACTGTACACAGAAGAGTAAAAGTCTCAATCATGAAAATACAGAAAGAATAAATTTCATGATAGGAATAGATGAACAAAGAAGAGACAGAAAGGAATTCATTACATTCAAAAGAGCAAACCAGCAAAAAACTAATATTAATAGGTGGCAAAAGAAAAGAACAAGTGGGGCTAGGGAAATGGCTCAGCAGTTAAGGCATTTGCTTGTGAAGCATAAGGACCCTGGTTCGGTTCTCCAGGACCCATGTAAGCCAGACGCACAAGGGGGTGCACACATCTGGAGTTCATTTGCAGTGGCTGGAGGCCCTGGCACACCCATTCACTCTTTTTCTCTGCCTTTTACTCTTCCTCTGTCTCTCTCTCAAATAAATAAGTTAATTAAATATTAAAAAAAAGAACAAGTGATAATCCAACCAAGAAGATAAACATCAACAGAATAACAGGAGTTAGCATACAATTTTCAATAATAGCCTTCAATGTCAATGGCCTCAACTCATTGTAAAGAGATAAAGATTAGCTAACTGGATTCAGGAAGGAAAAAAAAGAATCTACCTATTTGTACTCTTAAAAAAATTAAAAATGCCTTATTTTCAAAGAAACTTACAAGCTGAGAGTTTCAAAAGATGGAAGTATATGTGCATATAGTGAATATTGGACTCCCAATTTCATAAAACAAGCAACAATGGGAATAAAATGTCAGACAAGTTTTTCTACAACAATAGCAAGTGACATCAATACTCTGCCTGCCTTCAACTTTAGATAGGCCATCCAAACAACAATAAAATTTCAGAAAAATCAACAAAGATATTTCAGAGTCAAACTGTAACACAGATAAATTGGACTTAGTAGTTATGGAATATTCCATCCAACAAATATAAAACACACACCCTTATCAACAACCCATTGAACATTCTCTAAAATACAACATATTCTATCAAATACAACAATTTTAACACATACAAAATATGAAATAATTTTTGTACCTTATCATACCACAGTGGGATAAAACTAGAAATCAATAGCAAAAGGGACTGAAGAAAATACATATACTCTACAATGACCTACAGATTATTGTGAAAGTCAGGAATCTTAGAATCAAATGAAAGCACATCCTATGAAATACTTTAAGACACATCTAAGGTAGTTCTAAGAGGAAACTATAGGTGTAAATGCCTACATTAAAAATATTCTCAGAGACATCAGATAACCTAGTAATGCACCCCAGGGTCTTAGAAAATAAGAAAAAGTTAAACTTAAAAGCAATATATAAATCCCAGCACTTAGGAGGTTTAGGTAGGAAGCTATGAGTTCAAGGCCAGCCGGGAGCTGCAGCCTGGCTATAGTGAGACATTACCTCAGAAAAAAAGCAATAGATAGTAATAGATAGTAATACTAAAAATAAGTCCAGAATCATTGAAATGTGGGATGAAAGAACAATAAAAAGAATCAATCAAAGAGTTGTGCCTTTGAAAAAATAAATAAAAAGATTAAAAAATAAAAACTTAATCAGGCTGAAGAGACGGATTAGTGGTTAAAGCACTTGCATGTCTCATGTAAGCCAGACATGCAAGGTGACACACTTGCCCAAGGTTGCCCAAGCACACAAGGCAGCACATGCATCTGGAGTTCAATTGAAATGGCTGGAGGCTCTGGAGTATCAATTCTCTCTCTCTTTCTTCCTGTCTGTCTCTCGTGCTCTTACATTAAAAAAAAAAAAAAACCTTAATCACTAACCAAAAGAAAGAGGAAACCCAAGTAAATTAAAATGAAATCTTGCTTCCTCCAATGAAATCCATAGGATCATTAGAGAATACTTTGAAAACTTAGATTCAAAAAATTTGGAAAATTTAGAAGAAGTGGGTGAATTCCTATTTGTATATGACCTATTAAAATTAAAGATGATATAAACAATTTAAACAGATTCATAATAAGCATTGATTTAATATAGAAATAAATAAATAAAAGCCCCCCAGAAGCAGATGGAGTCACTGTGAAATTCTACTAAGCATTTAAAGGAGAGCTAACACTAATGCTCCTTAAACTGTTTCCTAAAATAGAAAAGTAAGAAATATTACCAAACTCATTCTGTGAGGCCAGAATTACCCTTATATCAAAACCTGATAAAGACATAACAAAGAAAGAAAAGTATATACTAAAATCCCTGGTGATCACAGATGAAAATATTCTCAATAAAATTCTTACAAACCGAATTCAAGAACATATTAAGAAGATTACACACAAGACCATGTTGATTTTATGCTGGTATGCAGGAATGGTTCAACATATGCATATCAATAAGTATAACACAGCATAGTAAAAAGATGACAAAATTCACACGCTAATCACAATGGATGCAGAATAAGTCTTTGAAGTGTTCAACATCCTTTATCATAAGAGCCCTGAAGAAACAAGAAATAAACATTCATCAACTTCATAAAAGCTTTGTCACACAAACCTACAGCCAATATCTTACTAAATGGGAAAAACTGAAAACATCCCCTCCAAAATCAGGAATGAGACAAGTCATCCACTCTCTTTGCTATAATTCAATATAGTGCTTAAAGTCTTAGCTAAAACATTAAATGGATACAAATAGGAAAGAAAAAAATTAGAAAATGTTTAGATTTGATAAACACTTTCAACCCATTATAAGAATATAAAAATCACCCCATAAATGACTAACTTTGCTTGATTCTAATATTGAACTTGAAAAAAAACCTGCAAAACATCCTATCCATAGTAGTTGCAAATATAAAATAAAATAAAATACGTAGCAATAGGCCTTATTAAGGAGAAGAAAGACTTCTACAATGAAAATTCTAAGATACTGAATAAAGAAAAGACCCTAGAATATGGAAAGACCTCTTGTGCTCCTAGATCAGAAGAATTAATGTTGTGTAAATGGCTATATTGCCAAAAATAATCTACAGATTAAATGTAATCCATACCAACATAACAATTTCATTCTTCACGTACTAGAGAAAATAATCCTGCAATTTATATAGAAGCACAAAAGACTCCTAACATATATATTGGCCAAATTAATTCAGAAATAGTAATGTTACAGGAATCACAAGTCCTGATCTTAAATTATGCTATACAGTCATAGTATCAAAACCACCACCAAAGTACTGGCACAAAAACATAGAGCTAGACCAATGATCCAATAGAGGACCTAGAAATAAACAAAGGTGTCAAAAATTGCAAAATAGATAAACTTTAAAAAGTGTTAGATTGCCAAATGTAAAAGACTGAAGCTAGATCTGTATCTCTCACACTGCACAAAAAATCATTTCAAAGGCCTTAATGTGTGTGGTGGTTTGAATGTGAAATGTGTATGTTCTATAGCCTCAGGTAATTTTTATTAGGCTTGCAACTTGAGTTTCCAGCAGACAAATCCCTGCTGGGGGCGGGATGTCACTGGGGGCAGATCTTTTGGTCCAGCGCTACTGGGTATGAAGAGCCAGTTTGAGCTCTTATTGTGTGTTTGCTAGCTATTGGTCCTTGCTGGTGTTCATTTTTTGCCCCTATCTGCTGTGGATGCATCTATGGAAGTGAGCCAGCTTCTTCTGTCATTGGTGGTGCTTCCCCTGGACTGTATAATACTGTATAAGGTTCCTTTCACAACCTGTTTCTTAACAGATGTCTGTCCCAGCAGTCAAAGCAACTTAAACAATGTGAAACCCAAAACTGAATCTGCTGAAGAAAAACATAAGCAAGATATAAGCCTGGGCAAGGACTTTATCAAAAAGACTCCAATATCAAGCATAGGCTATAATCACAAGAACTGACAAATGAAATTGTATGAAATTAAAAAGCTTCTATATAGTAAAAAGGAATGATCAGCAAGTGAAGAGACAGTATACAGAATGGGAAAAAAATCTTTCAGACTTATACACACAGTATTAATAGTAGATTAATATCTAAAATCTATAAACTACTCCAAAAATTAAACACCCCAAATTATCCAATCAATAAATATGTTAATGAATTTAAGATGTTAGTTTCCAAAATAAGAAAAACAAATAGGCAATAAGTTTGAGGAAAAGTGCTCAACAACCTTGTCATCAGAGAAATGCAAATTAAAACCACATTGAGATTCCTTCTTATCCCAGTCAGAATGCCTATCATCAAGAAATTAAACAACATAAGGCACTTGCCTGTGAAGCCAAAGGACTCAGGTTCAATTCTCCAGGTCCCACATAAGCCAGATGCACAAGGTGATGTTTGTGTCTGGAGTTCATTTGCAGTAGCTAGAGGCCCTAGCATTCCCATTCTCTCTCTCTCTGTCCCCCTCTCTATCAGATAAATAAATAAAATGTTTTTTTTTAAAAAAAGAAATTAAACAACAAATTCTGATGAGGCTATATAGAAAGAGGACACATACATTGTTGGTGGGATGTAAACTGATGCAACCACTGTGATAATCAGTACAGAATTTACTAATAGTTTCAGCTATATCTAGTGATACCACGCTTGGGTATATACCAGACAGATGCTAAGTGCATACCACAGAGATACTTGTATATCCATATATTATGTTTCATTACTAACAAAAGCCAAGATATAGAAGAAGCCTAGATGTGTATCACCAGATGATAAAATAAAGAATATATGGTGCATATATGTAATGGAGATTTGTTAACCATGAATAAGAATGAAATTATGACATGTACAAGAAATTTGATGGAATTGGAGAGCATTATATCAAACAAAGTAAGCCACTTAGAAAGACAAATACATATGTGTGAAATCTATATGCATATATAAATATACACATATAGACATGGCATGAAAGTATAAGGGATTATGAGAGGGGAAGAAGAGGTCTAAAAGAAGAGAGTTAAAGGAGTAATAGAATATATAGACTACTTGCAAGATAAAAGGAGTACAAGTGAAGAAGGCAGAAGGGCAATGGGGCGATTAAAAGCAAAGTATAAATGTATGTATCAAAATGTCACAATGAAACCCATTTGTTTGCATGTTAACTTAAAATGAATAAAAAATAAAGAAAATGGAATCAGAAATCATACTAGCCAGCAATCTGAAACACTGGCAACTCAAAATACATTTTGTTTTTAGTTAAAAGAACTGTTATCCAAGAATCTTAGATTATCCAGGAAAAAATTAATGTGGAAGAGAAATTTTTGTCTTAATGCGTGATGTCTAACTATAGTTTCTTAGTAAATGACTTAAAGTAAAACTACCATGAACATCAAAAGTCACTGCTTTGTTCCAGGAGACAGAAATAAATATAAAAGAGCTCTGCCCTTCAAGAGTGTATATTTAGGTTCTCAGTGGTAGAAGTAGATTGTTAGCAAGGAGAGGAACTAATGTGCTGAGGCTGCTTTGACAGAGTTGGGGATGACATTTGAGGTGGGAACTGTATAAAAGGAGGAGGAGGTGAGCTTGCATCCTTACAAAGAGCATTCTGAACAAAAAGAAACACCATCTCTGAAAAGAAACAAGTTTGATGCTCAGTTTGTTCAGAAAGAAAACCACCCTGGCTGGCTGACAAAGGGAATGTGCACAGGCATGGAGGGATAGATACATAATCGTGGAGCAACTGGCAAGGACAACTCTCACTGCATGGAGATTCAGGCTTTTCTTCTTCCAGGACACAAAACTTGGTTTTATTTTCCAAGTTTCCTGGAAGTAGGTGTGGCTATGAGTCCAGATAATATAATTTGATCAGAGTAACACTGACTTCTGCCATAAAATTACTTATATGCATTTCTCCCTTTCTCCTACTCTAGCTGACTGTAGGAGAACTAGCACCACAGTTACTGTGAAAGGGCGCCGCATGTTGAAGATGACATACACCTGTTTTCTTGAATGACTGTGTGTAGAATAACTTTACCATTCTGTTCACCTACCTCAGCTGAACACTGTGAACAGGAACTAAACATCTCCATGCTTTGAGCCATGGTTGGTTACTGGGCAAATTTATAATGGTGGTTTGCACATTCCATTACAGGTTGCTAGCATCTTGTGGGGCCACAGCACAGTTTGAGTTCCTCTCCAAATTAATGGGAAGGGTCACAGGCAGAGAGGGAGGAGAGCTCAGCAAAGAAGAGACAAGATCATATGTATAGCCCAGGCTCTAAGTGTTGAGTTACTGATCAATCAAGAGAACATTGTCACACTGTTAGAGAAGGATGACTACAGCGTGAATAAAAGCTGGAGAGATGGTTCAGTGGTTAAATGTATTGCCTATACAAGCATGAGGCTTATGAGAGCCTCAGACATTCCGCATTCAACAGAAACCACATAAACAACTGGACATGGCCACACATGTCTGTGACCCCAACCATGTGGGGAGTGAGGACTGGAGCATCTAAGGCTCTTCAACTGCAATCCCTGTAGTCAGTAATAGACTCCATCCCAAGGGAAAAAAGAAATAGGTAGGTCAATGATGGAGAGAAACAGCCAATGCTCTCCTCCAACCACCACAGGAAAGTGCGTAGGGTGGACCCATCAACACATACTCATGCATGCATGCACCAAACCCACCACACATATTCCACACATTCAAAAAAAAAGGAAACAAGGAAGGAATGAGGAAGGGAGAGGTGGAAGGAAGAAAGGGAAAAAAATAGGGGACTTCTGGTTAAAATGGCAGCATAGGAACCATGCCAAAGCAGCCTGGGGGGGGGGAGCCAAAAAAAAAAAACAGCAAAATACAATCTTCTACTAAAAAATGAGGGATATAAGAAATAGGAAACTGTAACACAGAAGTAGGAGAGCTCCAGAGCATCTACAGGCTACATAGGCAGGCAGAAGCAGCTCCAGCAGCAGCAGCATCAGGTCCACAATGGCAGGAGATCAGTGGAGCCACAGCTGCAAGGCTCAGCTTGAAATACAGAAAAAGCCAGGTGAGGGAATTTTCCACTCACAGTGGAGCTTCTCTCAAACTCAAGAAATGTTAAGGGAGGATTGCAATGACCAATGGAGGACCAATCACAAGGTAGAGGATCATATGGACCAATGGGAAAATTAGAGCCACCATCTACAGCCTCCCCTCCTCACCACTAGCACAAGTGCCAGCAAGCACCAGAGACCTGGGAAAGGGAGATCACAGCACCCAGAACCAGCGACCAGAGTAGTGATCCAGTGACCCAGCAAGCCTACTTGAACCCACAGTGCACTAAAGAGGGACCCAAGCAGGAGCACAGCATAACTGAGACCAAAATCATCCCAAAAGGTAAAATAGATTACACCAGGTCAGTACCTACCAAATAAGCCTGGTACATAGACTTCAGCTGAAAGTTCTAATTGCACCTTCCATATCAGGATAAATTATATGTAACATCTGATGGATGGTCAGATTTGCCATTCTTAAATAAGCTATATTTTGGGCTTTTCATTGTTGTTTCCTGATTTGTAGTGGCTTTGTTTCCTCTTCTGTTGTTCATTGGAAGGATCTCACTTGGTCACAAACTGACTTAGAATCCTCAACAGACCAGACATCTTAAACTCCTAGTTGAAAAGATTAAGAGTGTGGGGAAACACACATCCCAAGGGATTGATACTTTGGTAGAGGATCTGTGTCATGATACCTACTCTTGCATAAATATTCTGTGCTGGTTTTCATTGAATGTGTGCATTGCTGAGTTAAATTTTAGAATCTGCCTGTATTTTGTTCCACTCAGTTTACTTGAATACTTTCATAGCAGGTAAACTCAACATCAGGGGTCACTTTTGTAGATACACTGAGGATCTTAAGAGCCACACCTGGCGCATTAAGCTCCTACCCTGAAGATATATAACATCGGATTGATTGATACATCTAATAATACTGCAGCTAACTAGGAAATCCAAGCAACATGCAAAAATGTGTACATTATAACACAAGAAACACCAAAGTCAAGACAATATAATCCACCAAAAAGTATTAATGCATCAGAAATGACCTTCAGTGAGAATGAGTTAGAGGAAATGCCTGAGAAGGCTTTCAAAAGAATGATTATAAATAGGCTCAAAGAAGCAAAAGAGGTAATCAAAGGAATGAAAGAGGAAATCAAAGGAATCAAAGAAGACACAGGACACCAATTTAATGAAATAAAGAGGTCAATACTAGACATAAACAGGGAAATAGAAATAATAAAGAAAAAACAGTCAGAATTACTAGCAATGAAGAACACAGTCAATGAAATAAAAAACTCTGTAGAAAATCTCACCAGTAGAATGGATGAAGAAGAGGACAGAACAACTAAACTAGAAGACTAGGTGGCAGATCTAATACAGTCCAACAAAGAGAAAGACAAACTAATAGGAACATATGAATGGGAATTTCAAGATATTCGGGAAACTATGAAAAGATCAAGCATAAGAATACATGGTATAGTAGAAGGAGAATTTCACTCCAAAGGCATAGTAGGCATCTTCAAGAAATTCACAGGAAAAATTTCCCCAAATTGGGAAAGAGATGCCAACGCAGATACAGGAATCCTTTAGAACACCAAACTAACAACCTGGAAAGAACCTCTCCTTGCCATATTATAATTAAACTACCAAACATCCAAACCAAAGAAAATCTATTGATAGCAGTTAGAAAAATCAAGTCATATACAAAGCAAGCCCATCAGGATCACAACAGATTACTCAACACAAACTTTAAAAACCAGAAGGGCTTAGAGTGATGTATTCCAAGTTCTGAAAGATAATAACTGTCAATCAAGGTTACTTTATCCTGCAAAACTTCCCATTCAAATAGATGGAGAAATAGGAACATCCCAGAACAATAGCAGGCTAAAGGAATATTTAAAGACAAAATCAGTTCTACAAAAAATACTTGAAAGTATCCTCCATGCTGAAGAGAAAGAAAAGCACACATATAAGGAACCTGGGAAAAACAAACCATACTCATATACAAGAGAGCACAGGTAAAACCAGGAGAACTACAAAAAATGGCAAAAATAAATACACACTTTTCAGTAATATCTCTTAATATCATCGGCCTCAATGCCCCAACCAAAAGACATGGTTTTGCAGACTGGATCCTTCAATTTGTTACCTCTAAGAAACTCACCTTTCTACAACGGATGGACACTATCTTAGGGTGAAAGGTTGGAAAATAGTGTTTCAAGAAAATGGGCCTAGAAAACAAGCAGGGGTTGATATCCTCATATCTGACAAGATAGACTTAAGTCCAACAATAGTTAGGGAAAATAAGGAAGGTCACTTTATGTTGATTAAATGACCACTCCAACAGGAGAACATTATAATCTTAAACATATATGTACCAAACATAAGGGCTCTCAACTTCATCAAACAAATGCTATTAGAATTAAGGTCATAGATAACACTAAACACAGTTGTAGTCAGTGAATTCAACACCCACTCTCATCAATTGACATGTCACCCCAGCAAAAAAAATAAACAGAGAAGCATCTGGATTAAATGAGGTCATATAACAAATGGACCAACAGATATATACCAGACACTTCATCCAAATCCTGCAGAGTACACATTGTTTTCAGCATCACATGGAGAATGTATTAGGACACAAAGCAAATCTTAACAAATACAGGAAAATTTAAAATATTCCTTGCATTCTATCTGACCACAATGCAATCAAACTACAAATCAATAGTAAGAAAAGCTATAGAGCATACACAAAATAATGGTAACTGAACAATACACTGCTAAATGATGAATGCGTCAATGAAGAAATCATGAAATAAATAAAAAAATTCATAGCATCAAATGATAATTAGAACACAACACAGCAAAACCTTTGTGACACAATGAAGGCATTCCTAAGAAAGAAATTTATAGCTTTAATTGCCTATATTATAAAATTAGAAAGGTCTCAAATAAATGACCTAATGCTTCACCTTAAAGCCGTGGATAAAGAACAAGGCAAACCAAAAAATCAGTAGGTAGGAAGAAATAATAATAAATATTAAGGCAGAAATTAATGAAATAGAAACCAAAAAAACAATCCAAAGAATCCACGAAACAAAGAGTTGGTTCTTTGAAAGGATAAACAAGATTGATAGACCCTTAGCAGATCTGACCAAAAGAAAGAGAAAAGAGACACAAATTAATAAAATTAGAGATGAAAAAAGCAACATACCAACAGATAGCAGGGAAATTTAAAAAATTATAGGTACATACTAGAAAAAAAAACTATACAAAGTATGAAAATCTGAATGAAATAGATGATTTCCTTGATTTATATGACCTACCTAAATTAAATCAAGATGAGATTAATCACTTAACTAGACCTATAACAAGTATGGAGATCCAAGCAGTTATCAAAAAACTCCCAACTAAAAAAAGTCCAGGCCCAGACGGATTCACTTGTGAATTTCACTGGGCCTTCAGGGAAGAACTAACACCATTGCTTCTTAAACTTTTCCATAGAATATAAAAAGAAGGAATCCTAATAAACTCCTTCTCCAAAGCCAGCATCACCCTGATACCAAAAAGCAGACATGTAGATCAATGGAACAGAATAGAGGACCCAGATGTAAGTCCAGGTAGTTATAGCCACCTGATATTCGATAAAAATGCCAAAAATACTCATTGGAGAAAAGACAGCCTCTTCAGCAAATGGTGTTGGGAAAACTGGATATATATCTGCAGAAGGATGAAAATAGATTCTTCCCTCTCTCCATGCACAAGAATTAAGTCCAAATGGATTAAAGACCTTAACATCAGACCTGAAACTGAAACTGGTAGAGGAAAGAGTAGGGGAAACCCTTCAACATATTGGTCTTGGCAAAGACTTTCTGAATATAACCCCAATTGCTCAGGCAATAAAACCACAGATTAACTGCTGGTATCTCATGAAATTACAAAGATTTTGTATGGCAAAGGACACTATGAATAAAGCAAAGAAGCAATCTACAGAATAGGAAAAAATTCTTTGCCAGGTATACATCAATAGAGGATCAATATCTAGAATAGACAAAGAACTCAAAAAAATTAAATAATTAGAACTCAAAAACCCAATTAAAAATTGGCTATGGAATAAATAAAGAGTTCTCAAAATAAGAAATACAGATGGCATATAAGCATCTAAAAAAAATGTTCTACATCCCTACTCATCAGGAAAATGCATATTAAAACTACATTGAGATTCCATCTCACTCCTGACTGATTGCCTACCATCATGAAAACAAATGACCATAAATGCTGGTGAGGATGTAGAAAAAGAGGAACCCTTCTGCATTGTTGTTGGGAATGCAATCTGGTCCTGACATTGTGGAAATTAGTGTGGAGTTTCCTAAGACAGTTAAAAATAGATCTAACATATGACCCCGCTATAGCACTCCTAGGCATATAGCCTAAGGACTCATCTCATTACTTTAGAGACACTTGCTCAACCATGTTTATTGCTGCTCAATTCACAATAGCTTGGAAATGGAACCAGCCTAGATGCCCTTCAACTGATGAGTGGATAATGAAGATATGGCACATTTATACAATGGAGCTCTACTCAACAGCAAAGAAAAATGAAGTTATGAAATTTGCAGGAAAATGGATGGGTCTTTAAAGGATTAAACTAAGTGAGGTAACCCAGTGCCAGAAAGCCAAGTGTCACATGTTCTCTCTCATATGTGGATCCTAGCTACAGATGATTGGATTTCCGTGTGAGTAGGAAGAAAACTCAGTAGCAAAGGCCAGTCAGCTAGAAAAGAGACATAAAGAAGAGAAAGGAAGGGAGGGATACTTAATAGGATGATATTGTATATATAGAAGTAGAATAGTTTAATAGGGTGAAAAGGCCCAAGTGAGGTCAGGGGAAGAAATTAAATAGAGGGAAGGTGAAGGGAGGGCTAATCAAAATATAAGAGGATATAAATAAATCATATGGAAACCTATTTTATGGACAATTTAACACAGGAGCCATAGATCATTGCTAGAAAATTTTCAGTGCCAGTGATGGGATACCTTCCAGTGAGTTGTTGGCCAGGGAGGTCCCTGAAACCCCTAAAACATTACAGGCCATATCTGAGGCCCTTGGTTTCCCACTAAGAATAGATGGTAAGACCATATTTCTAAAGACTCCACATACTTGGGCTGCAAGGCCACTGAAAAATCCTGCTGGAACTGAGCTGATAAACTCCTCCATGTAAATCAGCTGACAAAAAGCTGGACAAAGCCATTCTGCATGCAATTCAATTGGAGAGAGGGAAATCATCAGTGAAGATACTCAACAGTGAACACTGCAAGCCTTAATTAGGCCAGCCAGGCCAAATGAGCCAATGGGTGCAATAGTGGCACATCTATCATGGTGGAAACCTACTGCCCTCTAATTGGACTGCATGCCCGCTCCATGGGAGGAAATACATCCCTGATACTGAAAACCTAAAACAGGGGTAGTCATTAGCCCTAGGGACATAACATCTGCTGCTGTCTGGGTAAATGTAAATACTATGCTTATCAAACTGCCCAGTAAGCACTTCTCTTAATATTCATACCTATATTTTAATGCAACTCTCACTTTTTTAAAATTTTTATTTTTTATTTGAGAGCGACAGACACAGAGAGAAAGACAGATAGAGGGAGAGAGAGAATGGGCGCGCCAGGGCTTCCAGCCTCTGCAAATGAACTCCAGACGCTTGTGCCCCCTTGTGCATCTGGCTAACGTGGGACCTGGGGAACCGAGCCTCGAACCGGGAGTCCTTAGGCTTCACAGGCAAGCGCTTAACTGCTAAGCCATCTCTCCAGCCCAACTCTCACTTTTAGTAGAAAACCTTCTCTTTGTAGATGACAGTGACCTTGGGATGACTCAGAAGGTATGGTGCTGGGAAGAAGTGACAGGAGTGCTCAGCTCTGCAATATCTCTATCATACCTTCCAAGCCTCAGGGTCCATTGCCGAAGATGTGGCAGAAAGAATGTAAGAGCCAAAGGAAGGGTAGGATTCCTTACAACATGCTCCTCCAGACACAAAATGTCCTGGATATCCATGACCTCACAGTGCCTGACACTACCTATACAAGACCATCATAAGAGGAGGAAAGATCATGACATCAAAATAAAAGAGAAGCCAGGCATGGTGGCTCATGCCTTTTATCCTAGCAGTTGGGAGGCAGAGGTAGGAGGATCTCAGTGAGTTTGAGGCCACCTTGAGACTACATAGTGAGTTCCAGGTCAGCCTGGACTAGAGTGATACTCTACCTCCAAAATCCAAAAAATTAAAATAAAATAAAAGAGAGACTGATTGAAAGGAGGAGGGGATATGGTGGAGAGTGGAGTTTCAAAAGGGAAAGTGGGGGTAGGGAGGCCATTACCATGGGATATTGTTTATAATCATGGAATTTGTTAATTAAAAAAAAGAAAATAAAAATAACAAAATAAAAAGGAAAAAAATTTAAAAAATATTTTTATAAAAGAAACTGTGCTCTCAGTGTTGAGTTGTCAGCTACTGTTGTAAGTGATCACATTTGAAGAAACTTTGCAAGTAGACCTTTTTATTAGAAAGGAGACATGTGAAAAAGGAATCAAGAATGACTCAACTATCGAGGTAATTTAATTAGATGTGGACAACTAGGGGAAAAACAAGAAGTAAGTTGTCAGATGGGAAATGCAGGCTGTTTGCTCCTATTAAGTCTGAGATGTCAATTAGCCATGCCAGAGGAGATGTGAGAGATTTCACTTTAGAGTTCCAAACTGAGCTAAGGCTGAGGAAAGGACAACCAGAAACATCCTCATATGTGTTCCAGGAACCTGTGTCAAAATGGGTTCCTAGAGGGAGCATGTGGGTAGAGGAGACAGTTAAACCCTGAACTCCCTGGTTCCTGAATGCTGGCTGGTGAGCAGAAGCCCACAGTGGAAAGTGAAAAGTGTGTTCAGAAGAAGCCCCTGGAAAGTGCAGTGTCCCTGGATCCTGGTGGGGTCTTATCCCAGCCATGTTTGGCACTCTGGGTATAAGTAAGGAATACATGAATAGTTCAGAACCTTTCCAGTCAAGTATACAAACAGAAATGGGCTATTCTTCCCACTACTGCCAAAGCAAAACTGTGGTTTGAAACAACAGGAACTTATTATTCCAGTTCCAGAGGCAAGAAGTCTAAGGTGAAGATTTCAGCATTGTTAGGCCTTCCACTGGGCTCTGAGAATCTGTTCCATGCCTCTCTCCTATCTGCACGTTCATCATCATATAAACTCCTCACTACATTCCTCGTCTCATTAACACATTGTCTTTTTCTCAGCATGTTTCTTTGCTGTTTCTCCTTCTTGTCTATGGACTTGCCATTGGATTTGTACTCATCCTAACTCAATGAATCATATCTGTGCTTCTGAAACTTCATCACACCCGGAAAGATCACTTTCTCCAAATAGGATGGGCTGTTCTTGGGGGTTGACATTATTCCACCTACCGTGAAGAGAAGCAAGTGAGGTAAGTGGACCTACATGGGAGTTTCTAGGGCTGGATGGCAGGATCCAAGCTGGATGAGGACATAGATGATGGAACACAGAACAGTGAGATCAGACTGGAGAGTGGCCAGGCTGGGAGAAAGATGGATGGTGACATCACAATACCTGACAGATCGATATTCAGGGTGATGAAGTCTAGGGACGTGGCAGTTAGTGGGCAACTGGGATGACATTTGATGAAACACCAACAAAGAAAAGCAGGTAGAGGGTTCTGAGTGACTGCCACCAGCTGGGTGCTGAAGCCTGAGAAGGACAGCAGGGCCACCGGAGGGAAGACATAAGTCAGGTGCTGGAGGCACTCATGATCAAAAGACAAGACTAAGGGGCAGGACAGCGATGACGACTGACCAGTGTCCAGTAGCGGCTAAACTGGAATTAGACGAAAGAAAGAATAGTCCCAACTGTAGTGTAAGGGGATTAAAATGCAGACTATTCTGTAAAGCTTTTTTTTTTTAAAGTTGGGAACAAAATTCCCAAAGGATTCCAACAAAACCCAAGAGTTGGCAGGGGTGAATCAGAAGGAGTAGAGGCATGCAAATGTCCCAACAGCCTTACTTAAGGATTGAATATAAAATTGGAGTTGCATTAAATAAAATCTACACTAAGAAGGATACTCTTGGTATATTGAGTCATTTGACATACTGATAGAGAAACCAAGTTTAAATATACTCTTGAAAATACATCTACTCACCAAAGAACAGAAGCATCTAGAAAAGCTTCCAAATTAACAGGGGCCAGGAGTAACTGAAAATAGAAAGTCCTTCAGCGCAGCAAAACTTGATGAGGTAAAAACATAAAAAAAAGTTCAGAAAAAAAATATAACAAGGCCAAACATCTCTTATCTCAATTATAGCATCTGCATTTAATGTCCCTATAACAGATAATAATGAGAAAGTCATTAAATAATCATAAAAGCAATCACTGTGGTGATTGTACATTGGATGGACAGTTGTATACTCTAAATATTTTGTTGTGTATCAATTATACTTCAATGAAGCTACTTTAAAGACAACGCAAAGAAAGTGCCCATTTTAAGTCCAATGTCTATGCCTAAACATGCTGAGGAAAGTCTGAAAAGAAGGTGAGGGTGAGCTCAACTGGAACTAGGAGACAGGGCTGGAGAGACGGCTTAGAGTTTACGGTGCTTGCCTATGAAGCCTAAGGACCCATGTTCGACTCTCCAGATCCCATGTAAGCCAGGCACACAAAAATGAGTGAGGCGAGTGCAAGGTTACACATGCCCACTAGGTATTGTACAAGTATCTGGAGTTCAAGTGCAATGGCTGAGGCCTTGGTGCACCAATTCTCTCTCTCTAAAATAATGTTTTAAAGTTAAAAAATAAGAAAATGGAGGCAGCAGTATTGATATCCTATTAAATGGATTTGGGCAAAAAGTTATAATAATATAGATATTTTATGATGGTTAAAGATAAAATACACAAAGATGTTCTAAGAGTAAAATAAAAGCTATAATGTATCATAAATAACAAGAATATATATAAAATTATGACTCCTAGAAATACAAGCAAACAGATAAATTCATCCACATGTTGAGAAATTCCAGTACACATTTTGGAAATGAAGATCAATGACAGAGTACTTGCCTAGTTTATGTGAGGCCCAGTACCTCTACAGATATTGTAATACACCTTCATACATGTCTCTCAGGAATGCTCAAGTCTAGTACATAAACATAAGCTTATGGAGGACATCTATAGTAATTAACAGACTTAATACATAGATCATACTTAACAAACAGAAAATATACATTGTTCTCCTATATCTTTAGAACTTTGGCCATGCATTAGACCACAGAGAAAATTCTACTTCCAAAACAAATTCAAGCCATATGCTGAAACTAGAAGATGTTAAGAAAAAGTTTATCCATAAAAATTCAACATGTAAAATTCCTCTTGAAAATTTTGATAATTCTTTCCAATAATGCATAAACTAAAGAAAAAAATCAAAAGTGGAATTTTAACTAGAACTAAAACTTAAGATTGAATATTTAAACCATGAGAATCAGCTAAATAATGATACTTAGTAGAAAATACATAGCCTTATATTCTGTCTCAGGTATTGTAAATAATGAACAAAGTATCCAGTCCAAAGTGATGAAAAATACAAAATATAATGAAATTATACTGAAAGAAACAATAAAAAGCAAAAACTATTGAAGTAGAAAAACCCTTTGGCAATAAATAATAAAATAAAAACTTTGTAGGAACCTATAATTTTTAAACAGGGTCTTATTCAAGCCCAAGATGACCTGGAACTCACTATGTAGAGCACACTAACTCAAAATACTCCTCCCTCCTCAGCCTCCTAAGAGCTGGATTAAAGGTATGAGTTGCCATACCTTTGTCTTCAAAAAAATAACTTTTTACAAGCAGAAAAAAATAGTAAGATTCATCAGGAATGAATTTAAATGGTACAATTACAAACACAGAAGGTTTTTAAATTAAGGGCAATTCACTATGCCATCTATTTTCAACATCTAGATACAATGGATGGATTTATGAGGTAATATTGCCAAAATGGGCTCAAAAGAAGTAGAAAGCTCAAACAGACCTAGAACCAGACAAAAATGTTGGTTGTTTTCCGATAAATCTCTCATTATAGAGTCGTGCTTGGGGAGACTCAGCTCCAGTCCTTGCTCAGCTTGTTACTGAGTACAGCTGCCAAATTTAGCAAATAAAAACATAATACACCAAGTTAAATTTGAATTTCAGATAAGGAACAAATAATCTTCCAATACAAATAGTCTCATGCAATCTTTGGAATATACTTGTACTAAATGTAGTGTACTGTTTATCTGAAATTCTAATTTAATTAGTAATCCTGTATTTTATTGGCAATCTTAGACTTTAGACAGGTTACTTAACTTTCCTGTGCCTCCGTTTGCTTATCTCTGAAGTGGTAATGATGGTGGTGACAATACCTCCCTCATAAAAATAATGAGAAAATTCAATACTCTTGGGGACAATATAGTCTCAGTTACCTTCTAGTTCCTGTGACAAAAATACACAACCAGAAGCAGCTTATGGAAAACAGTAGTTTATCACCAGCATACAGTTTCCAGGGGAAGTTTCATGATGTGGAGGAAAGAAAGGTAGATGCATCAGTAGTGGATCTCACAAGCTGCACGGCTGCCCACCCAGGCAAAATGTGCTAACTGGTCCAGTGGGAGCATGTCTGTTACGAGGAAAACCAACTGAACACTGATTGGATTTGAGGCACTCTATGGGTGGGAACTCATGCCTCATAAAACCCTGTGGGGGGGGGGGTTACTAATGTTGTTTGTCTATATTATGTCCACCAAATTGCCCTCCAAACATTTATGTTTATGCCCATATGTTGAAGCTACTCTCAGTTCTGGTTAGAGAAGCTTCTCCTGTGGGTGGTAACTATTGGACAGGCTTAAAACTTATCAATGTGCTGAAAAGAAGCAACCGAAAGTGTTAAGCCCTGAGATGCATCTCTACCATACTCTCCAAGGTTCAGGGACCATTGTGAGAAGAGATGGCAGAAATAATATAAGACACAAAGGATGGGGAGAAGTGCTTTGAAATCATGTCTTATGGATACAGAGTGCCCATTACATTCATAACCTCACTGTGGCTGATGCTATCAACATAAAACTTCATAAAATGAAGGCAAAAAAAAAATGATGACATTAAAATAGAAGAGGGACTGGTTGGAACAAAGGTGTTCGCTGTAGAAAAGGTATGTGGGAGGGGGCGAAAGAGGATGGTGGGAGAGGATTATGATCGGGGCATACTGGTATATGCAGGTAATCAATGAAAAAAATCTTTAAGGGAAAGAATGGAAGGAGCATACAGCTGGGTATCACATCTTGTTATATCAATAGTCAGGAGGAAACAACAAGACTGAACGGCTCTCCAAATATCTCATCAGGCTAGACTAATGGACCTCAAGTCTTGTCCTCAGTGACACACCTCTTCTAGCAAAGCTCCATCTCTCAAAGGCTCCACCAGCTGGCGACTGAGTGTGAGGCTTAATCTCAGATCCTTGAGACTGTGGGAGACGTTTTACATTGAAACCACCACACACATGAGCATGCTATGCTCTGAATGTCAGCTTTGTCAGGAACCATTCATTCTCTTTCCTTCCCCGCTCCTTCTTTTCTTTAATAACCATGTGTTAGACATGGACTAAGTGCTGGGCCACAAGCTAGATAGTTCCTTCTTCCCCACTGCCCACCCCAGCATACAGACCCATGTGCCTATATAATGTGCCTAAATGAGCATCCATCTGAGCTCATTGCCCAGGGATGGATCTACTCTCTTCACAAACAGACTCTTGAGAACAGTACCTTGTTGGCTGGAATGTCTCCGTCCTTCCCTTGATCACATGTTGACATTCATGACAGTATACCTTCCAGTCTGTGGAATTTTCACTATTGGCGTATGTTTGCCTCTGGCTTCATAAAGCAGGGCAACACAAGATGGTAAGAATTCCATGTAAGTGTTGGTCACACCATGGGCACTGTTAGGTGATAATTACTGTGAGAGTCAAGCTGTGGGTGTTTTTCTGGCAAACTTTTCACCTGGGGTTGGCTATTGTGCTTGCCATTCTCTGGTGAGAAACCATGACTGTAAGACAGGTTGAAACATGGCCAAGTCTTTGCTCAGCCCTGCCTCCCCCATCTTCTGACTCCACCTGAAGCTCCTTCGGCTGCCCAGATGGCAAAACTTAGCCCACCTCAGTCCACTCCACCTCCAGGAGGACCCTGCTCAGAGAGTGCTACAGGGGCATCCTCAGCCTGCTCTCTCAATCTCTGGGCTACACACCCTTTGCTTGGATGTTCTGTGGCTGGTGTTAGCCTCCCTGTTTCTCCAGACTACATTCCTGTCCAAACTCCAGGTGTGCATCGCCCCCAGCTCATATGTCCCTCCTTCCATCCCCTCACTATTCTACTGCAAGGCTTGACCCTGGCCCCCATCAAACTCCATAATGAAAGAGAGGCTTTGTTTCCACCTGAAGGAGAAGTTTCATTTTTTTGAGTTTGTACTAAGATCCAGGCACTAGGCCAAATCCCTTCCCACATATTTTTTTTTTCCTTTTAATTTGCTAACAATGTGGTATGTCAGCATCTTTATTTTACAAATTCAGAAGCACAGGTTCAGAGAGTATCTTACCCAGCTTATGCATAAGTAAGTAGGGATTTAAATTCAGATCTCTTCAAATAGAAATCCAGTATCTTTTCCAGTCTCCCATAGTGATTTCCAACTCATAAAAATTTTGCTTTAATATTTATGTAGGCATGTGTGTAGTGATTTTAAATGGCACCCAGGCCTGGCTCCATCCTGCTGTCTTCCTCCATAGCTCTTTCTTGCATCTTCCTGCTCTGGGTTGAATTGGTAGCCTTCCCATACTGTCTGTTCACTCCATGCTCAGCTGGATCCCAAGAGGAGCTCAGGAGAAGCAAGGTGGCCCACTGCCTTGGACTGCTGTTATGTCACAGATCCCAAACTAAGAGCCCAAGTGTCTTGTTCTCTCTGGAAGCACAGGCCCCACAGGTGGGAAGTCCCCCACCCAACAGTCCCTCAACTCTGGCCTCCATGCCTCTATCCACCAGCCACCAGAGTCATGTTTGCACGTTCTGGTCCCTTAGCTTATTCCCTCTCCTCTTTCCTCTCTCTGTAGCCTCTTTTCTTGCCCTTTGTCTCCATATACCTTCCATTGCCTCTTTTGTCCACCACCTTCATTGCCAGGGTTGCCAAAACATGTCCCACTATAACCTGGGATATTAAGACAACAGGAATGTGTTTTCTTGCAGATCTGGAGGGTAGAAGTTCACGATCAGATTGTTTCCTCTGAGGCTTTTCTCCCTGGCTTGAGATGCCTGTCTTGTCCCTGTCATTACTGTCTCTTTGCTCTGCCCCCGCTCTGTGTCAAAATTTTCTCCTTTCATAAAGACCACATTGGTTATGGTCTACCTTTATTACTTAATTTTACCTGAATTCTTTAAACATCTTATCTCCAAATACAATTTTTTTTCTGAGAGTTAGAACCTCAATATATGAACTTGGGGGGAGTCAGTTTAATTCATCTTTCTTCGTTCCCTTTTCTCCTGCTTCCTTCTCACTGTCTCCTTATGAACACACTCATATATGCACAGATGAACACACACATGTACACATACACACACACACACACACACACAGTTGCAAGAAGTTAAATGCTCCCTTGAGGCTAAGATTGCATTTACCTCCTTGGGAATTCCTGTCTGTGAGGCTTTCTGAAGAAACTTGAATGCCTCAGCTGTCTGCTCCTTTCAAAGGGTCCTCTCTGGCTGATAGTTGCAGGTAGGACACTTCCGTCAGTGTAAAGGGCTCATGGGGATCCTGATTATTTCAAAGAAGGAATCCTGGCCTGGTCTCTTTTTCACTAGAAAGATGGAAGATGCTATGGAGAACAGATAAGAGTTGAGATTAAAGCAGACCTGTGATTCACAGACCTTCTAGGTTCCACACCTAACCCATTTCAACAACTGAAGCCCATGATAAACCTTTACATTTGTGTTTTCATTTGAGCCATCATCTAAGAATATTAATACATATATCCTGAAACATCAGGATGACCAATGTGCCATCCCATCACCTACATTTCTGTTGTCACCATCATCAGGCTGGTGTCAATAATATTATTTTAAGTGCTCAGAGCCAAAAAGAAAAGAACATATTTGAATCCAATGCATAAATATAATGTTTATGCACTGTGAAGGCCAAGTAATGTCACAGCACATGGTGTGAATTGGAGTTTAAGTTATTCAGTTGCTGAGAAAAAGAGCTGTGAGAACTGAATCATCACACAACCCTGTTCAAAACCTGAGCCATTTATTTAAATCCATTCTGCACCATATTAAATTAACAGCAATTTTAATTGTACTGTTTTTGGTTTTGATTGGTTAAATTTGTTCTTTATAATTGTTAAATTATAATTAAGACATTTTAATTTGTTTGGGATTTTGTTTTAGTAAATAGAAGAACTTAAATCTTGTTTTATGCTTTTCTGTATTTAAGAAGCAGATTTATGCTTCCAGTTGAGATGGAGTACGTGGCATCCTAATTCTCCCACGGACAGGAAAGAGCAAGAGCTGGGCAACAACCCCACAGCAGTAGTTTTATGGCATCAGAGAATAACCAAGGCATCCAGGACCTGAGGAGCCCGAATTCCCAAGACATGGAAATACTTATGAGGTGCTTGCACTCAGCAATGCATCTTCTCCATGAGGCACATTAGTTCTTAGCATAGAAAATTTTAATAAGTGATCTAGAGCTCACAGTAGCCTCATGAGGCTGGACAGACAAAAACTCAGAAGCAGAAGGGACAGACAGGGAGGGGAGAAGATAGGAAGGTAGGAGAATGGGCTAATACAGTTTCCCCTTGAGTCTTCCTGTCATGACCAAGCAACAGTACAGAGGGCCCAAGTGGAAAGAAAATTCTAGGCCAATGACAATTAACACAGAGTGTTATAGCTTCTGAGTGTCAGGAAGGCACGAGATGGGACGTAGTGCCTGCCACTCACAAGGCTCTAATAGACACCCAGTGTTTTAAGCACCCCATGAATCAAGGTGATTTCCCCCCGTATTACATTTTCCATAAAAGAAGTCCCCCCCTGGTTCCAAGTGGGGAGACTGTGACAACGTGAAGCTGTTCACATGTAAGCAGCGATCTTCCCCGTGTGGGGGCAAGGCTCTGTACATTCTTCGTGTGCCTCTGGGCCTCTGACATTGACACCAACCCCGCATCATTCAGGCAGGACTTTCTGGTGTGTGTGATGCCAGCAGGTGGTGCCTCTGGAGTGGCCGATGGCTTGTGGTTGAGGTATCCAAAAGGCCAGTCCGAAGGTAGGAGCACTACGAGAAATTTCTCAGGATGCACTCCACATGCTGCTGGGGGTGGGTAGGACGTTGCTGGACAGAACCCGGCCGTGTTCTCCCTCGGATACAGAATCTCCAGCATGCTATGAGGGACAAAGGAACTGGCCTTGGCCGTGCTGGGAGCTGGGCTTTCACTCGGTGACTGCGCCTATCTGTGCTCCTGTATCCAGTGGGTTGCTGGCACCCCCATGTCCACCCCCAATGCTGACTCAGTGACCTACTCATCTCTGTTTTTCAACGAAACACTCCATATTATTTTCATTTAAGATTCAAAACCAAAATGAGGAAAAGGAAGAAGACAATGACATTTTCCTCTGAAGAAATCAATGGTCTCTAATACATTCTAGATGTATTGTTATAATTTAATAAAGATTGTCAGACACACTAGGAAAAAAAGATTGAATCGCTAAAACCCAGGAAAAAAAAATAGGTCAATATAAATAGTGACCCACATATTTCAATGACCACAATTATTATGTTGCAGAAAACAGATATACAAAATATTTATTTTTATTCAGTTGTTTATTTATTTGAAAGACAGAGGCAGAAAGAGAATTGAGTATGGGTGTGCCAGGGCCTCCTGCCACTGCAAACTCCAGACACATATGCCTCTTGGTGCATTTGGCTTTATGTGGCTACTGGGGAGTCAAACCCAGGCCTTCAGGTATTGCAAGCAAGTGCCTTTCACCTCTGAGTTATCAATCCAGGCTCTAAGGAGTATTTTATCAGAGAAATATAATCTAAAAACATTGAAAGCCTGCATCACTAACCTGAGTCTAGGGATCTAGATCACAGTTTTGATTGCCTCAACATCCCCCATCTATGAATGTGCTTCTAGTTTACCTGCCCATCCCCCTGCCTCTTGTTAATTAAGGCCAACACCCCACCTCCCCTCCTACATGCCTCACCACAGGGCGAACTCCCAGTGCAGTAAATCTGACCACTCCCATCACAAAGTCACTCCCTGGGCTCCAGCGTCGTCAGAAGAAACTCCCAGCTCCTTTCTGTGTTCTGCCAGGGAGCCTCGCCTGACTACTACTGCTTTACCCCTCACAGCCGTAGGCAGCATCATGGGCCCATCACTGCTGCTGAACTCCAGGTGTTCAAACACGCCAGTCTTTCTCATCTCCCACAATTTGCATGACCTGTTTTCCCCTCAACAATACCTTCACTCTCCTTTCACTCCAAAAAGTCTTACCTAGCCATCAGAAACTTGCCTTTCTAGAGACTGATCCCTCGGGACCTCATTAGCTTTCCTGCTAATACAGTAAAGCCCTCTCAGAGCAGTTACGAGGCTCCCCACCCGAGCAGGCATTCTGTGATGGCAGGAGCCAGGGTTCCCTGAAAGTTTGAATGATTTCCATATTAGAGTTAAGTCTAGGGACTGGTGTCTGGGAGATGGAAATGTAATTAAAGAACAGAAATTCACCATTTGAAAAGACGATTTAGCCCACCCTGGACTTACACACTGACTTACACAACAGTAACAATTTGTCCCCTCCCACTTGGGTCCCTGGTGAGGCCACCTCCACAGAAGAAACACGCGTGTTCCACGACGGACAAGGGAATGAGGACCACGCTCCCCAGAGGCTCTTCGGAAAGAAGAAGGGCAAAGGGTTTAACTGGCTGTAGCTGATACCACAAATCCTATACAGGCCTCTGCTCTTTCCCAAAGCTGTCTTCTTCTTGTGTGGCTGATCAGCTTTGCCCCACCCACAACAGGGCTTGATAAGAAAGGTTCATTTGGAAGGAGCAGGCACACCCTGGGAAGAACTGACATGCACTGAACATTTTGCAGACTAGAGCAGAGAGAGTGTCACCCTAGCCACAGAGAGCCCAGGCTCTCACAGCTCAGCTGGCCTAAGTCCCCACGGCACTGCCAAGGGGCCCTCATGAGCCTCCTCACTGGCGGGAGCTTCAGTGATACCTGATAGATACAACATCAATGTGGTCAAACCTACTGTGGAAATGTTTATAGGACCAGCCTTTTAATTTGTAATGACTCTCCAAGGTGAGTGTTGTCTCCAGTTCAGAGGTAAGGAGAATGAAGCAGAGAGACAGGACAAGTTTTTTAGTCACTCAGCTAGATGAAGCCAGGATATGGGCAGAGGAATTTGACAGACAGTGATTGCTCCCTAGCAACTAGAACTAAGTGCTCTGAGCACAGTCACTCCTAATAATTTGGTGTCAATCTGGACCTTACTTGCAACCAACAGGGCCTAAGGGAAAACTCACACATCCTCAACTTGCGAACCATAACCTTCAAATTGCAATCGCAGAAAACGACAAGGGTCAAAGCCACTTACATTCTGGGGTGCTAAAGTTGAAAAGTGAAAGCCAGTCTGCTGCTACTCTTAGAAAAGTTTCTCCTCTTAAGAGCATCCTTATTGCCTCATAGTATTTGTGCAGAGCGATGTCCCTTATGTGAGATGCACAGGAGCCCCTGGAGGCCAGTAAACAAAATGTTTTTGTGTCTAAAATCTCCTTCCCGGGAGCACAGCACCTCCAGATCTCAGATTACACTTGATGGCACAGGATGAAGTCAAGTAATGATGATGCACAGCTTCTCGCTGTGGCCACAGGCTCGGAACCCGCCTCAGCCTAATTCACAAGCCAGGCAGCAGCAGGCCTGGTTCACTCCCAGGTAGACCCATTATGAACGTGGAGCCCAACCTCAGAGCCAGGCAGCTGTGAAATGACATTTCAGTTGAGAAATAACATTTCAGTTAAAGAAAGAAGAAAGAAAGAAAAGTCTTCTGAACATATTGCTGATCAAATGTTTACACTCAGTTTAACAAATTTTGTAGTAATGGCTGTTTTAAAAATGTGTTTCTTATGAATGGCTTTGCAACATGGAATACAAATAAAGAAATAATGAGTTTTGAATTGCAAAGAGTACTTCTGTCCTGGAGTTGATGGCATCAGCATATTACCTGCATCAGACAAGCCCATAAGCACAGATTTGCCATGTGGCTGTGACTGTCCCAGTAGATCCTATAAACTGCATGTTGGCTGCCTCATGGAGGCACGTGGTTACCTTTGGACGCCTCCATACAGCTGCAGGCAGTGTGGTAGCAGACTGGACTCTTCTACTAACACACTTAAGAAACAGAGACTAAAACATTCTAGGGATTTGACTGTGCACACCCCCCAAAAAAAGAAATGGAGGAAGTGGTACAGCGTGACTTGATGAGTCCCCAAACGATTCTACAGCGAATAAATATAATAGATGGAAGACAGAAAAGCCAGACTACTTCAGAGAAATTAAGGTGTGTGTGGGGGGGACATTTTAATCCAGAGAAATGTGGCCGAAGCCTCTAAGCATGATGAAATTTAAAAGCCAAGTCCACTTTAGAATTGGCCTGTCAGGCATGACCCTTGGAACAATGAGGAATACCTCATTGTTTGTGGGGTTTTCTCTGCCAGTGACTCACAAACCAAGAGGAAGCTGAACTTAATCACCTATCAGAATTTGATATTCCCTCCCAAGCTACTGCCCGGTGGAGAAGGCAGGAAGGTAAGAAGTGGTGACATTGGAGCAAGTCCGCAGCTCAGCTCTAGAATGGCAGGAGAATTGGGGAACCAGATAGGGAAACCAAAACACTGTAGTTGGCTCCAAACTTGCCCAGAAGTTCAGGTTCCCAGAGACCCCACACCCCCGGCCACACCCTAGCACCAGGCTAGGAGATACTATGCTGTAGCTTCAGAAGCTTGCCTGAATTTACCCCCAGGAAGGAGGCTGATCTTCCAGGAAAGCCTTCCAGAGGCTGCCTTTGGAATGGATGAGAGGCAGGAAGCAGATCTGAAGCCCTAGCAGAGCTTGGGCACAGCGGCCAGAACCCACTACAAATTACTTGTAGCTTTTGGAGAGCTATGCCACGAGAATTGGCGTCTCCTCTCCGAGGGTAAGCGGGCTTTATCAAGTTCATGCATTGCTTTGTCCACCTCGTGAAGCCCTTAATTAAAGAACTCTCTTGATCATGTTCATGTCATAGCTGAATTCTTCAACAGAGCAAGCTTGGCCTGACTACTAGATTAACATCTTGGTTTAAATTACACTTTAATTACTTTTTCCACCCCCACCCCGTCGTCCCTCTTACAGACTTTTGTCTTAAGGTCCCTGCAGTCTATGTGTGTGTTCCCTATTATACAGGCCCCATTTCACAGCCACAGGCCATATGCTAGAGTTTCAAAAGAGGCAGATGCATTTTTCTCTAATGGATCCAAGTATGGGTTTACATATCATTAATTTCTGACCGCAAAGTATAATCTTTAGTCATGACATAAAATTTTCATAGTCAAGGGAAGAAGTTTGAACAGTGTAAGACTTCGTGTTGCTGCTATTGTAAGGAACAAATATTATTAATTATGATTATTGCTGGAGACTTGGGCATAATTTAATCTATTTTCCTCTCACTCTTCCTGCCCTTTAAGGCTAAGATAGAAGCCTACACAAGAGGTGCTACAGACAGGAGATCTAAGGATGCTTTACTCAGATCTGATGGATTTCCAATCACCCCTAAGGCCCAAGGGCCATTGAACAAGGAAAGCTAAAGAGGGAATTGTCCTTACATCCTCCCCTATTTGAAGACTACAAGCCCTGAGAATGGAATTGGGCGCTTGACCTCCCATAGGTTTAGTGATCTAGCTTAGTGATGCTCTGCTGTTCAGAGAACAAGAGAGAGTATTTAGGACTTCTGTGTATGGCTGTGCAGTTTGTGCCCTGCTAAAAAGAGTCCTCTGAGGCAACGATGAGGAATGGGAGCCCAGTCCAGCTCCACTAATCAAATAGCCCAGCAAAACAAAACAGAAGTGTTTGCCTTTGTGCAAATATATCTACTGACCCATCCTGGCGTCCCAGTGCCTGCCCAGATGGAAACATCACCTTACTCATTGGCTTACTGAGTGTTCAGTACCATTAGAGATCCTATTCCGTGGCCATTGACCTTCTGATGGTTAGTAGCCTACCTTGCTTGGGAGAACTAAATGAACAGGTGGTAGTTTGAAAAAATATCCCCCAATATATTCAGGATCTTTTTAAAGCTTATAATTTAGATCTCCAGCTGCCTGGCTGGAGGAAGTGTCACTGGGCAGATCCTAGGGCCCATCCCTAAGGTGTGTGGGTGGATTTGAAATTCCAGTCTAAAGAGAGGCAAAGCGCCTGAGCTCTGCCTGGAGTCCCTGAAGTGGGCTTGCTCCTGCTAGTGTGTTGGTGATGGCTTTTTTTTTTTCATTCTCTCTCTCTCTCTCTCTCTCTCTCTCTCTCTCTCTCTCTCTCTCTCTTTCTCTCTGCTTGGTCCTATAAAAGGGGTCAACTTCTCCTGCCATTATGGAACTTCCCCTGGATCTGTAAGCTTCAAATAAATTTCCTTCATCCCATGACTGTGCCTGGATTGATTGGAAGTTCATCCCAGCAACGTGAGGCTGCTTGCTACAGCAGGCAACAGGAAAGGAGTCTCTTGTCTGCAGAGAGAGCAGGCAGGCGGGATTAGCACTTCACACTAATTGCTCAGGGTTTTCTCTACTCCTTCGACTAGGTTAAAGCATTAAGACTGTGGATGGCAGGGAATGCTGGTCCTTTCAAGGGGTGGAGGCCAGTAGAGAAATTCTGCCTTCCCCACTCACACCCATGCCTTTCCTTGGTCCCAGGGGCCAGAGGTGGGCGGTTCAGCTGTTACCTCCAGAAGCCTCTGGAATGGACAGAACAAGGCATTGGGTGAAATGGTTCCAAGTCCCCACTGCACCCCGGGTCAAACATTCATCCTGATTGTATTTCCCAGTTCGTATTTCAAGCCACTGTGTCCAATATAACTCAGCTGAGGAACCTTGCAGCAAATAGCAGATGGTGGTACAAAAATACCCCCTGCAACCAAGTGTACCAACCGCCCAAACACCCTGAACTTGAGGATCTGTGGACCCTCCATAACTGATTCCTAAGAGACAAATCAAAGTTCAAAGCCAGAGCTCCCTTCCCGTTGCAAATTAAAATACTAAGAAAAAAAGTCTTTCCCCTCTATATTTGCCTCTCCATGGAAACAACCCCAGGGCTTCCAGCTGGAGGCATCTCACCCAGAACAGCTGCGGCCCTCTCCACCTCCATGTTGTCCACCACAGTGGGTGTGCCTCCTGACGCAACAAGGAGGTCAGATTCATCCTGTCCCAAGGCCCTTGTGTGTCCTGCTCTGCGAAGAGTCTGAAAGTCAATGAGATGGCCAAGAATATCCCAGCCCCAGCTTCAGCTCACCAAATTTAGCCCAGCAACAGTATGTTCTCAGAGCCCATGTTTCTCCTGCCAGCCATGGGATATAGCAGATGCTTGGTGACATCTGGGTAAAAGGAGATAGAGAAAACAAATGTAAGCCACAGGGGAGGGGGGAATATATCCCTCCTTTCAGGCCCACCAGGATTGACAATAAAGATGGCATTTTTCCAGACGTAGCACCATTCCCCACTCAGCCTTACTTGAGGTCCATCTTGTCCACATCAAGCCCAGCTCTGTGGACCGTTCTGATTCGCTTTCCCCTGTGTGTCTCAGTTCTGGCAATCTGGGGCTATTTCGTGTGACTAGTGTCCCCAACCCTTCCCCTCAGGAGCAGGGCTTGCACACACTAAATGTGCAGGGTTCTGCACTGCTCACATCTCTGTGGATGTCACTTACGTCTCTTGCTTTGTTGTGACCTTTGCCACGTTCACCTCACTCTGCTTCCTTGGGAAACAGATCTATTGGGGTGGTTTGCTTTCTCCTGACAAGAGAAATATGGGTGCAAAGACCCCTGTTCATGCTCTGCCGAACACTATCATCATTCCATACCACGGGCTCCCTTCCAGAATCCTGTTTCTGCTCCTCCCCTCAGTCTCGCAGTCCATTTCCTTTCCTGCAGCCCTGAGATTGCCTCCTGCTTCTGCTTCCTGCCTGTGGCTCCCTGCCTCCTGCTAGGCTGCACATGCAATGTACGTCTTTGCTCTTAGCCTTTCCTCTTTCTTTTCCTACCATGCAGGGCTAGTATGGATTGCTGAACCTTGATACTTCATTTTTCTTGTGTTTTCGATTCTTTGTGGTTCTATGCCTTCAACTGCATTTGTCAAGACCGCTCTTCAAACCAGATAATGTCAAAGAATGCGGGCTGAATCATCCACTATGGAGATAGAGGTTCTCACTCTCCCCCCTCCGTCCCCCAGTCTGCCCGTGCTACTTTAAAAAGAGAAAATCACCAGGCTCCATCTAGTCCACAATTATGCATCATCAAGGTCCATGGAGGTCCCACTGCGTGCTGGGTGCTGAAACACAGCAGGGAACAAGGCACGTTCCTGCACTCCTCCTGAGGTTTACTGTCAGGAGCAGCTTGGTCCAACTTCTAACCTGCACCTCTCATTGCCACGATTTCCCTGTCTACTCCCTAACTTGCCTTCTACTCCAAACTCCACACATTTTTCTGACACATTTCATAACCTTGCACTGGGCGTGCTTTCCCACTCACAGTATCTCACCTTAAAGCTTCTTTAGTATGCTTGAATGGTTCTCTTGGGGTCATCCCCACCTTCCCGTCTCTAATTTGTGCAAACTCTCTATAACATCCTCCATAGCCAATCCTGCCATCAAGCAGAATTCCCCACTGCTTCTTTTTAAAATCAGTAACTCTTTCTAGCTCCAACTTTTAATTCCTTTCTGGACCATAGGATGGACACTAACTTCATCTGAATATTTGTTGGCACCTAGATCCAAGAAATGACATATTTTTTCATAACCAAAGCTCGTATTTTTATTTATAGGATCATGGATTAAAACCCACAGCTTCTCTGAGGCAAACCCCTCCTCTCAAGTCTGTGAACACAGCAGAGTGCTGAGCCTGTATGTAATGGATAGTCAAGAGCCACTTTGAAAGCATGAAGGAGGAGCTTCAGGAGCCTGTTAAACAGGCATAGGGGTTCTAGGTTGCTCCACAAATCTCTTTATTGATGCCAACTGTGAATTAACAACAGATGCAAAAAAAAAAAAAAAAAAAGAAAGAAAAAGAAAGAAACAGATGAGCCTGTGCCACCCATCAGTGCTATAGCATTCTGAAACACTCTTATGGTTCCATGTAGAGCAAAGGTGTTTCTTCCAAGACAGAGTTCCAACACCTCCCACCAACTTCCATTTGCCATACATTTGCAAAACCAGTGGCAACTGCGGTCTGATTTGCTATATCCCACATCAGCCAAGTACAATGGACCACTGATCAGCTCATAGAATAGGTCACATTGCAGTGACAAAATCTCTCTTAATCTCAGTAATCAAACATGTTGATTCTCATGCACCCTGTATTACATGACATCTGGGGAAAGGGGATACCTTGCCTACACTTTCTTTATTGGGACCTTGTCCAAGAAAAGGCCTGCTATGGTGCTTTATTATGTTCAGATCTCCTTCTTCTCCTTCTTCTTTCATCATCATCATTGTCATCATCATTGGTTATATTTCTAGGAGAAATATGAATTACACTTGGAGTCAGAAGACTTTATCTTTGTCTTGGGTCTACCAACTTGTAAGTCTGTTATCATCTATGGGCTTCAATCTCCTCATCTATAAAATGAGAGGATGAGACCACCATAAGGTATTATTGCTAATGGCACTTACATCACAAAACACCCATGTCTCTTCTATCCAAAAAGGAAGAAAACTAATGGATTATTTAGTATCAATTCTCAAAAGTATTCTGGGAAGTGAAATTATTCTCATTGTTCAAAAAATAGACTTAGAGGGCGGGATAGATAGCTTAATGGTTAAGGCACTTGCCTGCAAAGCCAAAGAACCCAGGTAAATTCCATAGTACCCACATAAGCCAGATGCACAAGGTGGTGCATGCATCTGGAGTTTGCAATGGCTGGAGGCCCTGGTTTGTCCATTCTCTCTCTCTTACTCCCTGTTTCTCTCTTTCTCAAATAAATAAATATTAAAAAGCCTCAAAAATAGACTTAGAGAAGCTTACTCATTTCAAGGTTATACATACATTGCAGTAAATTCAGGATTTGAACACATGACCATTATATCCCAAAGATTTTCTCTCTTTTTCTTATATTTCATTCCATTTATGATCTGGCCTTGTACAGTGAAGGGAGATGGAAAGAAATAGATGCCATGAAATAAATAAAAAGTCTGGCACCATGATGTAGTTTTGAAGGGTATAACATTTCTTTCATTTTTTTTGTGTGATTCAATTTAACTTGGTAACAGCAGTATTTAGTACCACATAAGTGCTAGGTCCTTGACAAGGTGACGGGTACACCTGGGAAAGTAGAAGCATGTATATCTGTTAGGGAAATAGAAGTCATCTACATATTTCAATAGGCAAACATGTATTGCAAGGGATTAAGTAATGACTTATGAATCTGTTAAGAGGGCTGAAGAAGTAACATTTATGGCCATTTGACATAGGCTTTGACGAAACCATAAACTGGTAAAATGCCCAAGTTTTCACTTACAGGTTCATCTCCCTGATACTCCTAGAAGTAAATAATGATATATTCTTTTCTTCAGCTTCAAAATCACACACACTGAACTTTTATTTAAAGAATTTAAATTGGAAGTCTTACCAATCTTGCCTTATTGCAGCCACAATTTCAAGATGGCAGAGTGTGATGGTTTGAATATACAATGTTCCTCATAACCCCATGTGCTTATGATTAAGCCTTATACCTAATCCCCAGCTGGTGGTGCCTTTGGTTGGTGAACCTTTGTTGGAGGAGTTGTGTCCTTGAAGGCAGGCTTTAGGATTTTATAATCCAGCCCCACTTTCTAGTAATAGATAGCTCACTCTTGCTTCTTCCTCCTAGCTGATATGACAATGTGATGCCGTACTGTCTATGATTGCCATACTTTCCCTGCAATGGAGAAAGTTGCTTTTAGAAACTGTAAGCTGAAACAAACCCTTTTATTCCATAAACTGCTTTTTGTCAGGTGTTTTGTTCCAGAAAGGGGAAGGTAACTGCTCCACAGAGATGGCTTCATGCTGTGCTGGACAGTTTCCAGACCCCCAGGCTCTCTGATATAGAACAAGATTAGCAAGCCAGGAGGGATAATGAGTGTCAGCTGACAACAGCCAGTACAGCAGCCTCCTTCCAACTAGATGGGTTAGGACTGTCTCCTGAAGGGTGATGTTAGCTAAATCTCCAAATGAGGTAGGAGAGGAAAAGGCTACATCAAAAGGAATTAAAAAAAAAAAAAACCAAAAAACAGACTAAGGAGCACAAGGTCACAGAGTCCAGGCCAGAGTAAAACTCAGGAGGGCTCAATATGCTATGCCAACAGTTAACAGACAATCACTGATGGTCTTTGAAGGTAGATGGTGATAGAGTCTGGTGAGTAGATCAGTTGAGTCAAAACCTAGTGTTGATACAGTTGGGTCTTCAAAGGATTGGAGAGAAATAGAGACCAGTGAGATGAATTTGACTTCACTCAAGTGTCATTTGATGAGCGAGTGCAGTAGAACAGTGAGGACCAGGGCAAGGAGCTGTTTGGAGACACATAGAAACAAGGCCAAGTGATTCATGGGATGCAGAAGTGGGAGGAGGAACCAGTCAGGCTTGTAGTTTGGCTGATGGAAAGATGGTTGAGTGTTCATCAAAATGGGCATTTAGATGGAGGACCATGTTTGGGATTAAGGTTGATGAAAATTGTTGCATTTGGTTCTATCAAAATTAAGCTGAAGTGCCCATATGATGAAAAGAGTAGCAACGCCACTAATAAAGTGTGCACTGATATCCTACCACAGGAGAGGTCTGTGCTCAGAAGCAGGAGCTGAAGGACAACTCTGTCTTGGAGGAACCCCAAATGAAGTTGGTCCCACAAAAACAGAAACCTTGGAGGGATGCTCAAGTCTCACTTAAGGCAAATCTTTCAGTTCTGTAGTCTACCCAAGGAAAGTTTTCCTGGAGAAGTTCAAATCCCACTAGGAATGGGTATTCATGTCCTTTTGCTCTTTGCTCCAAAGGTGGGGAAAATTGTGGATATTAGAAAGCTCTGATTTTGAATTTGATGAAATCCTCAGTGATTTGGTTTCAGACCATAAATGTGGTTGTGCCAGAGCTCTGGGGGACTTTGAATCAAGGTGGTATAGGTCTGGAGCTTTTGCCAACCAATATCTGGGACTTGATTAGGAGAAGAATGTACTAACGACTTATCTGTTCCCATGTGCCCCAGCAACCTTGGTTTTGAATTTCCATGGACATTCTATACTGTTTGAAGTATATTTCAAGATATCCCCCAACAGTTCTCCCATCTCCACCCAGACCTGCCTCCCATATGAACAAAATGCACAAAGAACATGATTTATTTCACCTCTAATTTCTCCATCAAAACCTGTTTAATTGGGTTAGAGATGTGTGGTAGTTCAGGTGCCCCCCACCCCCATAAACTTAGGTGAACTGAATGCTAGATCCTCAGCTGATGGAAATTTGGGAATTGAATCCTCCTGGAGGTAGTGTATTGTTAGGAGCCAGCTTATGGGTGTTATAGCCAGTTTCCCCATGGCAGTGTTTGATACATTCTTCTACTGATGTTGTCCATCTGATGTTACAGGAGGTGATATCTACCTCTACTCATGCCATCATTTTCTGCTACCAACATGGAGCTTCCCCTCAAGTCTGTACGCCAAAATAAACCTTTTTCCCCACAAGCTGCTCTTGGCTGAGTGTTTCCTGCCAACAATGAAAACCTGAGTACAACAGTATAGTTGATACTGAGAAGTGGTATCATTGATGCTAGAAAACCCAACTGTGTGACTTTTGGCCTTTTGGAACTGCTCAGCATGAGGAATGGGAAGGATTTGAAACCTTGGCCTAAAGAGATGTCTTGCAGTGCTATAAGTACAGCTTGATGGACTACTCTGGTCAAAGTTGAAAGACCTGAATGCAGTAAGAGCTATGGACTGTGAGGTTTGGCTTGTCAGGGTAAGAAAGAGCTTTGCCTGAAGTGGACTAGAAGCAGTTTGTATAAGAGGCTTGCTATTATACCTGTGTCTTGAGAACTTGTGCAGGGTTGCATTGTATAGAAATGATCTGGTGTGAGCAGAGGGATATGGCACAGAAAAAAAAATGAAATCTTTGGGTTGAAATTGCTGCCTATTTATCTGAAATTGTTTGATAGATTATAACCATTGGGATTGGGCCAGTGACCTGCATTGCGACAACAGAAAGAATGTAGACTCTTTGCAAAGTCTTGCAGAGACCTGAACACTGAAGGAGTTCTGATTCTTCAAAGTCAGCTTTATTCTCCCCCTGGATTAACAAATTGGCAGCTTACATGGTATTATGGAGGATAACAAATTCAAGAAAGTGAGGGTCATTGAATTTGCAACACAGTTTTGTATTTTGGAAATGGCCATGGGCATTGCAAAACAGATTTGTTGGATTACCTCCAGTGGAGACCCAATGGATCCATGAGGATGAATCATGGGCTGCAGTGGAGACCCAGTGGAGATGACAAGACTATGAGATGACTGCTGAAGAGAGCTGCTGGCCGCAGATGAAGCTTTCCAGGACTGTGAGTGGCCTGGCTATAGTGGTAGAATTCAAACAACAGAGACTTCTCATTGGTTAGAATTATCAGACTTGGAGATTTGTCACTGACTAGGGTTGTTGGACTGGGAGCTACAGAGTTTGATGTTTTCCCTGCTTAAATCTTATATTGGTTGGATATTGATTTTCTATGCCCAATGCCATCTTTTACAATGTGGATGTTGTGCCATTATGGGTTCTGGGGGGATGTTGTTTTTGGTATTGTGGCAAAGTTAAAAGACCTTGGATTATGGGGATATTTGAACATCATTAGGATTCATAATCTATAGGGACTTTTTAAGTTATGTTTAATGCATTGCATTTTACACCATGGATGGTTGAGTTTGGGGGGGCAGGGAGGAATAGGATGGTTTGATTCAGGTGTCCCCCATAAACTTAGGTGTTCTAAATGCTAGGTCTCCAGCTGGTAGAAATTTGGGAATTGGGTCCTACTGGAGGCACTGTATTTTTGGTGGCAGGCTTATGGGTGTTTTAGCCAGTTTCCTCTTGCCAGTGTTTGGCACATTCTCCTGCTTATGTTATCTGTCTGATGGTGGCAAGAAGGTGGTGTCCACCCTCTGCTCATGCCATCATTTTCCTCCATCATCATGGAGCTTCCCCTCAAGTCTGTAAGTGAAAGTAAAACTTTTCCTGCCAGCAATGTGAACCTGACTGCAACAGGATGGATCTGATGATAAAGTCCTTGCCTAGGCCTGGAAGTAGAAAGGACCTGGGTTCCATCCCAAACACCACAAAGGAAGAAAAAGAGAGAGAGAGAGGAAGGGAAGGGAAGAAGGAAGGAAGGAAGGAAAGAAGGAAGGAAGGAAAAATGGACAAATGAAAACTACCTGGTTTAATGTTCAATATCATGTCACTGTCAGACTCCAAGTCTTTCCCCTTCTTCATTTTCGTATTTCTTCCATGGAAGCTCTGCCATCCAATGCAAGGTATATCATCACAGTGTTCATTTTTATTGCTGGCCTTGCCCTGCTGGAACAGAGAATTCTTGGGGGAAGGGTTCTTCAGCTATGGCTGGTCCCTGGTAAGCTACAGTTGTGGGGCCACCACAAGCCCTCAGGGTACCCTGAATAACTGGGTGGCTGCATTAAACATTCTCTCAATCTGTAACATTTTAGAAAGAACATAACCAATCTCGACTTTCTTTAAATTCAAATGAGACTAAGGAGACATTTGCATTATTTCATATTCAAAACCAAGTGTTGACACATTTAATCTCGCTAAACTCACCAAGTGTGGCGGCTTCCCCTGCCAGCGGGGTTACATAATCTTCCAGGCACACTTTGGAAGCACTGAGCTAACCTCCGTGCATGGCAGCTGTGGAGCTGTAATTGCAAGGGGGTGTCTCTGAAGGACTGGAGGAGACAGGCCATCTGCTGTGGCATCAGGGACAGCCAGGGGCGAGGATACCGGGCCTCCCATGATGGCTCATCTGCCAATTTACTCTCCCCACACTGGCTGAGCGGGCTCTGGACTTGGCCAGCAGGAGCTGTAGATTGGATAGAAGGTCAGCCGAAGAGGCCTGTGCTGGAGTCACATGGGGTGGATAGCTGTGGCTCTGTTATAAGAAAAGGAATGAAAGCTGACTTCCTTTTCCATTTCTCAAGCCTGGGAAGCATGGGGATACTCACACGGAAGCACTTGGGTGTCAGTCTTCCATGTGACAGGGTGCCCAGCTCCTTGGACACACTGTGCCCAGTACATCCCTATGTTCTCAGTAAGTGTTTGTGACGGTCTGACGGTGCTCTTCTCCCTCTGTGTGGGCTGGTGAGTATCTTTTCATCCTCCAGAACCCTACCTCTCTTATCTCTGATAATATGATTAATGTGAACTACTTCAATAATAACAATAACTAAAATTGCCCAGCACTTACTCTGCTAATTTTATAGATGAGGAAACTGAAGCACAGAAAGGCTAAGTGTGCATGATGTCATCCTAGGGGCTTTAGGGAAGGTTGTCCTTTAGCCAGAATACCTCTTCCATTCAGAGCTAATTTTATAATAAGCCTTCCCTTTTGTAGAAAAACACAGGGTGCTTTTACCATGATGTGTCCCCACTAGAAAAGGCCCAAAGTAACCACTAAAGTAGATAAGAAATCTGTTTTAATACTGTAGGCTTGTGAATTTACTCCCTTCTCTACCATTGTCAGCTGTGTGGCTCCGGGGAAGTTGCCTAACTACATGGAGCCTCGATTTTCTTTTCTTAGAAGAGAGAGAGAATTGAGTCACTCCAAGGATTACATGAGGGAGTTCTTTTTTTAATTTTTTTTGTTTATTTATTTGAGAACAACAGACAGAGAGAGGAAGAGGCAGAGAGAGAGAATGGGCATGCCAGGGCCTCCAGCCACTGCAAACGAACTCCAGACACATGTGCCACTTGCACATCTGGCTAACGTGGGTCCTGGGGAAATTGAGCCTCGAACCAGGGTCCTTAGGCTTCACAGGCAAGCGCTTAACCGCTAAGCCATCTCTCCGGTCCATGAGGGAGTTCTTATAAGTACTTGGCACACCATGAACATTCAATGTGTGCAAGCTGCTGTTGTCATTATTATTACTGACATCACCTTAGTGGGGCTTGTTTTTTAGATCATGCAAGTAGAGAGAGAGAGGACAGGAGAGAGAGAGAGAGAGACAGAGAGAAAGAATGGCTGTGCCAGGGCTTGCATCCACTGCAAACAGACTCCAGATACATGTGCCTATGTGCTTTTGGCTTTATGTGGGTACTGGGGAACTGAACCTGGGCCATTAGGCTTTGCAGGCGAGTGTCTTAACTCCTGAACCATATCTCCAGCCCCTGGGAGGTTTCTTTTTTCTTCTTCTTTTTCCAGTGTTCCTTGCAGACAGCACAACCTTGCTGAGGGCAGGGAGGGGTAGTATTAATGGAAGTAAAGATTTATAATCTAGGTCTCTACTCCCAGAAACCCATGTGGAACATGGGGTGGCAAGGTCTCACGAGGACACAGACTCCAGAAGCAGGATTGTGCCTCACACATTGAGACCGCCAAGAGAAAGAGAAAGCCTTGGCAGCTGCAGAGGTGCCCAGTCGTGCCTGAGATGTGGAGTCATCTTCGAGATTTTTGCTCCAAGACGAGCTGTAGATGAGACACATTTTACCCTTGTCAGCAGCACACTAGGCACCAAACATGTCAACCTCAGGCAGAAGACTCCTACTTTCACCCCGCAGGGCTCGGGGGTATTGCTCTGTCCTTCGAGACAAGTGCTGTTCCAAGAGCCAGGTTGGCCGGGAGGCCAGAGAGGAGGCGGATGTGAACAGATGGCATTGTCTATCTGTTATATAAAGCCCCCATGACACATCACTTAGAAATATGAGCCAGGAACAAGGAACATACCTACTGGGCACCCTGCTAACAATAATTGCCTTTATTGTAAAGAAAAAGAGAGAGATCCCTCATGCTCAAAGAACTTAATTTCTTGCCCAACATTGCACCTGCTCTTGGACCTCTGTGTGACTCCAGGGTACTTTTCCCTCCCACGTGACACAGGGCTTTGCCAGATGTTCACTTCTGTGCTGCTTGCCTCTTTCAGGTAGGCAGGACTAAACAAGTATACACACTTCCCTTTGCTTCTAGGGATGTCAGAAGCCATGAGCTAAGTTTAGAGATCACTTCCTCGTCTCCTGATTTCCTGATGAGATTTTCCTTCCGCCCTTTTCATGTACTTCCAACAGCATGCTCCAAGCTCTTTGTCTTTGCTCGTGTGCAAGCTGCCTCCCCTCATAGGGCTGGACAGTGAAGAACAATTTGAAAATATGTACATTTAAACTCAGTGTCCACAGGAATATTTGATGCAGAAATCGTGTGTCCAGGAAGTGAAATGTACTGGTGAGTAGAATTTTCTGATGAGTAAAGGGAACAGACTCCATTTATGAGAGGAGCAGGAGGCTGCAAGCTCACGTGGTGTGATTCAGTGGGTGGGCAGATGGTGTTCTCCTTACTCTTGGCTGACAGCTGATGTGTGCCATCTTGTAGCACCTCCCAGGACCACCATATTGTCTCTCCATGGTCATGATGCTGGTTCTCTGCTCTTCATCCAGCTGCTCCGCTCATCACCCCCTGCCTCCTCCCGCCCCTCCTAGGTTCTGATTCCACCGCTCAGGCTGCTATTTCTTCTGACAGGTGATACTTATCCCTCCCTTAGATGCTCTGCCTGGACCTCTTTCTCCCATGCCTGCAGCTTTCCTGACCACAGAAGGCTTCCAATTAGCACCCATACATCCCAACTTGCCTTACAGACTTTTACAAGCTTTGGAATTATTTCTCCACATCCAGCCACACCCGCTCATCTTCCCCTGCATGCCCCATACTTCCTTGGTGACCGACACGGAGGAGCAGCATGACGGATGCCAGGGATGCCATGCGGCCAACATCTTAACAAGTTACCTGGGGCAGGTATGAGGAAAGCAAGGGTAGAGGGGAAGGATGGCTGCCACCCCCCCCTCACCTTCCTCAAGGTGAAATTTCACCTTCACCAGAAACCCCTTCCTAGTGAGGGGATCCTCCAGTGGCTCAGGTCCAAAAAGAGGGTCTGCCCTACTTCCCCTCCCCACCCTCTGCTCTAGGTCTCCTTACCTGTTACTTCCCAGATGGATGCTCACCGTAGCCTGACAAGACTCCTGCTTACACCTTGGCCTGAAACCACGCATTCACTACAGAGCAGTGCAAAGGGCCCACTGTAGAGCTCACTACGGCACTGCCCAGACCCTTCCAGGGCTTCCTGTTCACCTCCACTTCTGCTTACGAGGCCTGGCTTGATCTGGCCCTGGCTCTCTCTAATCTCACACTATGCTCCACCTCCAGCCTCGCCTCATTCCCTTTGATTGTCTTCGCTTTAAAACTTCTCAAATTCATTCTCACCTCAGGGTCTTTGCCCTTCCCATCTCCCTTGCCCAGTCTTCACTGGTGTTTCCTTCTTGGCACTGAATTTCGGTTGAGATGTTTCTCTCCTGAGAAGTTGTCACTGGGCAGGAGTCAAGCCATTTATATCACATCTTCCAGGGCCCAGGAAGCACTTCGGAGGAACTGGCAGCTTCAATATGAGCACTGTTCTTAAGGATAGCCATTCTCCCTCAGCCCTGTCACCTCGCTCAGCTGTGTTGCCATCGGAGCACATAGTACCTCCCAACACAACCCGATGTTGCAGTGATTGCCTTACACACCACAGCATGACGTCAATGCCACCAAGCTTTGTCAACTGCTGCACTCCCACTGTCCGTTGCTCATTCACGTGCACTGAGTATGATCGAAGAAATGGCTTTGAGTCCACATCCCTGAGCTTGAAACTTACAATGTGTTTTACAGGCCCCAAAGCCTTTCAGTCCCTCTGGAATTATGTTTTTCTTTCTTCAGATGAAAAGAGTGATATATTGTGGGGTTTCCTGGGGGAATAAGTAAACTGAAGGCTGAGCAGAACCTAGTCTAGTGGGGCCTGGGCACATGAAGATGCTCAATGCACGTTACCTGTCTCCTTCCATGTTGCTCCTTGGCAGGGTGTGGGAGCTGGTGTTTACTAGCCTGGTTATCACTAAGAGGGTGCTTGCCTAGATGATGTGGAACTGAGAACCAAGTCCAGTTAATGGAATTTCAGATCTGCAGTGGCGTGAATAGAATCTTCCTGAAATTCACATCTATCTGGAACCTCAGAATGTAGCCTTTTTGGGAAATCAGGATTCTCCAGATATAAATAAGGAAAGGGTCAAGGTGGGATCATATTGGTGAGGTCTGGAGGCTCACACCTGTAATCTTAGCACTCAGGAGGCATAGGCAAAAGGATTGTGAGTTCAAGACCAGCTGAGCTACACAGTAAGTTCCAAGTCACAGAGGACCCGGTCTAGAGAGAAAAGGAAGGGAGGAAAAGGGAAAGGAAGGGAAGGGAATGGAAGGAAGTGATTGTATTGGAGCCCTAACTCCAATGAGTGTCTCTATAAGAGACATAGTAATGTATGTCTGTAATCTGAGTACTTGGGAGACTAAGGCAGGAGGATTGCTGTGAGTCTGGGGCAACTAGGGTGTTTTAATGTATGTCTCCCCCTTCATAGACTCAGAAGTTTTATTAAAACTTGTAAATTAGACTTATTTCTAGCCCCCTGGCTGGAAGAGGTGTCACCGGGAGTGGGTCCTGAAGCCCAGTCCTAAGGTGTTTGTGAGCAGATATGATTTCCAGCCAAAAGACATGCAGAGTAGTCTGAGCATTACCTGGGTCTGCTGGCTGCCTCTCTCTGCTTGCATCTATGAAAGGGCCAGCTTCTTTTGCCACTGATGGAACTTCCCCTGGATCTGTAAACTGAAATAAATCCTGTTCCTATCCATAGGCTGTGTCCATTTGTATGTTCATCTCAGCAACATGGAGCTGACTACAACATAAAGACACATAATAAGACTCCTAGAAAGGAAGAAAGGGAGGAAGGAAGGAAAGAAGGAAGCCAGGCATAGCAAAAGACCATGGGTCTACCACCACTCCTCTTAGGGACATTATTTGTGATTTTTCTCATTGCTGTGACAAAGTACCTGACAAAAGCAATTTTTGAAGGAAGAACTTGTTCTGGCTCATGGTTTGAGGGGATACAGCCCATCATGGTAGATAACTCAAGACAGTGAGCCATAGGGCAGCTGGTCACATTTGTGTACACAGTTAGGGAGTTGAGAGAAAACATTGCTGATTAATTTCTTCTGGTGGTGAGCTCCACATTCAGGATGGATCTTCCCTCCTCGAGGATTCAGGAGTCCTTCCTGACAACATCTCCCTCGGAAGCCTCCTGTGGAACACTTGGCAGCTTCCCACCCTGGCCAATCCTCATAGGAGGGGCCGGAGGGGGCAGGTGACTGGTCTAAAAAATGAGAAGAGTAAGGCACTTCCTCCAGCTTTAAGTGTTCCCTGCCTCCGTGTCTCTGGGGCAGCCACCTCCTAATAGCTGTCCAGTGTCCCCCATGAACCAAAACCTGTCCTAGGGCAGTGAGAGCTGAAGAGAAAGTCATCACCACCCTCAGGTGACGCATTATACACAGGTGCATGTCTTGCCTATGCCTCTACCAGTGGAAAATCTGGACAAGGATACTTGTAGGCCCTTTCTGCTAAGGGTTAATTGAGTAGAGAGAAGACTTTGCTTTCAAGGCCACAACTACCACTCCACATGCTTGATTGTCCTGGCCCATAAAGAGCATGGGGATGGAAGGATGGAGAAGTCACTTCTGTCTTACATCTACATTAATCTGCTGACAGATACTGCTGGATAGCTTACCTTCTTCAGTTACATCTTAAGAAGTGTCATGGCTTCTCATCCAGGATTATGTCCTCTGCTCATGAACAGACAGAAGGCCTCCAGGGCATCACTACCTACCTGGACCACCGTTCTAGGCATGAGGTTCTTTCTGCTCATTCAAATGCAATTTCAGCTTCCCACCTCCTTTCCTTCCCCCTTTGTTGAGTCTTTCTTTAAACGACAGTAGGGGGTGGTGCACACGTGTATGTTGGGCTAGACAAGAAAAAAAATGAATTTCCATTGGACTACAAATTTGACCTTTCACCTCTGCTCAAATTTTTAATTCCAAAGCTAATAATCTGACATCTTTGTTCTTTGTTTTATTTTGAGACCCCCTTCATCCTCATGACAGCACGATTCCAACTGATTTGCTGGCCAGAAGTAGAAGTCTCAAGATGCAAGTAAATCAGGATAAAATAGGTTGTTTGAAATAAAATGCTATTCTAGGGCTGGAGAGATGGTCTAGTGGTTAAAGCGCTTGCCTTCAAAGCCCAAGGACCCATGTTCTACTCTCCAGATCCCACATTAGCCAGACGCACAAAGGTGAGCCAAGCACAAGGTTGCCCCTCACCTCTGTCTGTCTCTCTGTCTCTCTCTCTTTCTAAAATAAAATAAAATGCCATTCTACCACACAATATAGTCTGGATTTATTATACATGATAAATTATGACTAATTACTGCAGAAACATCTATTGAACATCTACTACATCTTCTATGCCAGATAATACAGTAGGGTCTTAGGGAAAAGGAGTGAAATAGCACCAAGGTAAGACATCTTCTGTTCTCATACAGCCTAGTGGAAGCAATAAAATGCCAAGTTGCAGTCAGGTTCACATCGCTGGTAGAAATTACCTGACCAAGAGCAGCTTGTGGGAAAAAGAGATTTATTTTGGCTTATAGGCTCAAGGGGAAGCTCCACAATGGCAGGGGAAAATGATGGCATGAGCAGAGGGTGGACATCACCCCCTGGCCAACATAAGGAGACTGTGCCAAACATTGGCATGGGGAAACTGGCTATAACACCCATAAGCCCATCCCCAACAATACATTCCCTACAGGAGGCATTAATTCCCAAATCTCTATCAGCTGGGAACCTAGCTTCAGAATACTTAAGTTTATGGGGGACACCTGAATCAAACCACCACACAGAGACATTGCTGTAACCCAAGGCAGGATGTAAAGGCATTGAGATGAATTGCCGAGCGCTTGTAGGGTAATAAAAGCAGAACAGGAAGAACAGCTAAAATATGGCTGGGAAGACAGGTATCATGATTGCCTCACTAGAGAACCCAGGATAGTACTCCCAAGAGCAGGTGAGTGTAGGGAGGTATCGCAGTTACCTTCACGATGCTGAGACAAACACCTACTCAGGAGCATTGTATAGGAGGAAAGGGTTTATTTCAGGCTTGCAGGACCCAGGGTAAGTTCCATCTGGGCAGAAGAAGCTGGATCACTTTCATAGATCCAAGCAGAAGGATATTACCAAAACAGCCAGTGAGCAGAAACAGCCTGCACTCCAAACTGCTCTGAACACACTGGACTCAAGATCCGCCCCCACTGACACACCCTCCAGCAGGCTGCTAGAGACTCTAGTTCCAAGCTTAATCCAAGATACCTCCAGCTATGGGGGAACATACATTCCCATTCAAACCACCACAGGACGGATTGAACGCAATGCACAATACAAAGTGAGATGCCTCCTATCTTAAGACTCACAGAAAACTAAATTTAACCCCAGCTTTATTAATTCTAGCTCTGCTACCTGACAAAGTTTCTTTCTTTGAAAATGGGGAACATCAATGTCTGTCCACCTGCCTCACAGGAATGCAATGAGAAATATAATAACCTCACATGTTATCATTCTCAGGATTCTAGAAATGAAGGCTCTCATTTAAGACAAAAATGCTAGTGGGTAGAAAGCCCAAAATTTTGAAATGTTACCACTGCAGCATCTTCCCTTACCTCATGGTTTTGGTCCATGCATAATGTAAACTCCCTGAGAGGCAGCTCTTTACACTGTTGTCAACCAGTGAGCCCCAAGACTGAAGACATTCTATGAGAGCAAGCTGGAATGCACGAGGTGAGCCAAAAACTCTTACTTAAGGACATTGCCAAGATCAAAAAGTGTGGGACACTACAGACCATTCTGACCCCCTTGCAAAACTTGTAGCAAGTCAGCCCTCCAGGCTTCATAAAGAATGCTTCATGGGGCTGGAGACATGGCTTAGCAGTTAAGGCGTTTGTCTGCAAAGCCAAAGGATCCCAGTTCAACTCTCCAGGACCTACGTAAATCAGATGCAAAAGGGAGCTCGCTTGCAGCGGCTGTAGGCCCTGCACATCCATTCTCTTTCTCTCTCAAATAAATAAATAAAAATAAAATATATATTTAAATTTTTGTTTATTTATTTATTTATTTATTTGAAAGAGAAAGAGAAAGAGGCAGGTAGAGAGAGACTGAGAGAGAATGGGCGCGCCAGGACCTCCAGACACTGCAAACGAACTCTAGGCACAGGCATCCCCTTGTGCATCTGGCTAACATGGGTCCTGGAGAATCGAGCCTCGAACCAGAGTCCTTAAGCTTCACAGGCAAGCGCTTAACCACTAAGCCATCTCTCCAGCCCAAAACATATATTTAAAAAAGAATGCTTCTTGCTTGTCTGCTGCCATCTTCTTCCTTGTGGAGAACTACTCCCCCAGTGCTCCTTTGGTGAGTATTTCTACATGGCAGGCATTTCTAAGCACCAAGCTTTGTGCCAAGGTCTTTCAGTCATTTCATTTTCCCACCCAATCAGACTCCTGGAGTGCACATACAATTATCCTGATATTACAGGACACAAAAACTAAGGCTTACATAAGAAGATTGAAGCCCTGTATTTCCCAGGAAGTGTTCTTATTTGGGTGCATCTAGCTGATTCTCATAGAAGAGAGTCAAAGAGAGTCCAAGTCAGCCTTAGCCCTCTGCACTCCCATGTACCTGTGTGGTGACCCACACCTCAACATTGTCAGTTCCATCCAAGTTACAGTCCTTCTGGGATGTCTATGGTGGCTGTACCCATTCCAGCCATCCCATCAGCTGACAGATGCAGTGGTCTCATTGATTAGCCCCTCACCTGGCTTCTCTGAGTGGAGAAGCATGCCCATAACCAGCAAGTACAGAGCCAATCTGTTACCTCCTGTAGGGGACATCGCTGTGGTGGCTTTGATGAATACACTGGGGCTGGTCACCTCAGCCACTTTCCAACCATGGAGTCTTTTGTTACCATCCCTGAGCCTCTGCTCAAAATTAGGATAATGGGTTTTCCTCCCCAAGTCTTGTCTTTGATCATTTCACAGAGAAAATATGAGGCATTACTCAAACAACACAGAAAAGCCTGCAAATTGCTTCTCTCTGTCTTAATGCTTCTCTAAAAGATTATTTTCCCATCACTCCTCCAACTTCTGCTTATTTCTTTAATATCCTTCCAAGGAAGCTATATCAAAAACCTCATAAGTGCTGACTTCTGGAAGATCTTATGAGTAAGTTGGATCCCTCCTTCTAACCTTAGAAAGGCAATTATTGTTTGCTCATGTATTGTGCATGCACACCTCTTTCCCTATGTCGCATCTTAGGATCTAGAGCTTTTGGGTCACAAGATTCGTAACTGCAGATAGTTCCTCATGGAGGGTTGGAGCTTCGCGAGCCCCTCTCCCATCCATGATGGAATGTTGACTGATGGGCCCATTCTTGTGCAGGTCTTCATGAAGGTAATCGCAGACGTTGTGAGTTCATGAGGCCAAAGGCCCTGTCATGTCCAGAAGACAGCATTCTACAACACTCCTCTCTACCCTCCAGTCCCCATGTTCTTCCTGCTCTTCCTGTGATGTTCTGTGAGCCTTGGAGAGGTTATATTAGTGTCCCATTTAGGGTTGACACCACTGGCGATGACAGTTGCTCAGAGGGGGAAAGTCACTGGCTTCAGATTTATAGCCACTGGTATGTTGCCCATGCTCCAGTAAACAATGATCCCTCCCTGCCATCTACACATTCTTATCCAAGCAATCCTAACAAAAGTCAGCGATTACCAAAAACGACCTGAAACTAGGTGTACTAGTTGAGAAGAAAAAGGGGTTCAGCAGGAAGGCAGAGATAAGACAGGGTAATGAAGGCAAATGTGATCAAAACACATTATCTTACATTATGAATGTGGAAACACTTAATTCACTTTAGTTGATTAAACATGGGCGAGAAGGGAAGGAAAGTGAAGTGAAAGCAGACAGCAGGGGAAGGCAAAGGAGGGGAGGGGAAGAGGAGAGCACAGGAAGGAGGGAGGGAAGAAGAGAGGGAAGGAAGGAGGGACGAAGTCAGAGTGTAAGGAACCAAAAGCCTACCTAGGGCTCAGAACAGACACCACTCTTTCCCCATTAGCTCAAGGCTTATGATATGGACTCCAATTCACTCCCAGGCTCCTGTAAAGCCAGAGCTGTCATGTGAGCACACAGGAGCACCCAGCTGGGAAGCCTTCACATGGCTTCCCTTCTTGAGCTCTTTTCACTTTTAAAAGCAATTAAACAGAGCAATTTGAACAATGTAAGCAATTACTTTAAATTAACATGACTTCTTACCCCGTCGAAGGATCACTTTCTGTAACAGCAGCAGTGGCTATGACAAATGGGAAGTGCGAGGCTGTGTCTTCCATCATCAGTCAGTCTGTGAGTCTCCAAATACAGCTGCAGGATCACGGGAAGTTGACTCAGCCCTCCTCATGGGGGTTGCCGTTGGGCTCAGGAGACTCAGCTGAAAGGGACACACCTTTACTGTCAAGTGTGGTCTCCTCATATTTTTCAGGGCTGCTGTGGGGCTAGACCTAAAAGGAAACACTTGCAAGTGAAAGACCTTGGAAACTGCCTAGGAGATTGTCCTCTAGAAGGCAAGAGCCAGACAGAGCCCAGCTAAGCACTGGGGCCAGCTGCAAAGTTATTCTGAGCCTAATGTGGTTCTACAATCTTGTTCCTCTGATAAGGAGAATTCAGAAGTCATCCAAAAGCTTTGTCAGAGCAGACTGAAAATAAGATAAAAGTGGGGGGGGGGAGGAGAGATGACTTAGGGATAAAGTATTTGCTATGCAAACATAAGGACTTGAGTTCGGATCCCCAGCACCACACGGTAATGATGCAACACACCTGTAAACCCAGCACTGGGGAGGCAGAGACTGGGATCACCAAGGCTGCCTGGCTGGCTGTTGCTGTAGTCAGCTTTGTGTTGCTGTCAGAAAACTCCTGACCAAGAGCAGCTTATGAGAGGAAAGGGCTCATTTTGTCCTACAGACTTGAGGAGAAGCTCCATGATGGCAGGGGAAAGAACGGCATGAGCAGAGGGTGGACATCACCTCCTGGCCAACATCAGATGGACACATCAGCAGGACAGTGTGCCAAACACTGACAAGGGGAAGCTGGCTATAATACCCATTAGCCTGCCCCCAATAATACACTACATTTGGGGGGCTTCAATTCCCAAATTGCCACCAGCTGTGGAACTAGCATTCAGAACACAAAAATATATGGAGGTCACCTGAATCAAATGACCACAGCTAGCATGGCCAGATTGGTGATTCAGTGGGAGACCCTGTCTCAAAAAGGAAGTTAGTTGGAGAATAGTTGAAGAAGACACTTGATGATCTTTGGCCTCTACATGCATGTGTACCTGCACATATACATAAAATGTGTTTACATACACACAAAAAATAATAAGTATAAATTAAAGGTGTTCCCTCAGTTTGTTGAGACTCTGTTTGCAAGTAACAGAAAGTATTTGAGGCTAGATTAAATAGAAAATGAGAAATTATTTTAAGGATATGAGTTGAATCTCAAAAACCAAGGATAAGGATATAGCTGGAAACCAGAGTGGAAGAGAAGATAGTAGGAATTTAAGAGGTACCATCCCTATCTCTCTTTCCTGCTCCTCTCAGCACATGGGACACAAGATTTGTCAGGAAACTGGAGACCTCTGCTCTTCCTTCCTGTGTCTGTAGTTTAATGGATGCTTGAGATCACATGGTATGACTGCAACCTCAAAGACTCTCTCTCAACCGTGTGCTTCTATAGAAGCTGGTGGCTCAGGTTAGCTAAGGCCCTCCCTGATCCACTTATCCATGGCCAGGGCAAAGGTCACCCTGCAGCAATGTGAGGCCCATGAGCTCATTAGGGCAGGCTCATGACATTGTAGGGAGTAGCTCCTGATGCTTCATTTTTAGAAATTATTTTAATATGAGACAGAGAAAGAGAGAGAGAATAGGCACACCAGGGCATCAAGCCACTGCAAATGAAATCCAGATGCATGTACCACCTTGTGCATCTGGCTTATGTGGGACCCAGAGAATCAAACCCAGACCACTGTGAGCACCGCCATCAGAAACACTGTGGCTGTGGAGAAAGACAGCCTGCTAGGCGCAGACTATGTCATGGACACAAGCAGCATGAGGGGCCCAGTGGGGACCACCACAGCAGCCACAGAATGCATCCATGCCATGGCAAGGTGAAAGGAACATGGCTCTGGCAGGAATGAGAGAATGATGGGAACTGGACAGGGTTGGTGTTCCTGCAGACCTGATGGAGCAGAGCTAAAGAATGCATTTTTGTGGCTGTCATTCTTCCCTTTGGGCTGGAATGACCTCAGACACATGTACTGTACATCTACATAAAAAATAAGGAGGAAGGAAGGAAGAAAACAGGGCCTGAAGGGTCTTTAGGAGGGCATGGGGAAAAGAGGGTGTGAGGTAAGTACACAAAACTAATACAAGCATGAGTCAGTACCACAGGAAACTTCCTCCTGGATAGCATTCTACAATATAAAATTCCCAACAAAGAGGGATGGGCACCGGACAGAAGAAGATGGAGAAAGCTTAACTTTAAAACCAGTGTCTTTGGCTAGTAAATTTCAGGGCCAGAATTGGATTACCCCACACAGTGAGCTGTTAGTCAGGGAGATCCTTGTGGTCACCAAAATAATGTAGTCCACTTCCAAAGTACTTGATTACCTACCAGAGCTAAAAGGTAAGACCCTATCGCTGAAGACACCACAACCTACAATCACAGGATGTGGAGAGACCGTGCTAGAACAAAGAGGAAAACTGGTTTTCTTCTGCCTAGCCATCCTGGCACTTGAGAGTGCTATTGGAGCTGCTGGGGAAAAATGGTCACTAAGAGTGTGAATAAGCAGGAGATCCTGCCAGGAACATAACCAACTAGCTGGGCAAGATGTGTAATTATGGCCTCTAGCCACTGAAAACAAAGTCCAGATGCGTGGGCCATCCAGTGCGTCTGGCTTACGTAGGTACCGTTGAATCACTGGCAAATGCCCTAACCACTAAGCCATCTCCCCAGCCCCAGAGCATAACCTTTTAGAAAATAAAATTTAATTTAAAAAAATTGCTACCACTACAGGCAGCTTTTGAGGCTTTTGAGAGGAGGCCTCCCCTGTAAGAGCAGAGAGCTTTTGGAAAAAACAACAAAGGCTGATGGGGCCACATACAGAACCTTTGAATCTTTTATTACAGAAAATGTAAGCCATGTACTAAAGTTGACAGAATAATGACCCTTCGCCACACTGCCAGCCCCAACAATCAGCAACTAATGACTGTCTCCTTCCACTCACAACCACTTTCCCTCTGTCGCTGCTAGGAAGTAAATGCTATATTTCACACCCTTCCATTAAGCATTGCAGTATTAATTGCCAAAACATTAGAATCTTTTAAAAAAAAATCTACAATTCCATTATCACACCTAAAACCCTTAAAAATTCTTTAACATTATCAAATACTGAATCCATGTTTATAAGGATCAATTGTCTCATAAATTTTATATTTTTATGTACTATTTACCTGAATCAGGACTCAAGTAAGATATATTATAATTGATGATATATTTTATTTTAAAATCTTTTAATCTACAGATGCCTTTTTCCTCCAACTCTTTCATTTTTCTCTCCTGTAATTTTTGAGGAAAGCAGGTTGTTTTCCTACTTAATTGATCATGGTTTGTATGTTGCTAACTGTATTTATGTGGTGTCATTTAATCTGTTTTTCTGTTCACTGTGTTTTTTATACATTGATAGTTAGATCTTGTAGTATAACCAGATTCAGAACGTTTTTTTTTAGTAAGACACTTTCATGAGTGTCATAAAGAATCACATATATCTTGTCAGGTTGTAGTGGTGTGTGCCCGTAATCTTAGGCACTTGGAATGGTAAGGGGTGAAGTATAAGAATCACGAGTTTAAGGCCAGTCTGAGCAAAAGTGTAAGACCCCCATCTCAAAGTCAAAAAGTGGAAAGACCATATCTATCTGTTTTCCCACTATTGGGAATTTAGTAGCGAAGGTGCATTAATTTATGGAATTGGGAAATACTGACACTTTATTTCTAGTATTTTTCTTCACTTGTTTGTTGATATGTCAATTAAAACAAGTTTGCTTTCATCTAGTGTTTGCTTTTGGAGTTTACAAGTGAAAGGCAGGATACATGCTTGATTGTTTCCCTTTATTTTCAAAGTAATGACTCAATAATGAAGTATCTCCCGGGGGCCTCAGTTATCTATTATTAAGTAACAAATAGCCCCCAAACAATCAGCATGCATTATTCCTCACAGTTCTTCACTCTGGGCTGGCTCGCCAAGTTCTTCTGCTTCATATGTTGTCTGCTGGGACTCACGATGGCTTTCTCACCCTCTTTTCTGGGCTGTTGGGTTAACTCTCTCTGCTTGTAGCTATGCTGGGTTTCCTCATAGCATGGTGGCCACAGGGTACTTGGGCTTTTGATATGGCAGCTGGCTTCTGAGAGGGAGTGGTCCAGTATTCAGTCCTCACAAGTGTCAGCCTCAGAAGTCACACAGTGCCACTGCCACCACTTTCCTTGATGAGCACAGGCACATGGGCCCGCCCAGAGTCAGTGAAAGGAGATACAAACTGCACCTCTTTGGAGGAATGCCAGAGCTTACAACCTTCAAATCCCTATTCTCAGCATCCTTCCGAGAGTAACTAAGACTTCTTTTCTTCTTTATTTTCTTCTTATGACTGTGAGCATACATATACATATACATCACACAGTGGTGCATGTGCACACACACACACATATCTATATACATATACATCACACACAAGTGCATGTGCACACACGCACACACACACGCACATGTGTACATCTTTGATGTACTTTAATGTATTGCACTTAGAGAGCTCAAACTGTTCCACGTTTGGCCAGTGGGGAATTATTATTTAAGTTCTTAGGACTCCACGTAGCACCACTCTGATGACTCAGTGCCCTTAATTTCTGTGTAACAAGATGTTCCAGGCTCTTCTGGTATAGTCCATGCTGCAGACATAGAACCAGTTATTCCACCAAGGAGCCCTGGTGTCTTTGGTGGGAAATGGTACCCAGAGGCCACAATCAGAGTGCTAGGTATGTTCGTTGTTATTTGCTTAGTTTCTAGATCTTCCCCTAGGGTTTGGAATGTGGTTTGGATGTCTCCTGTATTTGGCTTACTGTGGCATATGCATCATCCACTTGATGACTTCTGGGAAAATGGGTATTTTTCCATGGCTGGAATGACACCTAAGCTGGGTCTGATGGTGCCACTCTATCACACCAGCTATGTGCAGATATGATGTCTGCCTTGACTATAGAACTAGTTCAAGGTCATCCTAGAAACTTAGTGAGCCTTGTCTCAAAATTAAAAAGAAGTAACAAGTAAAAGGGGGCTAGGATTGAAGCTTAGTGATAGAGAACCTGCTTAGCATCCATGTAGCTGCAAGTCCAATCCCCAGTACAGCAAGTATTAGGTGGCCTAGCGTCTAGTACATGCTTGGTATATGCTTTTCATTATAGAAGAGCCTTCAATGGTGTAGCTGGCAGAGGCAGTTGCTGGGATGAACCTCCAGACAAGGCACAACTTATGAGAGAAATGTCATTTATTTGAATCTTACAGACCCAGGGGAAGTTCCATAACAGCAGAAGAATCTGCCCTGGTTTCACAGATCCAAGCAGAGTAAAAAACCACTGCCAAAAAGCAAGCAAGCACACTTCAGGAATTCCAGGCAAAGTTCAAGCACTTTGCATATCTTTAGACTAGAATTCCAAATCCACACTCCACACCTTAAGGCTGACCCCTAGGGCCCACCTACAGTGACACACCCCCCAGCCAGGTGGCTGCAGATCTAAATTACAAACTTTAATAAAATCCTGAATATATTGGGGACAACTATTCAAACTACCACGAACAGAAGTCTACATAATTATTTCATCTCAACACTAACATAGCCTGGAAATCTGGGTTTCCTGAGACCGCTTTCCTGACCTGTTTTCATGTCGTGTATTTCAAATGTTTCCACTCTAGAATTCAGTGCTCTACCTCCCATGAGCACACCTCTCACTGTGAGAATATAACCTTACAACCTTGCTTACTTAAATAACCAAAGTCCAGAGGGATCTAATTCTTCAGTTTTCTACCATCCACATAATTTTACTTATATGCATCCTTCCATGTCTGTAGCAAAATCACAGGCCAGTCAGGAATCTTTTGGCCGCAAGCAGCAGAGACAAAGATCGCATCTAATTAAGCCTGCAAGTGCAGACCTGACTTGAGGCTCAACCACACAGGAGTGACCTTGACTATTGCATCCTTCTGCAACTGTTATCCTACAACTGGTTGGAGCCAACCAACAGAATCCCCAGCGGGCCCAATGAGAGGGCATCCAGAGAGAGAGAGAGAATGGATGTACCAGGAGCTCCAGTCACTGTAAACGAACTCCAGATGCATGTGTCACTTTGGGCATCTGGATTACATGGGTCCTGGGGAGTCAAACTTGGGTCCTTAGGCTTTGCAGGCAAATGCTTCAATGACTAAGCCATCTCTCCAGCCCAGAAACCACCACTTTGCTCAATGAGGGTAACCTTAGCAGAGGATGAAACTGACACCCGATGAAACTATTATCAGTATGTATTTTTACTTCTGTAATCCAAGGAACTCCTTGAATTACTAAAAAAAAAAAAAAAGTTTTTGTTCACTTTTCTGCAATACAACATAAGTACTATAGATTCCCTATTCCCCAGAAAAAGTCCATTTTCCTTGCCTTGTATAGCACTTTATAGTCAAAGAACTGGTATAGACCTCATGTGCCCAGAAGCTCATTGGCAGTTCTACTTTTATCTTCTGTAAAGGAGAAAGGGATGATTAAGTATATTGTCCTTATTGTGATAGAATATATTGAACTTAAAATTTACCACTTTAACCATTTAGAATGCAGTTTAGTGGTATTAAGTATATTTATCATGTTGCTATGTAATCATCACCATTAATATTTTTTCTTCCCCAACTGAAACTTTGTACCCATTACATAAAAACATCCCTTCCTCCATTTCTCAACCCCTAGCAACCATCCTTCTATTCCATATGTCTCTATAAATTTACTCCAGCAAGCTCAGATGAGTGAAACTGCAAATGTTCTCAGGATCCATGGTCCTACACCCCAAGCATGTACTGCATCATCATTTCCCCTACTGGGCTCCCACTATTGCTATTTGGAACTCACCTTGTTGATTTTTAAAAGACACAGCCTTCTGGAATAGCATATGAAAATCAGAATGTAAGTGACAGTCACACTTCAGCCTGTTTCATCAGGGAGAACTGTTGTGCACACTCAGGTAGCGAGTCATTTCAAAGCTCGCGTCTTCCCAGGCTGCAGCAGAGAAGGGCCTCCTAGGGCCTGAAATCCTGCTCCTGCCTGGAAGCAGCCATGGGGCTCTAGTTAGCATATGATCAAATTGGTTATGCCCCCACTGGAAAGATCTGGGGGGTAAAATTTGGAGAAATGTTGGTGGCACCAGAACCCTTCAAAGCATCTGGATATTTTGCTTCTCCAGGATCTAAAGGCAATTAGATATTTATCCAAAGCTTGTCCACACCACTTTGGTCTTGACAGGACTGGAGATCGTGGGAGGAACAGCCTGTTTTTGAAGCTTGATTTTTCTCACTTTCTATAGGAAATGAAAATAGCAAACTGAAAACAATGTAGCCTTGGTTTATAATCTTATCTACTAAGTCAGCCATGGGGAGGCTGAGACATTATGGTTTCTCTGTCCCCTGAGCTCTATTCTTGAAGCCTTGAATGCCGTTTCTCTGACATTTCCCTCCTCCTACCACTGTCCCCTTCCAGCCTTTGTCCCACCCTCATCTTCCCTCTTCTCCTGCCCCATGGAGCTCATTCTGATCCAAAAATCCATCTAGTATCAATCAGGTAGTGGACACCTCACTTCTAATGTGAGGGAAAGAAAAAGTGTTTTCTATACCCAGTGTGCAAGGACCCCAAATATCCAGGGAGCTACTGTTCCATCACATTGGTCTTTCTAGCCCAGGTTTCACTGGAGATTTCTACCAAGCATGTTAAGAGAAAATAATATCAAGGGATGGGCACAAACTCTTCTATAACACAATAGGAAACAGCAATAGCCGGGCATGGTGGTGCAAGCCTTTAATCCCAGCACTCGGAAGGCAGACTCGCTACCTGAGTGTGCACAACAGTTCTCCCTGATAAAACAGGCTGAAGTGTGACTGTCACTTACATTCTGATTTTCATATGCTATTCCAGAAGGTAGGAGGATCCCTGTGAGTTCGAGGCCACCCTGAGACTACATAGTGAATTCCAGGTCAGCCTGGGCTAGAGTGAGACCCTACTTTGAAAAATAAAAGACAAAAAAGAAGCATCAGTAATGAAAGGAAACAAGCCACAAGTGTCAACATGCAATATGCATGGGTCTCACAAGCTTTAGGCTCAGCAAAGGAAGTCAGGTACAGATGGCTCTATTCAGATGATTCCACTGATAGAATATTTTGACAACAAAGTGAAGGAACAGTTTTGATCGAATTTGGGAGTGAATGGAAAGGATTGGATGAAAAGGAGTTCATGGGGCCTTTGGGGAATTTTAAAAGTGTTTTATATATTGATTGTAGTGGTGGTTATTACTATATGAATTTCTCCAATTCACTGAGCTTTATACTTAAAAAAAAGTGAATTTCATTGTATTAAACTATTTCTAAGTATCATTGAATTTATAAAAAAGAAGCAAACAATGCATTGAATTTATTTTACTTAAAAATAGCTTGAAAACACTCTCTGCATTTACTATTAAATAGGCATGTTTATGTATAAATGCACATATATTTTTTCTCATCCTAAGGTTCTTTTGTTGCTGTCATGTGACCACTGCATTCCCCCCAAGGCAAGAGTGAGAGCAGCTTCTCAGCCTTTCTCATCAATCTCACTTGTATAGGGCAAGTGAATAGTCTCTCAAGACCAAGGACAGACATTGCCCTCAGGACACTTACTCCTTAGCGGGCACCGAGAGGATCCATGCTGCAAATGAGCAGCGGACCTGAGAATCATGTGGTTCTTCGAAAACAATAGAACTGTGAGATGGAAGTGACATGATGTGTATAAAGTGCCACATACACAGCCTTCAACAAATGTAAAATAATATTAGTGCTTTTATTACCATTGCTACTCATTTCTTTTCCTGGCATCAGGCTTCACTTGGCTTTCCTGTGTTTTCAGGCAGCATTTACTAGCAATGAATTGGCCCTGTCCCTACCTGCAGATGTGAGCAGGGCATGGCAGAATCTCACATTGTATATGGACATGTGAGGGTCCGCATGTGATTGTCAGTTCATTCGCATGACAGGCTCTGCTCCATCTCCATTGTGCTAAGCCCAGGAAATGCCTGCATTGGTCTGACCCATTTTAATTATTCAACACATATTTACTGAACACCTCAGACAGGTCAAAGCCCTCTCATGTCTGGGGATAGGTAGGGGAGGACACGAAACAAAGCTCTCCGCCCTCTGCTTTTTAATTGTAGCCCAAGGTGACCTATATAAAAGAAATACTGGACTCACACATCAGCCATTCTGCTAAACGGAGAAGTAAAGGGCTACAGGGCATCTTCTTATTTGTGAGTTTAGAGTTCCTCCCATAGTAGATGGAGAAGAAGCCTAAAAATACAGAGGTGGAGCCCTGGGAGAGCTTCCAGACTGGAGCAGTGGGATGCAGCTAAAGGAGAATTCAAACACAAAAGAAGAACAAACATGAGGCACTTTCATACATTCAGAATCCACCTCCAGACTTGAGGGGGCCTAGAGCAAACGTGGATGTGTGCAGAAGAAAACAAACAAACAGGACTAAGAATAACAACCCTTAGCAAGAGCTAAGGCTGGGAATGGTGAAAATTTCTGTCCTCAAACACTTGAAGGTTCAGTTATAGGAAAGGTGTCAGTCTTTTTCTATATATCTCTAGAAAGTAGCAAACATAATTTTGCTCAAAAATGAGAATTGGGGCTTGAGAGATGGCTCAGTGGTTAAAGCGCTTCCTTGTAATGCCTAACAATCTGGGTTCAATTCCCCATTACCCACATAAAGCCAGATGCACAAGGTATTGCATCATCTGGAGTTCGTTTAAGGTGGCTGGAGGCCCTAGCATGCCCATTCTCTCTCTCCCTCTCTGTTTCTCTTTCTCCTTGCAAATAAGTAAACAAAATAAAACAAAAATGAGAAGAAGCACATTGTCACAATAGTCTTAATATGGAATAGTTTGCCTCAGTTTCAGGTGTAAGTTAGGAAAGATATAAATGGGTTCCTGTGGGTCCTGAGGGGGAGTCCCATTAAGTATAAATCTAGTCTCCATTCACTGCATGCCATGGCCCAGGCACATGAGCTGGCCCTTCAAAGACTTCTGAATGCTATGGAAGAGAAGCATGTGTACCCAGCAGTGATCACTGCATTCATACAAGAGCACACAAAGCTGGGGAACTCAGACCCTCATTGTGCATAAAGGTCAGAAAGGCTTCTTGCAAGAAATGACCTGAGATTAACTTCTACTGGCAAATAGGAATCAAACAGTCAAGGGTTAGAAAATGGTTGAAATAAAATGTGTTGCTTTCAGGCTTGCATTGTGGTCCATGGAGATACTCACATAGAGTATCCTAGAGATAGGACGATGTGATTGGAGTTCCAGATCCCTCCCCTACTCAAACCAAAGCAGTGGATTTTAAACTTTTAATGTCTTAAGTTTCACTTAAGATTTTATATCAAGTATTCTGTACCTCAAAATGCGACATAAAATATAATATAGTAAAAATAAAATATAGTAAGTCCATCATACTCCAGAAGCTGAGCCTTCTACTGGGGGGGTGACTCCACATGGAAACTCTTGAGGCAGTTCTTTGATGAGAAGTCCATGATTTCTGGATTCAGCACACCACCTTATTTCTCCTACATGACTCTAGAAAATCAGACTATGCTGAACATAATTTCCCATTTAATTTGAATGATCTCTATTTTTAAATATTTATTTATTTAAGAGGGAGAAAGAGGAAGGTAGAGAGAGAGAATGGGTGTGCCAAGACCTCCAGCCACCGCCAAAGAACTCCAGATATTTGTGCCACATTGTGCATCCAGCTTCACGTGGGTACTAGGGAATTGAACCTGGGTCCTCTGGTTTTGCCAGCAAAAACTTTAACCACTAAGCAATCTTTCCAACCTGCCATCTGTTTTGATTCAGAGATATAGTCTTAATAGCATGCTAAACCTCCAGGACACGGTAAGTGAAAAGGGGGCTGCAGGAAAGGCCCTCACATGTTCTGCATTCTCCCATCAAATAAGTCAGTCAATAAGCCAGCACTGAGGGAGGGATCTCTCAATGGCCCAGTAGTGAGGGAGTGGGCATGGGAGTTTTAGAGAAGGAATCTCCTCATAGGTGAGTTTACCTTATGGTAAGCAGCATAAGACGCACACTCCTTTGTTACCAGAAGAGTGTCACCAGTGAATGAAACATCACAGGACATTGGTCAAAAGCTGGGCGCACCATACACCTGGTGGCTGTACTGTGGGTCACTGACCTCTTTGACAACGTTCACTTTCCCATCTCATGGGGAGACCTTGTGAGATAGTGCAGTGGATATTAGGTACACCTCCAACAATACTCAACAGGATACTCCTAGCCAGTGACTTGAATTCTCTTCACTTCAGTTTTTCCAGTTAGAACGCAGATTATACTCCCCTTTTCTGGATGATCATTAAGAAGATGAAACTGCGGGGGGAGGGGGCCTGGAGAGATGGCTCAGTGGTTAAGGCACTTTCCTGTGAAGTCTAAGGACCCAGGTCTGATTCCCCAGGACCCACGTGAGCCAGATGTAAAAGGTGGTACATGTGTCTAGAGTTTGTTTGTAGTGGCTGGAGGCCCTGGCACACCACTCTCTCTCTTTGTTGCTCTCTACTTGCAAATAAATAAATTAAAAAATTAGAAATGTAAAAAAAAAAAAGGACGATGAAATGGTAAGCAAAACACCTAGCCAGGCGCAGGTGCCCAGTAGGTATTGAGAAATGTTAGGTGCTGTTCTGTACACTTGCAAGGAATTAATTCTTGGCGGAGTAGATGGACGCAGATTCTAAGCGGCTTATTAATGACTGTCTGGAAAGCATGAGCCTGTCTCTCCTCCTGCTTACTAGTTGAAAAGGTGGACAGACCAGACAGGCGTGTTTGAGCCAGGTTCTCAGTGTGGCGTGCTCTAAACTGGCCCTTGGCAACATCAACCGCATGCTCCAGTGAAGTCAGAAACAGGTCAGTGAGTTTTGTACAGGGGGTCTTCGATGGCTCTTCCAAACCACTGGCTTCTCAATTACAAAGGAAATGAGCCTGAAAGAATGTCTATAGCTTAATCATTAAAGGTGCTTTTGCTGAAAACCAAAATCCATAGCCCCCTCTCCCCCACAGCGCTTAACTACAAAGTGATGGCTAAGCAGTTACAACACTGGGTGCTGGGCTCCTTGTATCCCAGCAGAGGCTCCTGGAGGCCTTGGGCCTTTCTCTGGTATAATGCACTCCTTGTACTTAAAGGCAAATTTACTAAAACTGGGAATACTTTTGAGGGAGAGGAAGGTGAAGGATGGAAGAAGCAATGCCATAAGACCAGAGCTTCCTAGAACACACTTTAGGAAACAGTGGCCCACACTGTGTGTGGGAGTTCACATTTCAGGAATTTAAGCATAGAAAAGAGGAAACAAAACATTAGTAAGGGGCACAGACTTTGTCTAAGATATTTTTGCCCAGAGACAGATGATGCCTGGAGGCCTTATAGAGTTGGGCCCAGATCCTTGTTCTGGTGGAATCCTCTATCGCAGCATCATGTCCTCTGGGACCTAGGTTTCTTCTGGATGTGTGGGGTCTCACCTGCCCATGAAGTAGAAATTGAGAACCCTAGCCAAACTCTCCTGTCAGTGTCTTGGGGAGACTGGTTGTCCTATGCTGTCCTTATCAGGGAAACACTTCTGGAGGCATTTACAACTTCCTGTGACACTCCTTATTAGACAAATTCAGTGCTGTTCAGAGGGATTCTTTGAGATAAGAAGCCTAGGTGTGTGGCTGTGGTGCCTCTGTGTGTATGATTGCCTGCTGTCTTGTCCATCTTCCTCACCTGATTCTGCACATCCACCCTGCTGGCCTCCTGCTATTTATAGGCCAATTGCATTCATATCCTCCAGCAAGACCCCACAGGGGACCTGCTGATGGGTTTAGCTTGTGACCAGCCCCACTGATGAAACAACTCTTCACTTCTGGGCATCTCAGGGCTCTCAATACTTTGAACAGCCTCCAGGATTATGAAGTGCTCCTTGGTCCAGCCAGCAGTCAGGCCTGCTTCTTAGAGCTGGGGCTAGGGCAGAGAACCAATGGAGATGCACACACTAAGACAGACATGCCCAGGATAAGGGCCCCTCTGGTCACCTTGATGGCACAGTGCTGGGAATATTGAAAGCAAAGCCACTTTATAAGGGTTTCACAAAAGGCAGAATGAAGCACACACAAGGTACCTGCTACCTAAGTCCACAGTGCTATGTTCACACACGTGGAAAAGGGCTTAAGTGTGTGCATTTGGGAACACATCAGGTTCGTTTTTTTAGTATACACACACACACACACACGATTTGCTTAACCTCCTATATTATTTATGTTCCTCATTGCTGTGACAAAATACCTGACAGAAGTAACTTAAGGATTTATTTGAGCTCACAGTGTGAGCAGGGGAGACATGGTGGCAGAAGGATGGGGCAGCTGGTCACCTTGCATCTGTAGTCAGGAAGCAGAGAGATGAATGCTGGAGCTCGCTGACTTTCTCCATTTTATTCAGTGTAGGATTGTAGCCCATGGAATGGTGTCACCCATACCTTCCCTGCACCTCAATATTCTCATCAGAAAAATGGGGACAAGAACTACACTGATTAAATTAGTTATCTATATGTAAGCACATGGGATAGCCTTGACTATCGGTCTCTTAAACCGACCACTATCACTTGTGTAACATTCCCCGACTAAGGACTCAGCCCAAGGCTAGAAGAGGTTACATGGCAGATCTCAAAGTGCTAAGCGGCAGGTGTGAACCCTGATGGGTGAGGCTTGTGGGCACAGGGCTCCACAGAGTAGCTCCAGACAGGATGGGGGTGGTCCATACGGGTTGAGAAATGAAGATCAAAGAGTCATCCTCAGCTTACACGCAGCCTACCTGGGGATATTGCTGTCAGCCTCAGGCCTCGGCCCGGCAGTAACAGTCAATAGAAAGACAGTCCGCATGCGTCTGGTTGGCTATACCTGCAAATACATCCTTTGTCACTTTTATCCTTCTGTTTTGCCTTTCCTGATACCACCCTCTGTCCTTTCTCATTGTAATTTTCCTGACAGGAGCAAAGATGTCCTAAGAGGGCACACTTGGTCCCTCCCTTTGGCTATCAGACTATTGAAACGATGTTCTCAAGGAATGAGTTTCCCTGAGAGGCTAATTCTTGCAGAAGGAAAAGGCTAAATCTTGATGTCATCCTGAAAAAAAGTCTTGTCTCCCAGGAAGAGATTTCTGACAACTTATCAGACCATCTTGGAGGACAGACTGGTGCCAAGGCAATGCTGGGTCAATGAAGAACGGGTCCACATCTTGATGAGGACTGCTTAGTTATGCATAGCTCTTGCTCACTATTCAAACTCAAACTTCATTTCAGGACCCTGAAAATAAACTTGGGGAGTCACTGGACTTCTTTATTTGTTACTCTTCCCAATGGGGCTACATGAATAAATCTCCTTCCTCGGCTTTTCTTGCCTCTTTAATTGGCATGTTGAGGATAGGTGACCAAGCCCAGCTTGCGAGGAGCCAGCTCTGACCCTAGCAACTCCAGCGACATCAGCTGCACTACTGTCTCTGTCCACTCTCATCCACTCGACTTCTTCCACACTTGGCATGCCAGTGACCTTTGAGACACTCACATCTGATTGGGTGGCTTCCTTGTGCCCCTAGCAACTCAGTAGCTCTCTTCTTCCTCAGTTTCCCCGCCCCATGCATTCCAGCTTTCAGGAAGCATCTCTACAAGCTGCTTAGTGTGTGTGGTCCTGCACACATTTCCATCATGGTCCAGAAGGCCCCAGCTCTCTTCACCTTGGTCTCCTGAGGCGGGCTCTGTCCGTGCACTCAGGTTAAGGGTGACTTCCTGTCATACCCTCCTCTCCTCACTCCTGGAATGTGTCAATCACTTAGCCTGTGTTTATTAATGTGATTAATGTCTGCGGTGCACATTCCCTAGTGTGCTGATGTCTAAAAGCTCAGACCATATCCGCCCCATCTAGCACTGGAATAGCATTGCTGAGCTCAGCTCAATAAATAAGCAGTGGTTGAATGAATAAAATTGAGTATCATTTCTGCAATCAGAGGCAGGCAGCAAAGGCAGCCCCTGGGATCCCAGGCATCACAGCAATAACCACCTCAAAGATCCCCTGAGCGGGTGGAGCTGGTTTGAGGAAAAATCTAATTTTAAAGAAGAGTATTGATTTTGTCACATAATGTGGCCCAGGTAGTGGTTGTGGAGATTGTACACTGGTAGTGGGGCTTGGTGGTTGAGCCCTGCAGTCCCAGCGCTTTAGAGTCCCAACTAGGAGGATCATGAGTTAAAGGCCACCCTGGGCTACATAGAGAGAGAGCGGGGAAGGGAAGGAGAGCCCATTAAGTCTAAATAGGTTTTGTATTGATTGCATTGTTCTTTTGAAAAAATTTAAATTCTTTAATAAGCAGATTTCCAAATTGTCTTTAAAAGCAAGAAGACCTTGCAGAGGAAAGACTGCATTTCCACACAGCAGCAACCCATTGGATGAGCTCTTGTGATGAATGAACATGAGCTCTCTGGCCCCCGCCAGACCCTTGACTATCTTCCTGGCCTCTACTGACATCTGCATCTGAGTCTTCTAGTCAAAGCTCTTAGAGCTGGAAAGGCAGGAGTGACCTAGAGGAGGGTGTGTCCCATGTTCTGGACCAGCAGGTGCTCCCTGGTGGACCGCAACCTTCCCGAGTGCGCCCTGCACGTTGGTATCAGGAAGCTTCTGGCTTGTGGTACTTTTTTAATATTTTATTTTTATTTATTTATTTGACAGAGAAAGAGGGGGAGAGAGAGAATGGGTGTGCCAGGGCCCAAACTCCAGACACATGCACCCCTTTGTGCATCTGGCTAACATGGGTCCTGGGGAATCAAACCTGAGTCCTTTGGCTTTGTAGGCAAATGCCTTAACCACTAAGCAATCCTTCCAGCCCGGGCTTGTGGGTCTCAATGCAGAGGTAGAGCACATTTAGGTTTCTCCATCAGAGAAGAAAGACTACTTTTTTCACAAGGTTAACAGGGAAACTCAACCCTATGTCCGTCTCATAGCAGCCTCCTGTTCCTCACTTCCTATGTGCTACTCAGCCTTTGCAAGCCCTCTCCTATGTCCCTGTCCTGATGTAGCTCAAACTCGGATTCCACAGGATGAAGGACTCCTGTGGTAAGATGACAGGCAGAGGAGTTTCTATTAATACTGGCAGTTCTGGGCTGGAGAGATGGCTTAGTGGTTAATCGCTTGCCTGTGAAGCCTAAGGATCCGGTTCGAGGCTCGGTTCCCCAGGACCCATGTTAGCCAGATGCACAAGGGGGCGCATGCATCTGGAGTTTGTTTGCAGTTGCTGGAGGCCCTGGCATGCCCATTCTGTCTCTCTCTCTGCTTCTTTCTCTCTCTGTTGCTCTCAAATAAATAAATAAATAAATAAAAATAAACAAAATTTTTTAAAAATACTGGCAATTCTGTGGAGTCCACATTTTTTGTCCGTGAGCAATCCTGCCCTGCTATCTCTGGTAGGTGCGCTAGGGTTCCCTCAAGTACCCCCTTGGTAGTTTGTGAATACCAGTGAGAATCTAACTAACCAACCCACCTCAGCTTAAGTATGTAGCTATGATCAGAAAGAGCCTCATTCCCTCCAGGTACTCTGACCCCTTACATATACACAGCCCAGCTCTACAGTCTTCTGGAGTATTCTATGTCCTTGTCATCAGAACCTCATGAAGGAAGTACCCTTCCCCAGTTCTTGACCTCTGAGCTGGGCTCTGAAACTTGCTTTGGTCTTTGATGTCAATAGACTTGGCACAAATGGAGTGTGACAGCATGCACGAGTGACCAGTCTTGACTCTTGTGCCTTCACCATCATTAAGAGAATAGCATGTCGTGGTTGGCCCAACAATCCCATGAAAAACTGACCCAGCCCATGTGCAACCTGGAGCCATGCCTGTCAGAGACCAGCCAAGGCTATCCCAGATTAAATTAGCCAACCCACCATCCAGCTGACCTGCGGTTGTGTGAGTGAGAATAATGGTTGTTACCATAAGTCACTCAGTTTGGGATGGGTGTGTGACACACACAGCTAACAGCTCACACTCTGCCTTGGAGCTTTCGAACAGCTCAATGAATACTGCCTCCTTTTCCCACGCTCGTTCATGAGTGCAAGGAGGGTCACTTTTCCACCTGACCAATGTGGACAATGGGTCTTGGAATCAGTATAGGAGAACAAGGCATGCCTAGGGAGGTGCTGAGATCCTGCCTGCAAGGATGTGGGGGGCGTGTCTCTGAGGAAGACAGGGAAAGTTTAGAGAAAGGACCCCTGAGCTTATAAGTATCTATGATTTGTGGTCTGTTTTCACTCATCATTCTGTTTCCATGAGCACAGCCAAGAAGTCACCTCCCCACACCTCAGCTTATTGCCTCTGAAAGCATATAAAGACTGTGAAGATTGTACGTGGCTATATAATCATTTGCAATGTGACTTTTGACACAATTCCTATCCTACTCACAGCACTACAAAACCCAGATAGTCTACTATCAGAAAACAGACTAGCAATGCATCCCAATTCTATCACTTCCAAGGCCTAGGGATAATTACATAGCCTTCCTGTGCCTCAGTTTCCTCATCTACGATAGTACCTCCTTTATAGTCGTATTGTGAGCATTTAATGGTTTAGCACATAAACCTCTTAGCCAAGTGTCTGCCCAAAAATAAGCTGATGATATTGTTGTAAGGGTCTTACGAATTAGATAGTGCATGTCAATAAAAGAGCCCATCAGGACACTTCTGCACACACCTATCCTTCCCTGCACTCTAGTCAACTCTGTAACAGGCAGTGTCTCTAAGCAGGCAAGCCTCAAGCCACACTTTTGAGTCACTTTAATTAGACCCCAAATAAGAATTACACATTTTTTTGACCCAGGTTTGCTGGCTCTTATCTTTAATACAGAAGTCTCTCTTGGACATCAACTCAAATTTCTAGGGAAAACATAGAAGTTATTCAAAATCCACATGTTCCAAACAGTCACCATGTCTAGCCTATTTTCTGTTCACTCTACAACTCTCTGGGACTCCAGTCTCAGTTAACAGCACTTCCATCTGCCCCGTCATCCAGCTGGGGAACAGGTGATCTCTCCAATGCTCCCTGTCCTTCCTCCCCACATTTAATTAGTTCCCAAGGCCCATCTCTTCTCAAATAGGATGTATGTATTGGGCTCAGTGCCTCCTGTCCCAGGAGTAACCCCCCAACTCTAACCCATGTGTCTGCAGTAGGTTCCTTTCCGGTCCTCCTATCTCTAGCTCTACTTTCCTTGTATGATGGCCAGAATGACCATTGCAGATCATACCCAGGTATATCCCCTTAGGGTTGAGGAAGAGCCCTGTGTACCTGAGTACACAGTACCTGCCTTGGTCCTTCTCTGTGTCTCCGTTGATGTGAATGGTGCCTTTTGTCTCAAAAGCTGTTTATAGTTCCTCATCTAATCCACAGATGTCTCAGCGCCATGGCATTGCTCACACTATTCCTCAGGCTTGCATTTACCTCTGCTGTGGCAGGCAGCCTTTTCTTCATGAACCTTTGCGCAGGGGTGACCTTACTGCAAATGGGATGCTACAGAAGTGACAGTGTGATTTCTGAGGCTACATCTGGTAGATTCTGCGTCTCTCACTCTTGGGTAATTTGCTATGGGTGAACCAGCTTCCATACTATGAAGACTTTCCAGCATCCCTATGGAGAAGGGCTCCAAGCCAGGAACTAAGGCTTCCTCACAATAGCCTTGGGAGTGGGCCAGCTGACAAGCAGCACTCCAGCCCCATCAAGGCTTTCAGAAGACTACAACCGTAAGTGAAGTTAGGAGCCAGAGCCACTTAATCAAGCTGATGCTCACTGTTCCTCTATACCAATGAGTCTGGGGGTGATTTGTTGCACAGTCACAGTTAACTGACGCTCATTATCTTCATTTTTTCCTTTGTTTCTGAATCATCCTTCAGATCCTGGTCAGCCATAAGCTCATGAAGGAAGCTATTTTCTGGCCATTCCCAGGATATTAGGCATCCACATTTGTGATGGGGCATCTTCTGGTGACACCTCCCAGAATGCAGCTTTCTTT